>NC_056725.1:802312919-802624938 GCF_019279795.1 Protopterus annectens
ATCTTGTCTGATAGGGACATGCAGGTATGCCTCTTTGAGGTCCAACGTTACCAGCCAAGACTCCTTGCCCAGCATGGGAAGAAGCTGCTGTAGTGTGAGCATTTTGAATTTGGGTACCTCCAGGTATGTGTTTAGAATTAATTGAGATGTCCAAAATGGGTATCCAGGCTTTGTCCTTTCTTGGTACTAGAAATAGTCTTGAGTAAAAACCTTGACCTTGCTTGCTCTGTAGGTACCTTTTGAATTGCTTTCATATTCATGAGAGCTGAAATTTGCGTTTGTGCCTCTGCCCATTGGTTTGGAGGCAGATCTGGCATGCCTCTCATCCGTGGTAAAGTGTGAAAATGAAATCTGTAGCCTCGGGTAATAATATCCAGAACCCATTTGTCCTTTGTTATGATGAGCCAATGTTGTGGAAATAGAGCCAGTTTTCCTCCCAAAGGTGCTGCCAGGCAATTTTGCTTGGCAGGCGAAGAGGGAAGTCATTGTGTTTGTTTCCTGAAGGGTTGAGATCTTTCGTCCCCACCTCTTTGAGTTGTTGTATGCCATTGTCTAAGCCTGAAAGAACCTTGTGGCTGGCCTCTGCCCATTGGGCGTTTGTACCTATCCCTTTGGGGTCTGTCTGATGCAGGAAAGGACCAGTTTTTTGATGGCCAGTTTCTGCTGAAACGAGGAGGTTGTACCTGTAAAAAAATCTTTAACTGTCTGCATAGATTTTGCCTTTTCTTCCATTTTCTTTAAAACGTCCTCTGCTTTGACACCAAATAACACATCTTTCTGCAAAGGAGCATCCAATAACTTTGCTTTGACATGTTCTGGTAAGGCTTGCTCTTTTAGCCAAGCATGTCTATGTATTACAGATCCTGACAGCTGCTCTACATGAGGCTTCCAATGAATCAAAACCACACTGTAAGGTATGTTTTTCCCACCTGTTCTGCTGCATGCAGCAAATCCTGCATCTCTTTGAAATCAGGTTGTTCAGTCTGAGGGATCATTTTCTGCTTTAACTGTGCAATCAAGTACTGCTGGTATTTTAGCATGTGGAATTGGCAGTTTAAGGCCCTCATGGCCAAAGTGGCAGACGTATACACTTTCTTCCCCCATCTTTCTAATGCTCTGGAATCTCTTTCAGAGGGTAGTGGATTCTTAGCAGTAGAGGCCTTAACCCCTTTGGGACCCTGGGAAATCGTTTTGGGGTCTGCAACAGGGCTTTTATATAGAAACTTATGAGAATCAGGAACTCGGTAGTATCTGTCTGGTTTAGCTGGTGCAGGAGGTAAGGAATCTGGGTTTAGACTAGATTCGGTGTAAAAATCATCTAAAATGTCTAATGGAATTGCAAGGGGTCTATGCTGTGGGAGAAGAAACAACTCACAGAGTCTTTTCTTAGAGTCAGAGTAATCTTGGCCTTCCCAGTGGAAGTGTTCCCTCATGGTGTGTAAAGTTTCCCCAAAAGAGTAGTCTTCAGGGGGGGAGACAGAGGGAATGGACTCTTCAGCATCTGAGTCTTCATAAGGAGGGAAGGAATAATCCTGGTCCTCAGAGTTAGCTGAGGAAATGGATGCTTGGTCAGAGGAAGGATAATCTTCCTCCAGTCTAGGCCTTTTGTCAGGAGGGGGTTGTGAACCCCTGATAAGGGTAATTAAATCCTCAGCCATCTTAAGCATCTGTTTTTTAGGCATAGGGGCCTGTGGGGGAGTCTGTGGACCCGGTTTCCTAACTTTTAAGGGGGCTTTAAGTTTAGCATAAGATAGTTGTCGGTTTGAAGACACCTTCAGAAACCGAAGGCCTATCCAAAATCTCTGGATCACCGTCAGGGTTGGCGTCCGAGGGTTGAGATGGAACTGGCTCCTGAGGCTCAGCTGATTTGGTCTGGGAGGCCGTCAGAATTTCTAACTCAGCGGTAGTCAGGGGCTGCGTAGGCGCCTCGCTGAAAACCGGAGAACCGGCGGCAGGCCTTGCTGAGGCATCGGTATCTGGTCTTGGCCTTGGTTGCCTGTCCTTATCCTTGCGTTTTTTAATCATTGCTAATGTCGGTTTCTCCGACGACATGCTATAGTTAAATTTTCTGCCAAAATAATGTTGGGCGAAATCTGCCCGACGCTTGATTGTACGTTTGTTGAACCTAGCAGAAAACCGACAACCAGAGACATCGTGCTCTGGGCCTAGGCAAGGAATACAATAAGAATGAAAATCCTTATGAGGTATTTGCTTCCCACAAGAAATGCAATTATTAACTTTGTCTGACATCGGTCTGAGGCCAGAAAAGTTTCCCCAACAGGGTACTTAGCTTTAGTGAAGACTTCGGGCTGAAAATCTCAGGAGCTAGCCGACCGGCACTTGCGAACTGCTTCTGCTTCGGGCACCGTGCGGCAAGAAAGACTGAAGAAAATGGCGTCGGCTGCCTCTTTTATCCCCCTGTCGCACTGACGTCAGGGAAGAAGCGACGACAACTGACGCCGGACCAAGACTTTGGGATTCGGCCAACTGCGGGTCTGCCTGACGGCAGGATAACCCAAGTGTGATGACTGCAGCAGTATAACACGATGAACATCCTTCATTTTGTTTTTTTTTTTTTAAGCCATTCACAGGTGGACTTGCTGGTGTGTTTTGGATCATTGTCATGCTGCAGAACCCAAGTGAGCTTCAGCCTGAGGTCACAAACTGATGCCCGGAGATTCTCCTTCAGGATTTTTTAGTAGAGAGCAGAATTCATGGTTCCATCAATTACAGCAAGTCATCCAGGTCCAGAAGCAGCAAAGCAGCCCCAGACCATCACAGTACTACCACCATGTTTGACTGTTGGAATGTTGTTTTTTTTTCTGAAATGATGTGTTACTTTTACACCAGATATAACAGGACGCACACCTCCCAAAAAGTTCAACTTTTGTTTCCTGAGTCCACAGAATATTTTCCCAAAAGTCTTGGGGATCATCAAGATGTTTTTGGCAAAAGTGAGACGAGCCTTTATGTTCTTTTGGGTCAGCAGTGGGTTTTGCCTTGGAACTCTGCCATGCATGCCATTTTTGCCCAGTCTCTTTCTTATGGTTGAGTCATGAGCACTGACCTTAACTGAGGCCTGCAGTTCTCTAGATGTTGTTCTGGGTTTTTTTGTGACCTCTTGGATGCTCCTGGGGTAATTTTTGTAGGCCGGCCACTCCTGGAAAGGTTCACCACTGTTCCATGTTTTCTCCATTTGTGGATAATGGCTCTCACCGTGGTTTGCTGGAGTTCCAAAGCTTTAGAAATGGCATTGTAACCTTTTCCAGACTGATAGGTGTCAATTACTTTGTTTCTCATCTGTTCCAGAATTTCTTTAGATCGCGGCATGATGTCTTCCTTTTTGGGATCTTTTGGCCTACTTCACTTTGACAGGTTCTATTTAAGTGATATGTAAAATAAAACAAAATGCACCAAGTTAAAACACAAAGATGAAGCAACTAGTGTAGTTGTGAAAGCGCTAACCATTTTTATTTTTTCTATTTTTGGTTTGAATAAACGTATGTTTGTGTGTTTACTTGGTGCATTTTATTTTATTTTACTTATCTGTTTTATGCACCTTGTTTTTACCCTGAGTCGTTCGTACTGTTTTTGGTTCTATTTAAGGGATCTCTTGATTCAACAGGTCTGGCGGTACTCAGGTCTGGGTGTGACTAGTGAAATTGAACTAAGCTTTCCCAAAAATGTGATTAACCACAGTTACTTCATGATTTAACAAGGTGAGCAATTACTTTTTCACATAGGACCATGTAGGTTTGGATGTTTTTTCCCCTTAATAAATAAAATCATCATTTAAAAACTGCATTTTGTGTTTACTTGGGTTACCTTTGTCTAATATTTTAATTTGTTTGTCTGAAACATTTAAGTGTGACAAACATGCAAAGAAATAAGAAATCAGGAAGGGGGCAAATACTTTTTCATTGCACTGTATATATATGCACACACACACAAATATATATTATTATTGAATAACCAAAATGGATATAAACCACTGAATGTTCAACGTTAAAAACAACAGAAAATACAACTGTTTATGTAGGCAGGCAACCCGCAGCACTCAGTCACCTTACCCTTCAAGTATCAATATACTAAATCTGAGATCAAGAAATACTGGGATTAAGAGCAAATTCCCTTAACTCACTGTCACTGACCTCAACAAAACCAGTAAATCTGTTAAAATAGTATTCTTTTAAACTCATTGCATAAATTCATACATGTGCTTAATAATAATGACTGTGATGCATATCAAAGTTGTGTGCACTTAACAGCAATGGAAGAATGCTTTTGGAGACTGGAGCACATTATCTCTATGTAAGACTACATGTTATATCGGCCATTGTTTGGTTCCTTTGACAAATATAAATGACATCTAGCTGTGTAGTTCTGAACACTTGACAGTGTGAAATGAAAAATCACCTTTTTTAAGTCTAATATATGGCCTGTTACATTTGTAAAATGTGCTTTATTTTTCATTCCATGCTGTTTATTTAGAAATGCACAGATGATAGTTGAGAATGTACTTGCTTGTGTGGCATTAGATGTTCCTAATGTGTCATTCTTTTCTGAATGCCTTAATCTTTTAATGTAGAGATGGTAAACAGTAGCGAATTTCAACCATTCTCAGCCAGTAAAGGTTTATTTAATCTGTTTATGCCCGAAATCAGTATGAACAAATTTAGCTCTGCCACAAAAGGTACTGCTATTCGTTTGCTCCTTGTCCATAAATGCCACCAAAGTCGTATCCAGAAGGGAGAAAACAAGGAAAGAAACACGGCCTTAACCATATGGTCACTTCCTACATACCCTAACCCCCCCTCCCCTACCAGGTTTATCACTCGATAGCATCCAAATGAGAAAACACACTACTTGTTTTGTAACTATTGATTTTATTTATTTATTTGTAATATTGATCATGGAATTTCATAGGTGTGTACTAGGCTAATGGCTCTGGGGCCTTTACAAGCCTAGCCATAGGATTACCCTGGCGTCGTGCCACCTGACCTTAGTTCCCAGTGCCTCTAAGTAGAGCCACTGGAGTTACCCCCAAGATGAATTTTCTATTTCCCATCCACTCATCAAGATTTCTCTTGAAGCGGGTCAGCGAGGTACTCTGCTTGACATGTATGGGAAGTCTATTCCATAGCATGGGCAGTCTCTGGGTTATGAACCTGTCCCTCCAGTACTTTCTCTTGATCGTGGTAATGAGGCTGAAGTCTCTGGAGTGTGTGGTGCGGAGGGATTGGGATTTTTTTAGTTGTAGGATTTCTAACAGAGCTAGGTCAGACATGGCTTTGTAAGTCAAGCAGAGATCGCCTCTAAGTAGGCGATATGAGACAGAAAATAGCTGGGAGTTTTTTTGAGTCTGTCCATAGAGGACAAGTGTTTAAGGCCTGGGATTCTCTTTGTGAGGTACTTTTGTGGCCTCTCCAGTTGTTGCAAGTGTGCAGTGAGGTACATGCTAACTGGGGCATTGTACTCGATTGGCCTAATGAGGGAAGAATAGAGGGAGATAATGACCTCTCTCTTCCTGGATGCAAAACCCTTAGTAATGAGATGTGCCACATAGAAGGACTTTCTAACCACAGTGGCAGTGTGATGATAAAAAGAGAGGTTGCTGCCAACCTGTGTTACCAGATCTTGTATAACGTCTTCTGTGTTCAGTGGACTACCATTGATGTTGTAATTCATGGTAACCGGGTTTTTCTCAAAGGGGTTGATGACAATTTTTTGGCATTGAGCTTAAGGCCATGGTTCTGACACCAGTTGCTGGTCTCAGTGAGGACATTCTGTAGGATGTCAACATCACTTGGGGAGTTAATAATAGCTTCCAACTTGCAATAGTCTACAAACTTTCTCAGAGTCCCTTCGTGTTGGCTTGGACTTCACAGAAGTAGATACAAAACAGAAGAGGACCCAGGACTGAACCCTGTGGGACTCAACTTGTGACTAGTCGGCAGTCTGACTTGGAGTCGGCTACTTTCACACCATGGGTTCTGTCAGCCAGTTTGCAATCCACCTAGTGATAAAGGGGTTGATGCCTAGCTTAGTGAGTTTTTCTATGATTCCTGAGTGGGGAATGGAATCAAAGGCCTTGGCCAGATCAAGGTAGGCTGTATGAACCACCTTGCCTTCATCCACAGCTCTGGTGACTGACTCAAAGTAGTCAACCAAGTTGAGCAGGCATGATCTACCCTTTACAAAACCTTTAATCTTGTTTATTAGGTTCATGACGATGCGTTCCATAGTTTTGCATATCAGACTCGTTAGGCTAATGGGGCGATAGTTCCCAGGGTCTGTAGTCACTCGTCCTTTGTGGAGACGGATGACTGTAGCAGTACACCATTCTGTAAGGACAAAGCCTGAGGTGAGGGTGTGCTTGAACAGGGCCACACAGCGGAGGTGCTAGTTCACTCTGTAGTTCATGTAGAACACAGCCAGAGGTATTGTCTGGTCCCATAGACGCTGTATTCTTGGCCTTGGAAAGTGCTGCTTTAACCTGTGCAGCAGTAATACTGGGGTGCCTGGCAATCTATTGGTATTGTGTGATTGGTCCTTTGGAGGGGAGAGGGGTAAAGTTGGCACTGAATCTGTCGGCCAGTATATTGGCAATATCTGTTGGCTCGGTATAGGAAGTACCACTGTGCAGTAGCTCGTAGCAAATTTGGGTACTGCCGTTGAGATTCTTTGCATAACTATAGCAGGCCTTGTGGTTGTCTTTGTTATCTGCTGCAATTCTGTTTCATAGCTAGCTTTAGAGGATTTGATTAGGGATCTCAACTTTTTGTTGAGGCTGATAAGGGAGTTTTTCCATTCTTGGGACTTCACCTTATTCTGCATCAGTTTCCTCCTTCTGCTGTAGAATTTGTTTATGGCAGGGGACAACCAGATTGGGTTCCTTTTTTTGGAGGAGATCATCTTAATTCTATTGGGTATGGCGAGATCCATGCATTTGTGTACATGTTCGTACAGTGCACTGGTGCATGGTTTGACGGTCATGCAACTATTCCCCATTTGCATGGGTGCCGTGAAGTTAGCCACCTCTGTTTTTAGCAGCCCAAAGTTAGCCTTGGAGAAGTTTTTCATGGCAGTTACCTTTGTAGGGGGGGGGGGGTGGATTTCCAAGGTGATTAGTATGTGGTCGGATCTAACCATGGAGGAATTGACTATTGATGTAGAGCAATGGTCGCCCATGTTAGTAATGATCAGGTCAAGGATGTTGCTACCTCTAGTGGGGGAAAGAATGAAGGAACAAGCTATTCCAGGGCATTGGAATTAATGAATTCCAGGAAACGTTGGGCAAGTGTATTGGTACACAAGTAGTTTTCCCAGTTAATGGAGGGGTAGTTGAAGTCACCCAGTATGAGAGTGTTAGGTTGGGCCATTATATACTCCAGGCTGCTTAGGAACATGGAGTGTGGGTCTTGGCACATGCTTGGGGTCCTATAGCAGGGTATGACCAGAATCTCTGTCTTACCCACTGTTAGCTGCACCTGAAGTACCTCTGATGCGTTTTGGGCAACCAGTCTGGAGGTGTGCACATCCTTTATGAATATGGAAACACCACCGCATTTGGAGCTTTGGTCCAAGTTCTGGGGCCAAAAGGTGTGGAATGAGTTATAGTCTGGTAGTGCAAGGGTGCTTCTTCTGCCTTGAACCAGGTCTGCGTTACAGCACAAATGTCGATGTTCTCCATTTTAAGGAGTGCTTTGAGCGAGGGCATTTTGAGATTTAGATTTCTGAAAGAAAAGCTTGCACCAAAACCACGAATAACAACACTCCTTTAATGGTAGCTAGTACACCAAATGACAGTACTTTCACAGACTTTAAATCTGCTTCCTCAGGCTTCCCAATACAGCTTTGAATCAATTCAGTATTTTTTAATGAAGCATTAATTGAGCAATTAGTGTCTTAAAGGTCAACAAATTCATTTAAGACAATTATGCAAATATGTTAGCTCTGGTTTTAAAGAAAACACTTCATTTAAACCAGGAGTTGTATGAGCCCTAAAAAATAAAATCCATTTATTCTCACATCTTTCAGTTTTATTTAAAATATCACCACCCCTGTCACAGTCTTGAACTTGCTCTAACATACAAAATTTAAAAGAATGTATAGTGCCCTTCTCTTGTATATGCTTATATAATGAGTTTATCAAAACCTGTCTATTAATTTCTGACATATGACTACTGATACGATTTTTTAGCATTTGATTTGTCTTTCCTATATAGAAGGATGCACATTGGGTACACTTTGCCATGTACATTTGCCATGTACACAAGATATATATATATATGTATAAATATATATATATATATATATATATATACATGTATGTATATATATATATATATATATATATATATATATATATATTTACATAAAGAACACTGATTACATTTTTTAGTACCCTTACTATTAATGCTTAACGTATTCAACTTATGTTCTTTATAACAATTTACTTTTTTTAATTTAAACTCCTCCTATGAATGTAACATGGTCTTTTCATGCTGATATCTCTTAATTCATGGATGTATGAAAGTATAGACCAATGTTTTTCAATAATTTGCTTTACAGCTGATGTATTCTGATCGTAAGTTAAAATATAACTACATTCTTCACGAGTATTACGGGTGGGTACTAAAGTATTTGACTGTTTATTCCTACGCTTATGTGAATATATAGGGGCATATTCTTTGTATTTAGTCTACTTACCCTTGCCATTTGATTTAACATAATGTTATCAAACATATCCGTAGGATGCATACTATCTCTTGAAAGATAGCTACATTTTTTAACAGGTTTCTTATATAGCATAGTATCTAGTTTACCTGTTAGAGGTAATGTCTAAGAAATCAATTCTACGATATGATATTCTTCTTAAATTTCAAAACTCCAGTAGTGGTATGTAGATATTCTATAAAATCATACAATGTAGTTAATGGACCATCCCAGATGAAAAAAGGTTGCCCACAAACTCCTTACAGAAAACAACATTGTCCTTCTAATTCTTTTCTTGAGTATTAAATATTGCCTGCATCACCTAATTATTCAACGCAATGTTAGCATAGGTATTTGCTACAGGGGTGCGCCCATCGCAACCCCTGTTTGCTGCTTATAAAGTTTATCTAAGAACATAAACACATTATTTTCTAAAACTATAAGTAACAACTTACAGATTAAATGTATATTTATATGTTCTAATTGAGGCTGGCTAACTACATACTGTCTAACCATGTCAATGCCTTAATTATTTGGGATGCTGGTAAATAAAGAATCTACATCAAGGGTAACAAAGTAGTAGGTTAATACTGAATTTTTCTCTGACCAGCTAAACAAATGTTCCAAAAACTCTGTTGTATCTTTAATAATAGTAGTTGATGTGCTTAGAACTTGTTTTAATTCATTCTCTAGGTATACATGTATACGTTCAGTAATCCACCCAGAAGATGATACAATTGGTCGTAATGGTGGCAGTGTAGTTGACTTATGTATATTTGGGATTCCATACATCACTGGAATCCCAGGAGAATGCACATTCAAACAATCATATATCTCCTGATTTAAAACTCCTTGTGGTAACATTTCAGATAAACATGTATGCATCTTTTGAATAATGTTATTCACCACTTTTATACTAATAGAAGCATAATCAGATACATCTAACATTTTTAACGTGGATGTAACATACTGAGTCCTGTCTAAAACAACAATACCTCCACCATTTATCTGCTGGTTTTATCACTAAACTCATTACATAACTATGTTAAAGCAGACATCTCTTCTTCGTTAAGGTTATAAAACGCTTTCTTATGCTTAGACAAATACAACTGATATAAATCCTGCTCAACAAGTTTCTCAAAAGCCTCAATAATTGGATTTGAAGGTGGTATAAACACACTTCTGCGTTTATAGTGTTTGCGTGTACATGAGACATTATTGACATTCTGCTGAAAAAGAAGCTTTAGATTTAATTTTCGAATAAAAAGTTTAAAATCAGTAATAGTTCTAGAAATATTAACTGATGATGCAGGTATGAAATTTAAGCCTTTGCGTAAAACGCTTATTTCGGCCTCGTTCAACTGATAACTAGATAGATTAAAAACATTAAAAAAAGAAGTTATGTACTTACCATAACGTTCGATGTTTGTAGTCCATCTCTCCCCTTCATTCTTACACTTGGGATCGGAGCCGAACCTCGGCTCTGACTTGGCCATTCTGCAGCTCAAAAACTTCTGGTTGGCTCATGACTAGGAGGTATCCCATCATGCACTGTTAACATAACCAAGATCTTATTTGGTGCAACGAGAAACATACAGAGACAAAGAACAAACCATGTCAAAAGGCCCAACATAACAATAAGGCAGTAGTCATTCTACCCCCAGGTGCTCAAGTAGGGGGCAGAAGGGTGGGTTTGTAAGAATGAAGGGCGAGATGGACTACAAACATCGAATGTTATGGTAAGTACACAAGTTCTTTATGTTCTGTAGTCCTATCTTCCCTTCATTCTTACACTTGGGACAGCGTCCCCAGCACCTTCATCTTGGGTGGCTCATTGGAAAATGCTCCTGAGTACTGTGGAACCAAAGGAAGACCTGTTCCTTGGAAGCCATATCGAATCTGTAGTGAGTAATGAATGTATGAGTGGTAGCCCATGTTGCTGCTGTACAGATGTTATCTATTGGAATTTTAGTCTGAAAAGCTACCAAGGTAGACACAGACCTGATAGAATGAGCTTTCACCTTGAAGGGAAGATCTTTGCCACTGGCTGTATAGACAAAGGAAATGCAGCTGGAAATCCAGTGAGACAATGTGACTTTAGAGAGTGGAAGGCGCTTCCTTGTATCTGAAAAGGACACAAACAGTTGATCCGACCTTCTGAAATTCTTAGTTCTGTCAAGATAAAAACGCAATTGTCTATGTATATCCACAGTTGGTGAAATTTGTACTCTGCCTTGTCAAAAAATTAGGGAAGAAAACAGGCAATTCAATGGACTGATCAATACTGGCCCGAGAAGAAAAGTACAGTTTTGTACCTACCATAAATGTAGATGTTCGAGGATCCACATTGCTGCAGTCCTTACTATTGGGTAGTCCGCTGTCCAGTCGGCCCGAATACCAGAGTATATGGCTGACGTCGGTCAGGGCGCATTAGTCTGACGTCAGAACGTCAGGGTACTAATGCGCATGACCGACGTCATATCCTCAGTCTTTTCTTGCCCCAGATGTCAGAAGACCCTAAAAAGACAAGGCTCAAAATACCTGCACCAAAATTATGTACAATATATACAAAAATATATACAAAAATATCAACATATAACCTCACCTACACCACCACCCCTAAACACAGAGGGTAAGGAGGGAGGGTATTTGACTGCAGCAATGTGGATCCTCGAACATCTACATTTATCGTAGGTACAAAACTGTACTATGTTCTTCGCTCCACATTGCTGCAGTCCTTACTATTGGGTAGAATCCCAAAGCAGAGGTAAGGGAGGCTGGCAAATCATAAAGAAGTAGGAGCTGACAACATGCCTTGCAAAACAGCTGTGGCAAAACCAGCCCTAGACTTAGAGTAGATAGGAAGGTGATAATGCTTAGAGAAAGTATGCACTGAACTCCAAGTAGCTGCCTCCAAAATATCCTTAGTTGCCACCCCCCTTAGAAATGCTGTTGAAGTGGCAGTAGCCCTAGTGGAATGAGGCCTAATCCCAGCTGGAATCTCCTTGCCATGATGGGAATAACAAAATGCAATGCAAAACCCAATCCACCTAGAAATAGTTTGTTTTGACACAGGCTTGCCCTGCGAACTCAAAGCAAAAGAAACAAACAACTGCTGAGACTGCCTAACATCCTTAGTCCTGCTTAAATAATAACGCAATTGCCTGTGTACATCTAAAGTGTGCAAAATCTTTTCCCCTTTATTTTGGGGTCTGCATAAAAAGTAGGCAAATGAATAGTTTGGTTTAAAGCCACACTAGAAACCACCTTAGGCATAAAGGAAGGATTAGTACGTAATGATACCCTATCCTTATGGAAAATCAAAAGGGCTCTACTGCCATAAGGGCCTGCAACTCAGACACCCTTCTTGCAGAAGTAATAGCCAACAGAAAAGCAGTCTTCCATGACAAGTATTTCAATTCAGCAGTAGCCGCAGGCTCAAAAGGTTGTAGAGTAAGTTTTTCCAACACAAAATTGAGATCCCAAGCAGGAGTAGGAGCTCTACGTGGGGTCTTATATTCTTTGCCCCTCTAAGAAACTGCTTGAACAAAGGATGCGAAAACAATGGTGGGTCACAATCATAGTGAGCTGAAATTGCTGCAGCATGAATCTTAATGGAAGAGAAGGACAAACCTTTGTCCAATAACTCAGTAAGATATTGAAGAGCCACACTCAAATTAGGCTCAGAAACCTCCAAATTCTTTGCTGTACTCCAAAATAAAAATCTCTTCCATTTTTCTGCGACACTTTCCTTGTACTAGGTCTTCTAGCTTCCATAATCACATTTAAAACTTGTTGAGGAAGTTGAGACCTGCTGTGTTTCAACACAGAATATGCCAGGCTGTTAGATGAAGAGAGTGAAGCTTGACATTGAGCAGATGACCGTCCTTCTGAGATAACAGATGAGGAATCAAAGGTAAAGGCCATGGAGGCTTCCTTACCAGACTCCTTAGTAGTGGGTACCAGTGTTGCCGAGGCCAATCTGGAGCTATCAAAATCATCCTTGGCTTGTCTTGTCTGACTTTTAATAGCACCTTTGGAAGAAGAGGCAGAGGTGGAAAGGCATACACATGAAGGTTTTTCCACTGAAAGACAGAGCATCCACTTTCCAAGCTGTGCGATGAAACCCCTTTGTGCAAAACTTTGGCAGCTGGTGGTTTAGTGGAGAAGCGAACAGATCTATGTCTGGAGTTCCCCATGACACTGTCAATTTCTGAAATACATGAAGATCCAGTTTCCACTGTGGGGATCCATGATTTGTCTGCTTAACACATCTGCTAAGGAGTTCTGTGCTCCTGGCAGAAACCTTGCCTGAAGAGTTAGTTGCAAGCTTAGCGCAGTCTCCCATAAAATCATTGCTTGCCTGCATAGAGGATAAGAATGTGTTCCCCCTTGCTTGTTGATGTACCACATGACAGTTGTGTTGTCTGTTAGAATCAACACCTGCCCTGGAAGAAGTAACTCCTTGAAAGCCATTAATGCAAACTGGACTGCTAACATCTCCTTCATGTTGATATGTAGATGCTGTAGTCTGGCAGGCCACTTGTCTTGTATCCACTTTCCATTTAGATGAGCTCCCCAAGCAATGTCCGAGGCATCTGTCGTTAAAATCTGACTCGCCTCTGGCCGGGTCACAGAGAGTCCCTTGTTTAGGTGACATTCCTGAGCCCACCACAAAAATTCTTTTTGAAGGCAAGGTATTATTTGAATGACAGTGTCCAAATCCTGGCAGTGCTGTGTCCATACATTTTTGAGATACCATTGTAGCTTCCTCATATGCAGTTTGGCACTGGGAAGCACCAGAATACAAGATGCCATGAACCCTAATGCTTGAAGGACTGTCCTTGCAGTCAGCACGGACTGATGAGATAGTTGATGGAAGTAAAGTGATAGACTCTTTTGTCTGTCCGGGGTTAAAAAGGCCATCTGGGCTGCTGTATTCAGTCTCACACCCAGAAAGCACATGTCTTGAGAGGGTACTACACTGGACTTTATTTCGTTCACAGAATACCCTAGGCATCTTAGCACTGCTATAACATATTCCAGATGCTGTAGAAGGTCTTCCTTTTCTTGAGCCAGAATCAGGCAGTCGTCCAAGTAAGGATAGATTTGAATTCCTTGTAGCCTGAAGTAAGCTATCACTGGAGCCAGAACCTTTGTGAATACTCTGGGCGCAGTAGATAAGCCAAAGGGCAATGCAGAGAACTGATAATGAGAATTTCCAGCTCGAAACCGCAGATACTTCCTGCAACTTAGCCTTATAGGCACATGAAGGTAAGCTTCCTTGAGATCTAAAGTTACCATCCAGTGATCTTTGCCCAGCAGAGGTAAAAGCTGTTGTAACGTCAACATCTTGAACTTGGGAATGTCCAGATAAGTGTTGAGGAGAGATAAATCCAAAATTGGTCTCCACGTGTTCCCCTTCTTTGGTACTAGGAACAGGCGAGAATAAAATCCTAGGCCCCTTTCTGATACAGGGACTGGCTGAATGGCCCCCATCTGGAGTAACTGAGAAAGTTGCTTGTGAGCCTCGTTTCTTTGTGGAGGAGGAACGTCTGGCATGCCTTTGAAAGGGGGCATTGTATGGAAATAAAACCTGTAACCGTGGTGAATGATATCCAACACCCATCTGTCTTGAGTAATTAAATCCCAATTTTCTTTGAAAAGAGACAGTCTTCCTCCCAAAGGAGCTGCCAGACGAGAATCTACTGGCAGCTGAAAAGGCAGGTCATTGGGTCTGTTTACGAAAGGACTGACCCCTGCCCTCACCAGAAGTCTGAGCAGGTGAACTCCCTGTTCTAGGCCTAAAAGAACCTTGAGCTCTGCCCCTACCACGTCTAGACCTACCCCTAGACTGGGAATCATAAGCAGGATATGTCCACCCCTTAGCAGGCCAATTTCTACTAAACTTCGGTGGCTGCACCTGCAAAAATCTTTAACAGTTTGCATAGACTTAGCTTTGTCCTCCATTTTCTTTAAAACTGCTTCCACAGGCGAACCAAACAACACATCAGACTGTAAAGGAGCATCCAAAATCCTTGTCTTAACATGCTCAGCTAAATTCTGATCCCTCAACCAGGCATGCCTGCGAAGAACAGAACTAGTGGCAGCCACCCTCGAGGAGGCCTGTACAGCATCAAAACCACATTGCAAAGAATGCTTACCCACTTGTTCAGACACATGAACCAAATCCAGCAACTCTTTACACTCAATACCTTCCGCCAAAGCATCCACCTTAGATTTCAATTGTGAAAGGAGATAATTTTGATATTTTAGCATGTGAAACTGACAATTCAACGCCTCATGGCTAGAGTGGAAGAAGTATACACTTTCTTTCCCCACCTATCCAAAGCCCTTGCCTCTTTATCAGTGGGAACAGGATTTTTAACCACAGAGGCCTTAACACCTTTAGGCCCCTGAGAAACAGTTTCTGGGTCGCCCTAGAACTCTTAAACAAATACTTATGAGCTTCGGGCACCCTATAGTACCTATCAGGTTTAACAGGAGCAGGAGGCAAAGAGTCAGGGTTCAGGGAAGCCTCTGCAAAAACATCTTCCACCACATTCAACACAGGAGGTATAGCTAAGGGCCTATGCTGGGGTAAAACAAGAATTCCCTAAGCCTTTTCCTGAATCAGAGTAATCCTGGCCTTCCCATTTAAAGTGCTCCCTCATGGAATGCAGAGTCTCTGAAAATGAGAAATCCTCAGGAGGAGAAGCTGTAGGAGTGGAATCATCCACATCAGAATCAGAATAAGGAGGATACTCCTGCAAATCTTCCGCAGAAGACTCAGAAGCCTCTGAACACTGTTCAAAACTATCAAACTCCGGTTCCACCCTAGGCCTCTTATCAGGAGGGGGCATAGAACCTCTAATCATAGTAATCAAATCTTCTGCCATTTTAAGCACATGTTTCTTAGGTACAGAACCCGAAATGCTAGGAGAAGCCCCCACTGAAGCTGAACTTGGCCTACCCCTCAAAGAAGTTTTGGCAACAGAAGGAGAGGCTCTAACTACCTTGGGAAGAGAGGGAAGAACAGTTACCTGAGAAGCCCCCTCAGCCTGGCCTACCTCCTGAGAAGGCACATTCTGTAACAGTAAAGTTTCTGCCTGAGACTCCATAGAAACTCCTGGCAAAACCTCTGGCTCCACTGAGCCTTCTAAAGAACAGACGTCCGGGACTGCCGGTTCATCAACCCTAGGCTTCGCTGTTTTGTCCTTGCGCTTCTTGACGAAGGCGTCGGAGCATCCGACGGCATTTTATAATTGCAACGCTTCCCAAACACTAACCTGGCACAGTCTAACCTCCTCTTAATAGTGCGTTTGTTAAACCTAGCACAAGAGCGGCAACCAACAACGTCGTGCTCAGGCCCTAAACAAGGTATACACAAGGTATGGTAATCCCTATGAGGTATCTGTTTCCCACAAGAAATACAGTTATTCACTTTTTCTGACATCCGTTAAATACTGAGGCAAGAAAAGACCAAAATGTTCCCAACGGGGTACTTTGCCAACTCTGATTCGGTCTGAAACTCCGGTTTCGGAAATATTTCAGAACGCCAACCTGCACTCGCAAAACTGCTTCTGCATCGGACCATGCGGCAAAAAAGACTGAGGATATGACGTCGGTCATGCGCATTAGTACCCTGACGTTCTGACGTCAGACAAATGCGCCCTGACCGACGTCAGCCATATACTCTGGTATTCGGGCCGACTGGACAGCGGACTACCCAATAGTAAGGACTGCAGCAATGTGGAACGAAGAACATCCTTAGGAATAAAGTAAGGGTTTGTCCGTAAGGAGACCCTATATATGTGAAACACCAAATAAGGGGGCTTAATGGAAAGGGCTTGCAGTTCAGAGACCCTGATTGCAGATGTGATAGCCACTAAAAATATAGTTTTCCATGAGAAGAACTTAAGGTCACAAGTTCCTGAAGGTTTAAAAGGGCTTGAAGTAAGTCTATGGAATACAAAGTTCAAATCCCATGGTGCCACCAGATCCATGACTGGGGTTCTTAACAAGGTGGCCCCTTTAAGGAAAGCTCTACAGTCTATGAGCCATAAGTTTAGGGTCATTAGCCAAATGAAAGGTAAAAATAGCTGCCTGTTGAACTTTAATAGTGGCAGCTGCTGAACTTTGATGGAACAACTGAGAAAGGAACTCTAAAATTTCAAAAATGGGAGCTGTGTAAGGATCGAGGCTTCTCTCACAGGCCCAAAAGGAGAATCTTTTTAATTTACTGGTACAAATCTTTCGGGTAGAAGATTTGTGAGAGGATGCCAGAACATGTAACACCTAAGGAGAAAAGTCATAAAGCCTGACTAGGGATGCAATTGGAGCAGCCATATTGTCAAATAGAGGGTGTGGAGAGAGGGATGGAACACTCCTGACATGTGCGTCAGCAAATCTGGCACTGGGTCCAGAGTCCATGGTTCGTACATTAGATGAGGTCTGAGGAAGGGGAACCAAATCTGTCGAGACCAGTAAGGAGCAATTAGGATCATTTTGCTTCCCAAGGATATTGCTTTTTGAATAATCTTCGATATCAGGGGGAATGGTGGAAAGGCATAGAGAAGTCCTGAGGGCCAATTGTGAACAAATGCATCTCTGGGTGTCTCCTCTTCCGGGGGAATTAGAGTGAGGTAAGCTGCTGCATTTGGCATTGAGAGGGGTGGCAAATAGACTGCAGCAAGGCTGACCCCATTTGTGAAAAATCTGTTCTGCAATGCATGTGTTCAGAGACCACTCGTGAGGCATCAGAATAGCTCTACTGTGCCTGTTGGCTATCACACTGGATTTCCCAGAAATGTGTGTTGTGACGAGAAAACATTGGGAAGACACTGCCCACTCCCACACTCAAAGGGCTTCTCTGCAAAGGGGATAAGATTTGGTCCCTCCTTGTTTGTTTATGTACCTCACCACCGACATATTGTCCGCGTGGATCGTACTCATCCCTAGAGAGAGAAAGCTGTGAAGTGCTTGCAATGCCAGAAGCACTGCTCTCATCTCCAAGACACTGATATGCAAATGAGCCTCGTGTTCCTGCTATGTGCCTTGGACTGTTCTCCCTAGATAATGCCCCCATCCCACTCTATCTGGGAGGCATCCGTGGTCACAGGGGGAGGAGGAACACACGGTCTGCCTGTATTTAGATTGCTGGTCTGGGTCCACCAGCGAAGATCCTGTTTGCACAAGAGGAAGTAAGCTCAAAACTTGTTCCCTGAGGTTCTGAATTCTTTCTACAGGAAGGTAAGCCCTCATTGAAATGATGTTTATTTCGGCACCAATAACATTCACATGCTGGGAGGGTGATGATGATGCATATTTTTGCCACTTTACTGTAATTCCTAACTGCAAGCAAGTTGAAATGGTAGCATCCATGGCCTGTAACAGTAGATGCCTGGTGGTGGCAGTCAGGAGCCAGTCGTCCAGGTACAGAAACACTTGGAATCCCCGACGTCTCAAGTGAGCCGTAACCACTGCCATGCATTTGAACACCCTGGGGGCTGTAGTGAGACCGAAGGGCAGGGCGCGAAACTGATAATGACTGGCCCCTAGCCGGAAGCGTGACTCCTTGATGCCCTATCTTGATATGGTAGTATGCATCTTGGAGGTCTATGGAGCACATCCAAGTGTCTTTCCCTAACAACGGGAGTATCGACTGTAAGGTGACCATTCGGAACTTGGACTTCTGTACAGATTTGTTCAATTTGCTGAGATCCAAAATGGGTCTCAAGTCCCCTGTTCTTTTTGTCACCAAAAGGAATCTGGAGTAAGTCCATAATCCTACTAGGTCTTTGGGGACGGGTTGGAAGACTCTTTACAAGCAACCTTTGGATTTCTAGAGTTGCTGAATCCCTGTGATTCGGTGGAACATCTGGGATTCATCTGATCCGAGGGGGTGGAGAAAATAAGGGAATATAGTAACCTCTTGTAATTATCTTTAATACCCACTTGTCTTGAGTGATATCATGCCAGGTTTCTGGGTATAAAGAAATATGACCCCCAGAGACGTGCAGTCGGGCCTCCTTTCAGGAGCCCTGATAGGGATGATCATGAAAGGTATCGCTGTCTCCCTGGTTCTGCAGGCCTCCCTTGCCTCTAGGATGGCATCTACCATTATTTCCTCCTCCTCTGCCTCTGGAGAAGGAATCACTTTGTGTTCCTGAAAAAAACATTGCGATTTCTTGAACCACATTTTACCGTCCTTCTGCCCTTTGGGATAGGGTCTAAAAGGAACGGAAAAATGGACTCCCACAGCAGACAGGGTTTTTCCTTCCTGTTCGCACCTGGTGAGTGTGTCCTTTACCTTAGTTCCAAACAATGAGGATCCATCAAAGGGAGTGTTGGTAAACGTAGACTTAAAGTTCTCTGCAAAGTTACACAAGCGCATCCATGAGTGCCTTCTAAGAGAAACTCCTGAACCTGCTGCCCTACTCGCTCCATCAGATGTGTAAGATATCAGCCTCGTGGAGGAGTTTACAAGAGAATTTAAGGTAGACATCTCTGCGTTAACCTTCTCAGATACCGCTTCAGATATGTTACCTTGCAGAGTCTCTCCCAGTTCTTTTAGGAGATCTCTCTGGAGCCTTGTGAAATGAGACAGATAGTTCAGCGATTTAAGTGTAAAAGCCATTGAAGAAAAGACACGCTTCCCATACCTATCCTTCGAGACTCCTTGTTTGGTGGAAGGAGAGTGGAGGAAGTTTCAGCAAGTTCCTTTTTGGTGGCTGCTGCCACCACCATGGCATCTACTGGAATGCCTTAAGTAAGAAAGTCCTTGTCCTGGGGTGCTGACAAAAATTTATTTGGTCTTCTAGGAACCGGTTCCACAGAATCAGGAGATTCCCACACCTTTCAACTCACTAGATCCAGTAGCTCGTCCAAAGGTGGAGACACCCAAGAGGTGGAGGGTTTAGACTCGAAAGCCTTCAGGTACACTGACCCCTCCTCAGAAGGGGATGTGATAGGCCAGACGCCTCTCTGTTTCAGGATCTCAAGGATATCTGGGAATGAGATATCATCAGAGGACAACTTGGGGGACCCTTCTGACTCCTCGAGGTGAGTGTCTGATGTAATGGACTCATCAGGAGAGTCAACATGTTTCCTCTTATAAGTTTTCTTCCTAGGTGGTTCCTCAGAAGGGTATTCTGGGGAGACCTCGGAAGACTGGGGACCACTCATGGAGGTTTCCTGAGGCTGTGAGTCCCTGCTGTGTTAGGAGAGAGAGAGGGAGCTGACACTGAAGTCGGTGCTTTAGGGGGAAGAGTATTGGTACCTCTGGGTGAAACTGAAGACCTGGACAGCACAGTCCTCATCACCTCAAAGGCTGATCCTCCTGGCTCCGAAGATCTCCCCCGCTCCGAAGATGCAGAGGCAGTCCTTGGCGCCGAGGAGATGGGCTCCGAGACAGATGTGGGGTCCAAACTCATCCTCGCCGAAGCACCGAGAGATAGGCTTGGAACCGAAGAGGTTCGATTCGAAGAGTGCTCCTCGGGCCCGACCAGAGAACTGCGGCCCCAAGACCCCACGGACGGCACTGAAAGGGTCGGAGTGGATATCAGAACCGAGAGACCAACTGGGGTAGTTGGAGCCGACCTTTCCACAACCCGAGGAACAGACATCTATGGCTCTGAAGGCTCAGAGTGGCTCAGATGAGGAACATCGACAGGGTGTAAGGGCACATTAGGCTCTGGAGCCAACTGGGATGGAGCCGAAAGTAAATTTGCCAGCGCGGAAGTATGAAGCAGTCTGCGCACCACTCTCTAGGTGTCCTCATCAGAAAGGCTCCTAAAGGACCTGGAAGATAGAGTGGGGGATCTAGATCGCTGGAAGATAGGTGACCTAAGAGTCGGGGAGACCGGTCGGAGTTCAGTTGACCGGCTCCGAGACACAGTCTCAGTTATCGCCTCCAAAACTCCTGGAGCCGAAACTGATGGATATACCATAGAAACCTCTTTCGGCACTGAGGCTAGTGAAGCCGGCGAGGATGTAGTAATTTTGGCAATTTTGTCTGGCAGCTCCGACGACATAGAATGAGTGGGAGACCGCCTTTTAGTAGATTTGGCTTCTTGGAGGAAAGAGATTTAGAGCTGGAGGATGAAGAAGCCAACTCCTCCTCAAAAGAATACTTCAATAGTCTTTTCAAAATAAGTTTGTTCTTCCTCTCCTGAAGAGCAAAGGGACTGAAGGCATGACAAAAAGTACAGTTTTGTACCTACCATAAATGTAGATGTCCGAGAGGTATGCATCTGCAGTCCTAACAAATGGGTTGTCCTGGCCTCAGGCAGCCCTTCGGTCGGCCGGATTCCAAAGTCTGGGTCTGGCCTCGGCTGGTGTCGCACTTCACCCGACGTCATAGCTGCAGTTCTTCGGGTATAAAGGCATCAGCCGACGCCATTTTCCTCAGTGTTTCTTGCCCCAGATGCCAGATGCCCTCTAGGAAGGCTAAATTTGGATAAATGCAAATGTTTCCAAACAACAGAGAGCAAATAGAAATAAACATGTATATACATATATACAAACAAATACACCATAATAGATTCCCCCAGCTAGCTACAAGATGGGTAAATACCCTAGGAGTCCCACAGAGGGGAAGGAGGGTGGGTAATCCTGACTGCAGATGCATACCTCTCGGACATCTACATTTATGGTAGGTACAAAACTGTACTATGTCCTTCAAGGATGCATCTGCAGTCCTAACAAATGGGTAGAATACCATAGCCACACTGGGGGAGGAGGTCCTAACAAGATTATGGTGTAGTTAAGATCCCTTGCAAAACAGCAGTGGCAAAACCTGCTCGGGATCTGGAGTATAAGGGTAGATTATAATGCTTGGCAAATGTATGCACGGAGCTCCAAGTAGCAGCCTTTAAAATGTCTTTTGTAGCCACTCCTCGTAAAAAAGCTGTAGTAGTGGCTGTAGCCCTTGTGGAGTGAGGTCTGATATTTTCTGGAGTCGCCTTTCCATGGTAAGAATAACAAAATCTAATGCAATTCCCTATCCATTTTGAGATTGTCTGTTTTGAAATTGCTTTTCCTTCCATTCCTGTGGCATATGCTACCAGAAGCTGGTCAGTTTTTCTATTGTTCTTGGTTCTGTCCAGGTAGTAGCGCAATTGCCTATGCACATCCAAGGTATGCAGCAGTCTTTCTTCCCTGTTCTGTGGGTTGGGGAAGAATGTAGGTAGGTGGATTGCTTGGTTTAAGGATACTCTGGAGACCACCTTTGGCATAAAGGTTGGATTAGTTCTCATGGACACTCTATCCTGATGGAAGATAAGGAAGGGTTGCACTGCCATTAATGCCTGTAATTCAGAAACCTTTCTTGCTGAAGTGATTGCAAGCAGGAAAGCAGTTTTCCATGATAAATACTGTAAGTCTGCTGTTGCTGCTGGTTCAAAAGGTGGAAGTGTCAACTTTTCTAGCACAAAGTTTAAGTCCCATGTAGGTAATGGTGGCTTCCTTGGTGGCTTCACATTTTTGATTCCTCTCAGAAACTGCCTGAGTAGAGGATGAGAGAAAACTGGAGGATCCATGTTGTATTCTGCTGAAATAGCTGACGCATGAATCTTAATGGAAGAGTAAGACAGGCCATTGTGGAAAAGCTCTGCTAAGTATTCCAGGATGTTAGCTATGTTTACCAGTGCTACATTCTGCCCCCTTGCTGCACTCCAAAAGAGATATCTTTTCCATTTTGCTGAGTAAGTTTTTCTTGTTGAGGTTCTGCGAGCTTCCAAGATAATGTCTTTAACCCTTTGAGATATTTCTGGGTTATTTTGTCTTATGCAATGCTCCAAGCAGCTAGCTGCAGTGTTTTCAGGTTCGGATGCAGGGTTTTGTAGTTGTTCTGTGTTAGCAGTAAAGGAACCAGGGGTAGAGGCCACGCGTGTTCCCGAGACATACTCCTCAGTAGTGGGTACCAGTGCTGCCTCGGCCAGTCTGGAGCTATCAGGATGATCTTTGGGTGGTCTTCTTTGATCTTCAATAGCACCTTGTGCATCAAAGGAAGAGGAGGGAATGCATATGCTGTCAGGTTTTCCCAACTGAAAGATAGTGAGTCCACCTTCCAAACAAGTGGGTGGTATGTCCTTGTGCAGAATTTTTTCAATTGGTGATTGTGTGGGGATGCGAATAAGTCTATTTCTGGTAGTCCCCATTTCCTTGTGATGGATTTGAAGATGTCTGGATGCAGCATCCATTCGTGGGCATCCGTGGTAGTCCTGCTTAAGATGTCTGCTAGTATGTTTTCTTTTCCTGGCACAAATATTGCCTTGAGCTGTATGTTGAGGCTTAGGGCCACATTCCAGAGATCCATTGCCATCCGGCATAGAGGATATGAATGTGTGCCTCCCTGTTTGTTGATATACCACATGACTGTGGTGTTGTCCGTCCTTATCAGTAGCTGTCCCTGTTGGAGAAACGGTCTGAATGCCTGAATTGCCAGTTTTACTGCCAGCATCTCTTTTTGGTTTATATGTAGGTTCAGCTGGTCTTGTGACCATAAGCCTTGTATGCACTTGTCCAGCATGTGTGCCCCCCAACCGAGGTCTGAGGCATCTGTGGTGATAGTCTGGCTTGGTTGAGGGCTGTGGAAGGGCAGTCCTTTGTTCAGTTGGCAGGCCTGAGCCCACCATCGGAATTATTGCTTCAGGCATGGAATTATTGGAATTTGGGTTTCTAGGCTGTGCTTGTGCTGAGACCATAAATTCCTGAGGTACCATTGCAACTTCCTCATATGTAGTCTGGCATGTGGGATCAATATTATGCAGGATGCCATGAAACCCAGGGCTTGCAGGACTTTCGTTGCTGTAAGCTGGTTCTGCGTTGTTAATGCCATGAAGTAGAGTGGAAAGTGCTTTTGTTTTTCTGCTGTGAGGGATGCCATTTGATTTGATGTGTCCAGTTCTGCACCCAAGAAAGTTATCCTTTGGGATGGCAACAGCCTTGACTTTTTTGTATTGACTGTGTATCCCAAGGCTTGCAGTAGATGAATGACCCTTTTCAAGTCTTTTGTTAATTTGTTTTTGTTGTCTGCTTGTAACAGGCAGTCATCCAGGTAAGGGTAAATTTGAATTCCCTGAAGCCTGCAATGAGCAATTACTGATGCCAGGCATTTTGTGAATACTCTGGGCGCAGTAGATAAGCCAAAAGGCAATGCTGAGAATTGATAATGCTCTGATCCTGCAAGAAATCTGAGGTATCTTCTGCAATTTGGTCATATGGGGACGTGCAGGTATGCCTCCTTGAGATCTAGAGTCACCAGCCAAGGCTCCTTGCCCAGCATGGGAAGAAGCTGCTGGAGGGTCAGCATTTTGAATTTTGGAACAATGAGGTATGTGTTCAGTGCGGACAAGTCGAGAATAGGTCTCCATTGATTTTCTTTTCTTGGTACAAGGAAAAGCCTGGAGTAAAATCCTTGGCCTTGTTCCATAGGTGGTACCTTTTCTATAGCTCTCATCCTTGGTAAGTTCTTGATTTGTCTTAGAGCGTCTGTTTCTTGGCTTGGTGGTAGGTTTGGCATTCCTCTCTTTTTTGGTAAAGTGTGGAAGTGAAACCTGTAGCCCTTGTCTATTGTTTGTAAAGTCCATTTGTCTCCTGTAATGTAATGCCAGTTGTCGGAAAATAAGGCTAGCTTTCCGCCCAAGGGTGCTTCCAGTTGTTCCCTGGTAGGCGGAACCAGAGCCAAGTCATTGTGTCTGCCCTGTGGAAGTGGTTGTAGTTGAATCTGTGGCAGTACTTCTCTGGTTGGTAGGTTGCCACTGACGTCCCCTGTAGGCACCCCTAGATTGACCTCTGCCTCTTGGGCGTCTATTTCTGCCTCTCTGTGCTCTGAAGTTGTCTGGAAAGAACCAATTCTTTGAAGGCCAATTTCTGCTAAACCTCGGAGGTTGGACCTGTAAGAAATCCTTGACTGTTTGGACAGATTTTGCCTTTTTCTTCCACCTTCTTTAGAACCTCCTGTGCAGGAGAGCCAAACAAACTTTGTTTCTCCATGGGAGCATCTAGGAGTTTTGACTTAACATGGTCTGGTAAGGATTGTTCTTTTAACCAGGCATGCCTTCGAATCACTGTTCCAGTCATAGCTGATCTAAAGGAAGCCTCCAGTGCATCATAGCCACATTTTAAGAAATGGTTACTGACCTGCTGAGAGTTATGTACCAAATCCTGAAGGGACTTGCGGTCTATAGGTTCAGGAGAAGACAGTTTTTTATTTAGCTGGTCTAACAAAAATTCCTGGTACTGAATCATGTGAAATTGACAGTTTAAGGCCCTGGCCGAAAGAGTAGCAGAAGTATAAACCTTTTTACCTCATCTCTCTAATGCTCTAGATTCCCTTTCAGAGGGAAGAGGGTTTTTGGCAGAGGCAGCTGCCACACCTTTAGGGCCCTGTGAAATGGTTTCAGGGTCTGCAACAGGAGCCTTATACAAATGGTAGTGTGTGTCTGGGACCCTGTAATATATGTCAGGCTTGGCAGGGGCCAGAGGAAGAGAATCAGGGTCAGTACAGGCATCATTATATGCATCATCAACAACTGTTAGTACTGGAGGAATGGCTAAAGGCCTATGCTGTGGTAAGTGTAAAAAAGTCCTTAGCCTTTTCCTTGAATCTGAGAAATCCTGGCCCTGCCATTGGAAGTGTTCCCTCATAGCATGCAAGGTTTCCCCAAAAGAAAATTCTTCAGGAGGAGAAGCAGAAGGAATGGAGTCTTCTGCATCAGAATCCTCATAAGGAGAATATGGGCCTTCCTGCGGGTCTGAAATGTCCGAGTCATCCGAGGAATAGTCTGTAGAGACCGATTCCGGGGGTTCAGTCCTAGGCCTCTTATCTGGAGGGGGCTGAGAGGCCCTGTCTGGGTGAGGTTGGGATCCCCTGATCAAAGAAATGAGATCCTCAGCCAGGCTGAGTATTTGGGAACTAGAGGTAGGCCTATGTGAGGGAGTTTTAGCAGGTAAGGCCTTAGAAGATTTAGCTGCTTTAGCCCTGGAAAAAGCCTTGATAGACATAGAAGCAGGGGGTCTAGCAGCCCCACGTGCAGGGGTAGATATGTCTAAAGGAATAGTGTCTGACAAGTCCTGGGTGCCTGCTTCTGTAGCAGTAAATTCAGTAGCAGATTCAGCCATGCTCTGTGAGGCCTCGGCTATCGGAGGCATGCTTTTCGGAAGGAAGAACCGAGGACTCTGTTTCAGCCGAAACAGAGACACTCGCGGTTGGCCTAACCGTGGTTTCAGCCGAAACCGCGGGCCGCGAGTGTCGGTCCTTTTCCTTGCGCTTTTTAGCTAATTGTGTAGTCGGAGTCTCCGACGGCATTTTGTATGCAAAAGCGGGACCAAAAAACTCCTCTGCAAACTCCGACCGACGTCTAAGTGTCCGTCGGTTGAAGGAAGCACAGGCTAGACAAGCTGATACGTCATGGTCTGGGCCTAAGCAAGGAAGGCAGTAAGAGTGGAAATCCTTATGAGGTATTCGTTTCCCACAAGTTAAACAATTATTTACTTTGTCTGACATCGGCTGAGGCAAGAAAGAGTCCCCAACGGGGTACTTAGCTTTTTAGAAGTCTTCGGTAGTAGAAATCTCTGGATCTGACCGGCTGGCACTTGCGAACAGCTACTGCTTCGGGCACCACGCGGCAAGAAAGACTGAGGAAAATGGCGTCGGCTGATGCCTTTACACCCCAGCAGCTGTGACGTCGGGTGAAGTGCGACATCAGCCGAGGCCAGACCCAGACTTTGGAATCCGGCCGACCGAAGGGCTGCCTGAGGCAGGACAACCCATATGTTAGGACTGCAGATGCATCCTTGAAGGACATCCTGGAATAAACCCCGGATCCATACTGGTGTATGGGGACTGGTTGGATGACTCGTTTTCTTAACAGTGAATTTACCTGCACTGTTGCTTCCTCCCGCTGCGTGGGTGGGATGTCTGGCAGGGCTTTGCTGGATGGGGGAGGATCCTTGAACAGGACAAAATATCCTCTGGATATGACTAACAGCACCAACTGATCTGTTAGTGATGGACTCCCATGCTAGTGGGTGAAGTGACAAGCGACCCCCAACTGCCTCCAGAAAGGGACAGCCAAGCAACCCCTCAGGGTTGCTGTCCGGGTTTATCCGAGAAAGGTTCTTGAGACCTGAAATTCCTAAGACCCCCTCTGCCTCTAGGGCGGCATCCATCATACCCCTTCTGCCTCTGGGGGAAGGCCAGTCCAGAGCGTCCTGGAAAAACACCTGAATCATGCAGAACTACATCTTCTTCTGGCCTCGCTGGTTCCTGGAAAAGGATCTTTGAGGCAGTGAGAAGCGGATCCTGATGGCAGACAGTGTTTTCCCATCCTTCTTGCTCTGGACCAAAGTCTCTCTGACTGTCTTCCGAAAAAGGAAGAACCAGCATAAGGGGCGTAGGTGAAAGATGCCTTGAACCGCTCCGAGAACTAACATAAGCAGAGCCAAGCATGATGCCTGACCCCATCGCCCGTGCAGCTCCCTCTGTGGCATGGGAGAGCAAATGCATAGACGTGTGGACTACAGATTTTAGGGTGGCCATTTGAGCATCGAACGTCTTCCTGTCCTCTGCTGACATGGACCCTGGGGTTGACTCCATGACTTCCTTAACCAGATCTCTCTGGAGTTGAATGACATGTGCCGTGTAGTTCAGCACCCTCACACATAAGGTCTGTGAAGCATAAAGTCGCTTCCCAAAATGATCCAATCTTCGACTCTCTGTCAGGCAGATGGACCATGGAACTCTCCTGGCTGAGTTCCTTCTTGGTGGTCACCGCCACCAGCATAGCATCTACAGGGGACCTCCTTGTGCCACTGTAACTTTTCCGAGGGGGGGCTTAAGACCTTGTCCAGGTGCTTGGGTATAGGCTCTATGGTATCCAGCTTCGTTCACACCCTAGATATTATCAAATCCACAAATGGATCAGCAGGAGGGGACACCCAAGAGGTAGATGGGCCCAAGCTGAATGCCTCCAGAAACACGGACTCGTCAGAGGTTGGTTTTGGGGCTGACCACCCCCCTCTTTGGCGAAGGATCTCCATGATGTCTCCAAAGGAGACATCCTCGGTGGGGTGATCTTGGGGAATCTTCCCCTTCATCCAAGTCCATGTCTTCTGTGAGGGACTCTGGAGGAGAGTCCAAGTGCCTCCTTTTACATGTATGCTTGCGAGGGGGCTCCTCAGGGGGACTAGCTGGGGAGGTCTCACAAGCGGGTTGTTCCAAGGCCGGAACCTCCTGGGGCATTATGGCTACAGGCTGTCCCTGAGAGGGCAAGATGGTCGGACCTACACTCAAGGCTGGAAGGGGGGGTCTGGACAGACTCCAAAGATGAAACAGTCAGAGGCCTAACTCTGCGAGAACTCTCTCCACCACGTCGAATGCCAAGGGGGAATGGACCTCCTGGACTGACTGAGCAGAAGCCACTCCCCCCTGATCCGACCGGGAAGTTGGGGGCGAGCCTCTGGGAGCCGAGACACCGAGGGGAATGCTTCTCTCTTGACAAGCTTGGAGCAAAAAGCACCCCCTCAGATCTGATCCCAAAGCTACGGCTCAGAGAGCTCGGCTCCGGCACACTCAAGCACTGGCTGGCGCCAACCCCTCGACTCCAATCATCCTTGGATTCAACAACTCCAAAACCACAGGTCGGATCGGAAAAGGAGTGATGGGTCTAAACACTGGCTGAAAAGAGCCCGCTCTGGTGAGAGAAGGCCACAGAAAGACCCCCATCTGGATTTGAGTGTGGATAAACCTCCGCATCATCTTGTCCATCTCTGCTTCAGACAGGCTCCGTATAGAGCAGGAAGATGCCGCCAAAGTAGGCCGGGAAAGCCGGTGGGGAGAAGGCCTAGGGGGCGACCGACTAACCTGTACCTCGGCTCAGGCGAGAACCTAGGACAACTAAGCCGTTGAGTCATTGGCCTCCCGGCTCATTGGCCTGGAAACAGGCTTAACCCTCGGTGGGAAGGAGGCCTCCAACAAGTGGTCAGGGGATCGCTTGTAAGTCCGGTCCTTCTTGGCTTTATCCCCTTCCCCAGGCCTCTTGGTAGGTGGGTGCGTCCCAGAAGCCGAGGAAGGGGAATACGAAGCAGCAGCCGCTGCTTTCCCAGCAGGGGAAGATGGGACCTCAGTCCCAGCAGAAGAGGGCAACAGGCCGTTAACGGTCAGTTTGTTCCGCCTGTCCTTAATTGCCCTGGGATTCAACCCAGTGCAAATAGGACAGGGGGACTGCAGGTGAGCCACCCCCAAACAAACCACACACAGAGTGTGTCCATCCACCAGAGAAAGCTTATGGCCACGCTCTGTGCACCTTTTGAAGCCTGGCTTCAGGCGTCCGCCATGCCTCACCCAGCCCAAAACACACACACACACACACACACACACACAACGTGGAAAGAGAAGAGGGGAGGAAAGATAGTAAAGCCTACGAGCTCCTTTGCTATGGAAAACCCCGAGAAAAAACAGAAAAAGTTAGAAGAGAAGTTATAAATCGAAAAGCCAAAAAAAAAAAAAAAAAAAAAAAAAGAAACAAGCTACTGTACAAAAAACACTGCAAAATGCTATGGAGCTCTGACCACGCCGCTTCCTCTCAGGCGGCAAATGAGATCTCAAAGGAGACAGGGGGGCATTACAGGTAAGGGGAGGAGCATGGAGCTCTGAGCCATAGCTGGAAAATGCAGCCGTGTTGGATCCAATGTGGATCCAAAGACCCACATGTTGAAGAACAAATGAAGTAAACTGCTTCAGACCAATCTTTTTCTGCTTGTACTGTGGTATCATTCTGGATGATGGCAGGATGCTGCTTAGGGCTAGGGTCATACCAGCTTGGGCTACATAATCCAACAGGTCCTCCATATCTTTCTTCATGTAGTCCAGGAAGATACGCCTCAGGTCATGCACACCCACATGTACAATGACAGAGTCTTATTTGTACTGGTTGTTGAGGGACCGGAGTGTGTGCGTTATGTGGCAGATCCTGGCACCTGACAGACAGCTGACTTTTACTTTCTCCTTATTCAGCCTAGTGAGTGGGACATCAGTGTGCCTCACTATCCTGTCACCTATGACTAGAATGTTGGGCATGCTGCTTTGCCTTAGGGGCTTTGGTTGAGTGGAACACTGTTTAGGAGAGTTATGTGTCTCATGATTAGTGTTATGTTGTGGTGGTCCAGTGCGTTTCTGCCTTGGAGGTCTCTGCTGTTTGAGTATATTTTTACTGACGGCCTCCGCGAAGGTGGGTGTGCGGTTTGTGTATTTATATGAAGGCAGTGCTGGTGTGTGTTCTGGAGGGCTGTGTGTTCCATGTGGTGTGGTGCAAGTGTTGACCACCTCTTGACCAGCTATTCCGGTCTTGGCCTGAGAGTGCATGGCTTCCAATTTGGACATATAAGCGCATCTCTGGCAAGTCTGAGTGTTGGGAGGTAAGAGGAGACGGTTGTCGGTGTACATGAGGCAGTTGCTACATTGCCTCAGGATGCCCAAGTTCACCAGGTTAATAGGAGAAAGCACAGGGAACTGAACTTTAGACATGCCTAGAGGGGTGGGCATTAATAATAAGTACTGGAGCGGTTTCCTTGTAGATCTTTTAGTGCTGGTAGCATTTTTGTGTGCTACAATAATTGCTACAAGACATCTGGTAAAGTGCTAGACTAATAAGCTAATAAATGTGCAGGAGAGGAAACAACTAGCAGATCTAAGAGAAAAATTGAAGAGCAGACTTTGGCACCACTTAGAAGCTTACAAACAGTCCTGGATACAGCAAATCTGTATCTGGAATAGACTAGTCATAGGAAAGGCGGGAAAAGTGCAAACACGGGCTTTTAAACCAGATAAGATGAAGTATTCAGGTGTATGGATTAAAAAGGATTCTGTTATGGCAGCTAAGGACATGCAGGAAGAGACTAAACAAAAGATAATGCAAAACTTGACTATGGATATTATAGTATGATAGAAGCAGTGAAAATGCTTCTAGTCCCCTTGGTTTTAGATAAAAGTCAGGCATATTTATCAACCAGAGAAGTTGCAGCCAATAACTAATAAACAGTAACAGGAAATTATTTGGGAAGGGAAATACATCAAGTGTTAGGTGGTATAAGTTGATCGCCCCCATAGAACAAAGTTGTTTAGGATTATTTGACTTGAATGGCTACTTTACAGCTACACAGTTAAGACTCATTTACATAATGCAAGGACAAGGTAATAATCAGCAGAAAAAGGAATTATGAAGAAATGGGGGGATTTCGGATGCAAACCCTTAAGGAGAACAACACCGAATATTATAAAGCTAAAGAAAATATTCCAATAACTACGACAACATGGGAATTGAGAAAGGAGATTTTGTCAATAGGGATGACTGCATGTAGGGTATATAAAACAGGCAAGAAGGGGAGGAATTCACTTGCTAAAATGGCAAAAGGAAGAGCAAATAACTAGAGAGTGAAAGATAATACAGTGGGATAAGGCCAAGCAGAAATTTAACGTGCATGTTAGAGACCACCTTCCCTACCACCAGGTACTGATATTAGAGAACAACAAGAAAGGAATATGGGAGTGCCAAGTGAAAGACCAGTTCTGGTAGAGTTTTTAGTTAAGTCTAGAGCAGAAACTGCTGTTAAAAAATGGATAACTAGTTGGTCATATAAAGTATTGCATGATAACTATAAGAATCAATTACAGGAGGTTAGAAAAGATTGAGAAGACAGACTGTAAAAGCAGTTTACAAATGTACGATGGGAGAATATCTGTACATCTCCCAAGTATCCAACAAAGTTTAGAAGGTTTAAGATTTTTGCAAAAATGTCTTTGCACTGATATTTGTATACCCCAAGTAGTTTCAGAAAACTCTTCAGGTAGACAGCAAATGCTGGAAAAGATAGAGGTAACTAAGAATGTGTGGGGGTATAATGAGTTGGCAGACTTTAAAAATTCTCTACAGAGTAATTCTGCCAAAAATGGTGGGACAGCAAATGGCTGTAATTAAGAAAACGATTCATGTCACTCAAAATCTGAATTGCCTGAACATAGTAAGGCCTTACCAAGTTTAATGCTACTGGCTGCAAAAGAAAAGCAATGCAGAAAACTGATAATGAGAGGAATACATAGAGAAATGTAAAAACTTCCTGATAGAGTGATTAGGAACATGGAGGCAAGTGTCATTCAAATCCAGAAATACCAGAAAAGACTGAGGAAGTAACAGAAGGAAAAGCGGCTGGGGAGACAACACCCTGGAAGAAGTGACCTTGAGAAAGGAGTTGAGAAAAGACGGGTCTTGAATGGGTCTCAAGCTGTATTAGCATGTTAAAATTAACAAACATTATGCTTCGCATATATTGCTATATATCCTATAACCTAAGAAACATTATATAAATTATTCAGTTTCTGCCCCCTTTTTTTTAAATTACGAAACATCTTTATTAAACCATCACTAACGACATAACTCACGGGACAAACAAACCAGTTTCAACCAATTACTGATCTTAGTCTTTCTGCCAGATGAGGATCTCATCTCCTTGCAAAACAGGCATACTAAAATGCTCAACTGCTTGCTTAAGACACCACACAATGGATTACCTGTCTGATCAACAAAAGAAAAGTACAGTTGTGTACCTACCATAAATGTAGATGTTCGAGTGTATTCACTGTTGCAGTCATTACACTTGGGTTATCCTGCTGGCAGGTGACCCACAGTCGGCCCGAGTTCCAAAGTCTAGGTCCGGCATCAGTTGCTGTCGCTTCTTCCCTGACGTCAATGTGTCAGGGGTATAAAAGATGCAACCGACGCCATTTTCTTCAGTTTTTCTTGCACCAGATGTCAGGTGTCCCCAAAAAAGGAAAGGCTGGAAAAAATTATGTCAACATGCATGTACAAAAATAACATTTCCTTCATCTACAAACAAATACATCACATAGGTTGTAGAGAGTTAAGAAGTACAAAAAGGACCCAGCAAAGAGAAAGGGGGATGGTGGGTGGGTAACCTGGACTGCAACAGTGAATACACTCGAACATCTACATTTATGGTAGGTACACAACTGTACTATGTTCATCATGTTTCACTGTTGCAGTCATTACACTTGGGTTGAATCCAAATGCTGAGGTTGGGTGGCTGGGCCTAAATAGGATTAGGAGAGGCTACCAGGCCCTGTAGAACTGCAGTGGCAAAGCCTGCTCTGGATTTAGAGTAGAGAGGTAAGTGGTAGTGCTTAGTGAAAGTGTGCACTGAACTCCAGGTTGCAGCTTCTAAAATGTCTTTGGTTGGTACTCCTCTGAGAAAGGCTGCTGAAGTGGTTGCTGCTCTGGTAGAATGTGGCCTTATGCCCTTAGGCACTTATTTGTCATGCTGTGCATAGCAGAAGCGAATGCAGTGTCCTATCCATTTTGAAATTGTCTGCTTTGAGATAGGCTTTCCTTGTGATCCTGCAGCATAAGCTACAAACAGTTGCTCAGTTTTTCTGAAAGCTTTTGTTTTGTCCAAGTAGAATCGTAGCTGTCTGTGTATATCCAAAGTGTGCAGAAGCCTCTTCCCTTTATTCTGGGGATTTGGATAGAAAGTTGGCAAATGAATGGTTTGGTTAAGAGCCACACTGGAAACCAACTTTGGCATAAATGTTGGGTTCGTCCTTAGAGAGAGACCCTGTCCTGATGAAAAATGATGAAAGGTTCCACTGCCATTAATGCCTGTAACTCTGAGACTCTTCTTGCTGAAGTTATTGCTAGGAGCAGAGCAGTTTTCCATGATAAGAATTTTATATCAGCTGTGTTGGTTGGCTCAAAAGGAGGCAGTGTGAGCTTTTCCAATACAAAATTGAGGTCCCATGTAGGTATTGGTGCTCTCCTTGGGGGTCTTATGTTTCTTGCCCCTCTGAGGTACTGCCTTAGCAGTGGATGTGAAAAAATAGGGGGTTCCGTATTGTAATGAGCTGAAATGGCAGAGGCATGGATTTTAATAGATGAAAAGGATAGGCCTTTGTCCAGCATCTCAGTTAGGTATTGTAAAATCTGAGGTATATTTGGAACAAGCGGTTCAAGTCCTTGTGCCTGGTTCCAAGCACAGAATCTCTTCCATTTTTCTGCATAAGATTTCCTAGTGCTAGGCCTCCTGGCTTCTAAAATGACATCCATAACAGCTTTAGAGAGAGGAGTGGTCTGAGTGGCTAAATTATCTGCCATGCAGTCAGATTTAAGATTCTGAGTTGGCTGTGTAGAATCTGTTTTGTTTTGTTGAGTCAGAAGATGAGGAATTTGAGGTAAAGGCCAGGCTGGGCCTCGAGACAAGCTCTTTAGGATTGGGTACCAGTGCTGGCGTGGCCAGCCCGGGGCAATCAGGATCATTTTTGGCTTCTCTTGTCTGACTTTTAGGAGTACCTTGGGAAGAAGAGGCAGTGGAGGGAAAGCATAAACTGTCAGGGTTTTCCAGCTGAATGAAAGAGCATCCACCTTTCATGCTTGTGAGTGATAAGTTCTTGTGCAGAATTTCTGTAGTTGGCAGTTGTGAGGGGAGGCAAAAAGATCTATGTCCGGGCGGCCCCATTTCCTTGTTATCATGCTGAAGACCTGTGGATTTAGTTTCCATTCGTGCGGATCCATGAGATTTCAGCTTAGTTCGTCTGCCAGTGTATTTTTCTTTCCTGGCAGGAATTGTGCCTGCAGATGTACTTGGTAGGTCAGTGCTGTGCTCCATAGAGTCATGGCTTGCCTGCAGAGGGGGTAGGAATGTGTGCCCCCTTGCTTGTTTATGTACCACATAACTGTGGTGTTGTCAGTCTTTAGTAATAGTTGTCCTGGATGTAGTAGATGCTTGAAGACTGTCAGGGCATTCTGTATAGCTAGCATCTCTTTTTGATTGATGTGAAGATGCATTTGTTCCTTGGGCCACGTGCCCTGAATACATTTTCCTGCCATATGTGCCCCCCAGGCATAATCCGATGCATCCGTTGTTATTGTTTGCCTGGCAGTGGGTAAGGTGAAGGGCTGTCCCTTGTTGTGGTGACAGGCCCTGGACCACCATCGAAAGTCCTGTTGTAGACAGGGAATTATAGTCACTATTGTTTCCAGGCTGTGGCAATGCTGAGTCCAAACACTTTTTAGATACCATTGTAGTTTCCTCATATGCAGTCTTGCATATGGAATGAGTAGAATGCAGGAAGCCATGAAGCCCAGGGCCTGCAGAATTTTTCTTGCAGGGAGTTGCGTCTTTGTTGCCATCATTTGAAAGTAATGAGTCAGTTGCCTTTGTTTGTCTGGCGTGAGATAAGCATCTGGGCAGTTGTATTTAAGCTTGCACCCAGGAATATTATCTCTTGAGAGGGCACTAGGTTTGATTTATTTTCGTTTACTGTGCACCCTAGGCAAATTAATAATCTTTTTACAAATGCCAAATGCTTTAGTAGAATGTCCTTGCTCTCTGCTTGAATAAGACAGTCGTCCAAGTAGAGATATATCTGAATTCCTCTTTGTCTGCAAAATGCAATTACTGGTGCCAGGCATTTTGTGAAGACCCTGGGCGCAGTAGATAAGCCAAAGGGCAGTGCAGAGAATTGGTAATGGATTGAGCCAGCTATGAATCTGAGGTATCTTCTGCAAGATTGTCTGATTGGGACATGCAGGTATGCCTCTTTGAGGTCCAAAGTAACTAACCAAGCCTTCTTGCCCAGCATTGGTAGAAGTTGCTGCAGTGTTAACATTTTGAATTTTGGAACATCCAGAAAAGTATTTAGGATTGACAAGTCCAGTATTGGTCTCCAGGCTTTGTCATTTCTGGGAACCAGGAAGAATCTTGAGTAAAATCCTTGTCCCTGTTCTTGCTGTGGTACTCTTTGAATAGCTCCCATGTCCATGAGAGCAGCAATTTCCTTTTGTGCCTCTGCCCATTGATTTTGTGGCAGGTCCGGCATACCTTTTGATTTTGGAAGAGTGTGAAAGTGGAACCTGTAACCCTGAGAATCTATATTCAGTACCCATTTGTCCTGGGTGATTATGTGCCAATTTTGTGCGAAAAGTGCTAGCTTTCCCTCTAGGGGTGCTGCCAAAATGTAAGTGCTTGGCTTTTGTAGAGGAAAGTCATTGGGACGGTTTCCTATAATGTTGTGATTTGTCTTCTCCTCCTTTGGGGGCAGAAGCACCCCATTGTTTAAGTCTGTAGGAGCCTTGTGGCTGAGATCTGCCTCTTGGGCATCTGTATCCGCCTCTTTGTGGCCTATCTGACACCGTAAAGGACCAATTTTTTGAAGGCCAGTTTCTACTAAACCTAGGTGGTTGAACCTGTAAGAAATCCTTTACTGTCTGCATAGATTTTGCTTTATCCTCCATTTTCTTTAACACCTCTTCTGCCTTAACACCAAATAAAATATCATGCTGTAATGGAGCATCCAGTAATTTTACTTTAACATGTTCAGGTAAACTTTGTTCTTTCAACCACGCATGCCTTCGAATGACAGAGCCTGTAACTGCGGCTCTGCAAGAAGCCTCTAATGAATCAAAACCACACTGCAGAGTATGCTTTCCTACTTATTCAGCTGCATGCAATAAATTCCTGCATTTCCTTATTGTCAGGATTCTCTGAATTTGTAAAAATGTTCTGTTTTAACAAAGACATGAGGTATTGTTGATATTTAAGCATGTGAAACTGGCAGTTTAAAGCCCTTACAGCTAAAGTAACAGAAGTGTAAACTCCTCCCCCCCCATCCCTATCAGAGGGAACAGGGTTTTTAGCAGTGGAAGTCTTAACCCCTTTGGGACCCTGAGAAATTGTTTCAGGGTCAGCAGCAGGGTTTTTATAAAGAAATTTATGAGAGTCAGGGACCGTGTAATATCTGTCTGGCTTGTCTGGCGCAGGGGGTAAAAAATCAGGAGACAGACTGGATTCAGAGAAAACATCATCAACTATATCAAGCACAGGAGGGATAGCCAGGTGCCTGAGCTGAGGCAGTAACAGAAAATATATGAGCCTTTTCTTGGATTCTGAATAATCCTGGCTCTCCCAGTGGAATGTTCCCTCATGGTGTGCAGAGTTTCCCCAAAAGAGTAATCCTCAGGTGGAGGCGCTGAAGGTATAGATTCTTCAGCATCAGAGTCCTCGTAGGGAGAAAGACAATAGCCCTGATCTGAGGAGGAATCAGAGGAATCATAGTCAGTGTCTTGCCTAGGCCTTTTATCAGGAGGGGGATGGGAACCAATGATCAAAGTAATTAAGTCTTTGGCCATTTTAAGCATCTGTTTCTTTGGCATGGTTGACTATCCAGGGGAATGCTGTACTTGTTTCTTTGTCTTTAATGGTGTCTTTGACTGTACTTTGACTACTGCAGAGGATTTAATAGTAAGCTGTGAAGGTCTGAAAACACCCTCAGAAGCTGATGCCTGCTCAGCGGCTCCAGACCCATCTGAGAGAATATTTTTCGTAGGCCCAATACCTTGAGTATCCAGAGGCCTAGTTGTCTCCACGTGGGAATTGGACATGGCCTGTGGCTCTGAGGTAGTGGGTGTCAGGGACAGCGAAAGCGCCTCACTGAGAACCGGAGACTGGCCTAGAAGAGGCTTCATCATCGGTTTTGGACCTCGGATGCCTGTCCTTTTCCTTGACTTTGCGTTTTATGAATTCCGGTCGTTGGTTGTTCCGACAGCATTATATAGTTAAACCTTCGGCCAAAGTAATGAAATGCAAAATCAAACCGATGTTTAATAGTGCGTTTGTTGAATCTAGCACAAAACCGACAACTAGTAACGTCTTGGTCACGGCCTAGGCAAGGAATACAGTAAGAGTGAAAGTCCTTATGAGGTATTTGCTTCCCACAAGAAATACAATTGTTAACTTTTACTGACATCGGTCTGGAGCAAGAAAAAGTTTCCCCAATGGGGTACTTAGCTTTATTGAAGACTTTGGTTCTGAAACTCTATTTCGAAAACTCTATTTCGAAAATCTCAGAAGTCAGCCGACCGGCACTTGCGAACTGCTTCTGCTTCGGGCACCGCGCAGCAAGAAAGACTGAAGAAAATGACGTCGGTTGCATCTTTTATACTCCTGGTGCACTGACGTCAGGGAAGAAGCGACAGCAACTGACGCCGGACCTAGACTTTGGAACTCGGGCTGACTGCGGGTCGCCTGCCAGCAGGATAATCCAAGTGTAATGACTGCAACAGTGAAACACGATGAGCATCTTTGTTTCTAAGGCCTTCACGGCCAGACATCTGCTAAAAGCTCTAGCTCAAAAGGGATTTATCTGACACACAATGTGACATCTCTACCCTGCCAATGAAGAATCAATTGCAAGGATCTGCAACAGATCTGTTTGGTGTGACAGATAGCATACACAAAGCTGTTGTGGGCCTTCCCATCTGGGCAGAGTCTAGCAAAAGGGACACTAGCAGGAGATCCGTGAACACATGGTGACTGTAACCACTATCACTTCACAGTCCACTGAAACACCAGAGTATTCAGGTGTGCAAAATGACACCAGAAATATCTATGTCATCAAGTCCAGAAGATGCAACAGTCTAATCCAAAATTCTGTATTACATCCTTACCCAGGACACCAAGACCATGACATTCTGAATCCTTTCAAAGGCAGGGAATGACTGGTACATAATAGCATTCGGTTCTGTAGCTATACAAAGGTAACCATTTGTGAGAGAGTCACATTGGACTTTTCTCAATGTATGATCTCTTCAGCTGACTACAATCACAGAGGTGCCAGATTCAGCTACTTATTTATTTATTGACATTTGACTACCAGAAAAATCTAACTGGGTAGGGGCCCACTATTCAGCAGATGAAGAAAAGCTCCAAAGTATTACAAAACATTTAAAAAATAGTAATTTTACAGTGTTTAAAAATAATAGAAAAAATAACTACACTTTAAATAATTATACCAAATTAAATATACAGTGAAAACTTTGGTTAAGAATAGATACAAGTTATATGACAATGGTTTAATAGTCAGACATTCTGTCCAGTTTTCAGAGAAATTAAAGGTAAGTGAGTATAATACAAACATGAACTGCAATACAAAGTGAAAGAAAAGTAGGCTTACAGTACATTTAGAGAGAAAGCCAGGGGGACAAAAATTGACAAAAGTAAGGAAGACAGTGAAGAGTAAAGAGATGTAAGGTATGAATAGGTATTTGTTCACATTTAGGGATATGGTTTATCCTGGTGTTGAGCAAGAACAGAGACCGCTTTTGGCTAGGAAGTCTTTCAGAGTCGTTTTGAAAGATGGTAGGCAGGGGGAGGATATAATGCAAGCCGGTGCTTGGATGGAGCTTCAAAGAGTTAGTGATCTATGTAAGGGAAAACAAAGAGATCTTCCTCCCACAAGGCATGACCTTCAATGGCCAACACCTTGGTAAATACTACAAGTGATGAAGTCCAAATGTCAACAATTTGTACTGAAAGTGATATCAATTCAAATTATGCCAGAAATGCCTCGTTTGCAAATTTTAGATGTACCAAAAAGGTATAAAATCTGCAGAGATACACTAGCTATAAACCATGTGACAGTGCAAATATGAGATCTTGAAGGGTTGCTATCAAGAGCCAAATTTAGACTTGCTGGTCGAAAGCACTGAGGTCCAGAAATAGACATGAATTAAATCTAAATCTTCACTCTTAATCGAGAGTGTAACCTTCATAGTCCTTTCCAAAAACACAGACACTGAGACTGCCAAATCTTTCCATGGAGTCTTTTCTAGGGGAAGACATTTAAATTCCAATGTGGGTTGAAGTAATCATTTTTAGAATACAATTCTTCCTTTCAATGGCTCTCCATGGTGGAATGAATGTGTAAAACTTCCTCCAAGAACAGTCTTTGCTAAAACGTTTTGCAAAAGCACTCTAGCAAATGATAGTAAAGTAGACATACCTCAAGAAAGGAGTCCCAAAAGGAATTATTTCTTGCCTTTTTTGCACACTCTCTCTCTGTCTCCTGGTTGTGTAAATATTGTTGGATAAATGTTTGAATTTTGCAATGTACTGCCCCCATCAAGTCAGAATAGATAGTTTGGGTTTGTATCAGTGACCGAAGGTTGAGTATTCGTGGTTCAGTACTCTACTCCTCCCCTGAGAAATATGGTGAAAAAATGCTTCTCAGCTCCAGGATGTGGAGTTCAACCCTGATCTCTAGTCACTCTCTCTGTGGAGTTGACATGCTTTACTATGTTGATCCTTTTAACAGAAAGGAAAAACACACATGCACAAACACGCAAGTACACACACACCTGTGTATTACATTTTCTGATGTTTATCCTTGAGACCCAAGAAATGGATGAAGAGTCCACAAACCAGCAAATAAACACTACAAATGGGCCTGTATTTATGACTGTCCGGTATGCAAACCGTTTTGAGATGCAGAAAAATAATTCCCTTTCCTTTTCAAAGAAACGAGGAGGAAGATGAATCTGAAACAACATATTCCCAATTATTCAAGATTTTTCTTAATCTTACCAATGCCTTTCAATTCATGAACCAGACAGTTAGCTCCAGGTCAAACACAATATATGATATAAATGATCTATCCATCTTAATTTTGGACAAAGGATAAGGATGCCTTTTTAACAATACTTTTTCCATAACCACAGCTACTTAAAAATTCATGAAGGCAGATGCAGAATAATTAGAAGTTATGTACTCACCATAACGTTCCATCTGAGTAGGTGACTTCATTTGGATGCAACCTGTGGGTATCGGATCCGACCTCGGATCCGAGCCGGCATTTCAAAAGCTTTAGGCTCCGAGCTCCTAGCTCCTCCCTCTTACCCATAACCCCTTGCCAAGCCCTGACTGACCTCAGATTGAGTTTGCCTAAATAATACTGACTACAGTACATGAACAAAAGCATAACTACTCGCTCTATAAAGGTCAGGGGGATGGAGGGGGGGATGGTTGCATCCAAATGAAGTCACCTACTCAGATGGAACGTTATGGTGAGTACATAACTTCTAAATCTGAAGTAGGCAGACTTCATTTGTCTGCAACCTGTGGGACAGAGTCCCCAGCTACCTGAATCTTCGGCGGCCGTCATGCAAGGATGTTCCGCAGCACCGCTGAGCCAAAGGATGCTCTTCCTCTGGAAACAACATCCACTTTATAATGAGAAATAAAGGTATGAGGCGAGGTCAAGTAGCTGCAGCAGATATCATCCAATGACACACGGGACTTAAAAGGGGCTGAGGTGGAGACTGCCCTAGTAGAATGAGCCGTAACCCTCTGTGGAGCAGGTCTACCTGAAGTGTCATAAGCCTGCAGAATACAATTAGCAATCCACCTAGATAGTGTGACTTTCGACACTGCTTTACCCAAAGCAAATTTAGCAAAGGAGACGAACAGCTGATCTGATTGCCTGTGACCAGCTGTCCTGTGAATATAAAATCGTAATTGTCTATGAACATCCAAGGAATGTAATTTGTATTCTCCTTTGTTTGAGTACTTGGGAAAAAACACAGGTAAGTTGATTGACTGGTTGATATTAGATTCTGAAGAGACCTTCGGAAGAAAAGATGGATTGGTCCTGAGGCACACCCTATCTGGAAAGAAAGAAAGGTAAGGCGGCTTGACGCATAGAGCCTGAAGTTCAGACACTCTTCTGGCTGAAGTAATGGCTACTAAGAAGGCAGTCTTCCAAGAAAGGTACTTTAGGTCTATAGAGGCTGCAGGCTCGAAGGGAGGAGCAGTAAGGGCTTGCAGAACTAAGGATAGATCCCAAGGTGGTACAATCTCTTTGACTGGAGGCCTCAATAAAAAAATCCCTTTGAGAAAGGTTTTGCACAATTTAGCTGTCATGAGGGGAGCTGTCTCATGACCAATGTGATAATGTGAGATGGCTGCCAATTGTACCTTAATCGTGGAAGAGCTTGCCCCTTGATGAAAGAGATCTGTTAAAAAATCCAGCACTGCTGACATAGGTGCTGAGAAAGGATCCAAAGTTCTCTGAACCGCCCAAATAGAGAATCTCTTCCATTTACTCCGATAAACCTGCCTGGTGGAAGGTTTATGAGCTGCCACTAAAATGGCCTTGACCGGTGACGAGATACCGGGAGTCCTAATCAAGGATGGAACTGGAGCAGCCAAGCTGTCAATTTCAGGGTGTGTAGATTGGGAACCGAAATCCCCAGGGGGTGGGAGATGAGATCCGGAATCGGATCCAGAATCCAGGGTGGATTGATTTTGTGAGACCATACAAAGGGGAACCAGGGTTGACGAGGCCAGAGCGGGCAATGAGAATCATTCTGCTCCCCAAACTGTTGGCTTTCTGCAGAAGCCTCTGCATCAGAGGTAGTGGAGGGTAGGCATAAAGGAGACCGGGAGGCCAAGCATGCACCAGCGCATCTCTCGGGAATTCCCCTGGTGGGGGAAGCAGAGCGAAGAAATTGTCGCATTTGGCGTTTGAGGGAGAGGCAAAAAGATCGCAACAGGGTTGCCCCCAAACGGCAAAAATTTTCTTCGCTACCTGAGGATTGAGAGACCACTCGTGAGGTGACAGAATGGTGCGACTGAGTTTGTCCGCAAGGATGTTGGATTTTCCCGGAATGTGCGTTGCTACCAGAAAGCGTTTGGAGGAAATTGCCCATTCCCAGACTCTCATGGCCTCTCGACAAAGGGGATAGGACCTGGTTCCTCCCTGTTTGTTGATGTACCAGACTACCGACATGTTGTCTGTCTGAATCGCAATAGTCCCTGAAGGAAGAACGTGGTGAAGTGCTTGCAACGCTAGGAGCACCGCCCTCATTTCCAGGACATTTATATGCAACGACGTCTCTGTGGTGTTCCACGTGCCTTGGACAATCTTTCCCGCAGAATGCCCCCCCCCCACCCGAGGCAGGAAGCGTCCGTGGTCACTGTGGCTCGGGGAAAAGCAGCACAAAAAGGTCTCCCTGTCAGGGGCTCCGGAGACAGAAGCCACCAAAGAAGGGAGTCCTTGCACGCTCTGCTGACCGCTATCGGAGAGTTGAGGGGAACAGAGGGGACCACTGAACCTGAAGGGTCCATTGAAGAACCCGCATGCGTAGGCGTGCATGAATAAGAAGCGGGATAGCTGCCGCCATCGAACCTAGGGCCCTCAGGACCGAAGCTGCAGACGGAAATGGTTGCAGGACCGCTGCTACATGACACTTCAGGTTGGTAATTCTGTCTGGAGTGAGGAAGGCTCGCATTGACCTGGTGTTTAGCCTTCCTCCTATGAAATCTATAACTTGTGTGGGGTGCAGCAAAGATTTCTCCCAGTTGACAGTGATGCCCAACCTTGGGGCTAGTCGAAGAAAGTAGTCCCTGGCTGAGCACAGAAGATGCCTTGATGATGCCGTCAGGAGCCAGTCGTCCAGGTACGGAAAGACCTGTAATCCCTGGAGCCTCAGGTGGGCCGCTACAACAGCTAAGACCTTGGTGAACACCCTGGGGGCTGAGGTGAGACCAAAGGGAAGGGCCCTGAACTGATAATGACTGGCTCCCAGCCGGAAGCGAAGAAACATCCTGGACCATTTGTCCATGCGAATGTGGTAGTACGCGTCCTTGAGGTCGATGGAGCACATCCAGTCGTTCTCCCTCAAGAGGGGGTGTATAGATTGAAGGGTGACCATCCGGAACTTTTGCTTGGTTACTGACAGGTTCAGCAGGGAAAGATCTAAGATCGGTCTTAAGTCCCCCGTTTTCTTTGGCACCAAAAAGAACCTGGAGTAAAACCCTGACCCGGTTTGATCTGGGGGGACGCACTGGATAGCTCTTTTTTCTAGCAGCTGTCCGATTTCGATAGCTGCTGCCTCCCTTTGGTCGGGTGGAACATCTGGGAGGCTGCGAGATCTGGGAACCTTGTACAGGGGAATTGCATAACCTCTGGATATCACGAAGCACCCAACGGTCTGTTGTGATGGACTCCCAAGAAGTCAGGTGCCTCAAAAAACGCCCCCCGACTGCCTCCAGAGACGGACAGCCGGGCAACCCTTCAGGGCTGCTGCGTGGGCCTATCAGAGAAAGGTTCTCTGGACCCAAAGTTGCTAGGAGCCCCCCTGTCTCTAGGACGGCGACCTCCCCGTCCTCCTCTGCCACGGAAGGACTGGTTATCCGGAGCAGGTTGGGACTGCTGCGATTTCCGGAACCACATCTTCTTCTGTCCCTTTTGGTTCTTCGAGAAGGACCTCTGGGGAGCTGAGAAGCGGACTCCGACGGCAGACAGCGTCTTCCCGTCCTTTTCGCTCTGGACTAATGTTTCGCGAACAGTCTTGCCAAATAAGGCAGAACCATCGAAAGGGGCATTCGCGAAGGTCGCCTTGAAGGGCTCTGCAAAATCACAGTGGCGGAGCCAGGCCTGTCGCCTCATGACTAGGCCTGCTCCGCTGGCTCTAGCAGCTCCCTCAGTAGCGTGAGAAAGCAGCCGCATAGATGTATTCGAGACTGATCTAAGAGTGGCCATTCGGGTGGAGTATACCTGTTTATCCTCACTCGACATGGACTCTGGGGGAGATGCAGCGTATTCTTTAATCAGATCCCGCTGCATCCTGATGACGTGTGCCATGTAGTTCAGCGCTCTCAAAGAGAAGGTTGCTGAACTGAAAACTCGCTTCCCAATGCGATCCATCGAGCGGGACTCCTTGCCCGGAGGATGCATAGAGGGACTCTCCTGGGCCAACTCCCTCTTAGTGGCTGCAGCCATCATCATGGCATCTACTGGGGGGCCTTTGCTCCAGTGAGTGTGGTCCGCTGGAGGGGAAAGGATACGGTCGGGACGCTTAGGTACAGGCTCAACGGTGTCCGGATCCTTCCACGCTCTGATGGATATAAGGTCCACCAGAGGGTCGGCAGGAGGGGACACCCAAGAGGTAGATGGGCCCGCCTCGAATGCCTCCAAGAACACAGACTCGTCTGAGGAGGCCTTGGGGGCAGACCACCCCCCCCCTGATCCTCAACATCTCCATAATGTCTCCAAATGAGACGTCTTCAGGGGGTGACCTTGGGGAGCCCTCCCGTTCATCCAAGTCTGTGTCTTCGGTAACGGACTCGGGGGAGTCCATGTGCCTCCTTTTGCACTTACGCTTCCGAGGTACTTCTTCTGGGGGGCTGTCCGAGGAGTACTCTTCCGCAGCTGGATGTTCCAAGGGAACTACTTGGGACATCGAGGCGGGCTGTCCCTGGGACTGGCTGGTGGGGGCCTGGCCCAACTGCAAGGGTGTGCGGGATGGAGCCGTGGCAGGGACCGGGGGTCCGGTAGTCCTCAACAGTGCCCTTTCCACTACGTCGAAAGCCGAGGGGGAGCCGGCTTCTCTAAACCCCGAGAGCCGACCCCCACTCGGATCCGGCCTTGCGGATCGGAGCCGGAGCCGAGACCGTCAGATCCGAGAGACCGGTGTGCTCCGACCTAGACGGAGCCGAAGACACACCAGCTCCCTCGGACCCGAGGCTCGGCCCTCGGCTCCGAGAGGTCGGGTCCGAAGTACCCGAAGCACTCAAGGGATGGGACGGATCCGAGGTGCGCCGACCTATCGGATCCGACCCACCCCCGGATCCAACTCTGCCCGGCGCCGACAGCTCCGAACCCATGGTATGGGTCGGAGAAGGAGCCAAAGGGGCGAAAAAAGGGGTCGAAGCCCCTCCCGGATGGGGGGGGGGCTAGGAGCACTCCCATTTGCATTTGGGCCTGGATGAATTTCCTCATCATCCGGTCCATATCTGCTTCACTCATAGAGAATGTGGATCTGGTGGAGGCCACCGAAGCGGACCTAGAGAGCCACCTTGGGGACCTCGCTGAAGGGCTAGCCTCCTCCTCCTCGGGCCCAGGAGAGAACCGAGGGGAGTGGAGCCGAGGAGGAGGAAAGCTAGAAGGCACAGGGGAGGACCGCTTAGATGGAGGAGCCGAACTGGAAGTTTCGGCTCTCCGCTTGTGGTGCCTCTCCCTGTGCCTCTCCTTCTTCTCTCTCTCCCTAGAAGACTCTCTCTCCTCCGGCATTTTTGAGGGAGGTTGAGTCCCAGCCGGAGGAGGAGAGCCCACAGCAACTGCTTGCTGAGTAGAAGGGGCAGAAGCCGAAGCGGTATCTGGAGGGAGAAGTCCCGCCAGCACCAGCTTCGACCTCCGCTCCCTCAAAGCTCGGGGGTTGAACCCTGCACAAATGGTACAACCAGATGACAGGTGTTCAACCCCCAAGCATTTAACGCACCGAGTGTGGCCATCCGCTGGGGACAGCTTATGACCACACTCGGTACATTTGGAGAACACAGCCTTATGGGCTTCAGACATTTTAAGCCCTAAAAGGCCTCAAACAAACACACACACACAAACTACGCAAAACCCGAGAAAAGTTTAAAATAAAGAGAGAGGAAAGCCTAACACAATCACTTCTAACTAATAAAATTAAAAAAGTTAAGGTTTTTGTAAATTTTTCTGTCAAAAACAGCTTATCTGTACTAGGAGCTCTGGAATCCGTCGCAACTTGAAAGCGGCAAACGAAATCTGAGGTCAGTCAGGGCTTGGCAAGGGGTTATGGGTAAGAGGGAGGAGCTAGGAGCTCGGAGCCTAAAGCTTTTGAAATGCCGGCTCGGATCCGAGGTCGGATCCGATACCCACAGGTTGCAGACAAATGAAGTCTGCCTACTTCAGATGCTGCCAATAACATTTACAATTTGTACATTTAACATTTAGTCTAAGCTCTTAAAACAAGAACAACAGCTACTTTTGATAAAAGCATCACATACTTTGGAATGCTCACTGGTGCCAACAGAATTATCTAAAGTCTTTTCCAATCTTTGCCTGGTTTTGTGGGATGAAGACACGACTACAACCCTTACCACATGAGTCAGAACAGCAAATGAAAGAGATAAATGAAACATGATGGGAGTGAGCAGACATTGCCAGCTTACCCACCCTGGGAGACAGGAAAAGGTGGCATTGTGTTGGCCATTCACAACTTTATAAATGGAAACTTGTGAGATGCTAAAACAGCCTGTCCAGAGAGGTGGGCTTTGGGATCCCAAGATGGTGGTGATTGCCCTTATCTGCATCTATGTGGTAGCAGAAGCACAAGTACATGCACATTAACACACTATGCCCCGAAGTGCTGCTACACATGTAAGTGGAAATTATAAGATGGCCTGTAGTGACATGAGTGCTCATAATCAGCCATAAAGGATGGGGTTATAGCACAAAGGAAAGAAAATTATGGCTGCCTGTATGATGGCTCCTGTAGCTGACTCTCACCCAAGTTAAAAGAATGGGTGGCCAGATAATAGGAAAGCTGATGGTCAGAAGGCAATGAGAAAGAAAAAGCTCCTATAAAAAAAAGCATTTTCCATTTTTGTCAGCTGGAATACACATATCACCTAAATCAAGCGTGTAGCATTAAAGCAATTTCATACATTACTATGACACAGTACAACACCTGCGTACCCCTGAGGCGTGATCTCAGATTTTTTTTTCTAGATATTATTACTTTCTTATTTCCCCTTGGAACTTCACCAGCATTCTAATACACTTGACTTGGATCCAGAAAATGTATGTAGTAGTTCCTCTCTCATATGACACTTCCATCAGTATTCACATAAACAAACATTTTGGGAATTAATGTCATAATCTTGACTATTAGACTCAATATTAGCTCTATGGTACTTGGTAGCTGTTCTTTAAGTACACTACTCAGACTTGATTTTGGACTTGAAAACTAGCCTAGCAATACTTCGGTGAAGAAAACTGAACTGACACTTAGAATAAATTAGCCTTCAATTCCAGCAGAGCTTCAGTAAGCTTTATTTAATGAAATTCAACAGCAAGAAGTCTCTCCTTGCAGGTCCCGGTCTCATTTCTGGCTAGAAGATAAACTGCATCCTAAACACTAAAATGCCATACATACATGACAAATGAAACAACTGTAAAGAAATGTCCATATTAACTTGAAAAGAGTTTCCTGTCTGAAAGTTTATTTTTTCTTTAATGTGCACTGGAACTGAAACTCCCACAAAATACTTAATACAATATTTTGTTTGAATGGCTGTTACAGACCTCCTTTGAGGTCTCACGGCCAGCTCTGATGATACAACATTGTACTAGCTAAAGTGAAACAGGGAACAGATAAATAAGTGATTAAGGAATTGTATTGCTCTGGGAATTAATCTGGTGAAGTCTCCAGTGTGAGAAAATAAATGAATTTCAGTTCAGCACACCCAGAAACATAAAATGCGTAGCCAAAAATGCAGAGGTTCTTATGAAAAAGCACAATGCAAATTAGGCAAGAACTTGCAACCGTACCTCTGGACAGAGCCAATTATAATCAGGAGGCAAAGGCCAAAAACAGGGATATATTTTAAATATTATTACAAACTTAGTACGTTGCTAGAACAGATTTCGCATTAGCATACATAAGGATATTACATCTGAAACTCAAATATTTAGTTCATAGGTGTGTACTAGGCTAATGGCCCTGGAGCCTTTACACGCCTAGCCCATAGAAGTGCCCTGGCATCGTGCCGCCCGACATTAGTTCCCAGTGCCTCTATCAAGTAGAGCCACTGGAGTGATCCCCGGGGTGAACTTTCTATTTCCCATCCACTCATCAAGATTTCTCTTGAAGAGGGCCAGTGAGGTGCTCTGCTTGACATGTATGAGAAGTCTATTCCAGAGCATGGGCAGTCTCTGGGGTATGAACCTGTCCCTCCAGCATGTTCTGTCGATTGTGGTAATGAGGTTGAGGTCTCTGGAGCATGTGGTGTGGAGGGATTAGGATTTCTTTAGATGTAGCATTTCTAACAGAGCTGGGTCAGACATGGCTTTGTAAGTGAAGCAGAGATCGCCTCTTAGTAGATGACATGAAAGAGAGAATAGCTGGAGTTTTTTGAGTCTGTCCATGTAGGACATGTGTTTAAGGCCTAGGATCCTCTTTGTGAGGTACTTTTGTGGACTTTCCAGCTGCTGCATGTGTCTAGTGAGTTAAATGCCAAATGGGGCATTATACTCGATGACTGGCCTAATGAGGGAAGAGTAGAGAGAGAGGATGAACTCTTTCTTCCTGGATGCAAAACCCTTGGTAATGATATGTGCCACATAGAAGGACTTTCTGCTCACAGTGGCAATGTGACAGTTGAAGGAGAGGTTGTTGTCAACCTGTCTCCCCAGATCTCTTATAACGCCTTCAGTGTTCAGTGGACTCCCATCGAAGTGGTAATTAGTGGGAACCGAGTTTTTCCCAAAGGGGATGACAACGCATTTTTTGGCATTAAGATTGAGGCAAGCCCATGGTTTCGACACCAGTCATTGGTGTCAGTGAGGCCTTTCTGTAATATGTCTACATCACTTGGGCAGTTAATAATGGCTCCCAGCTTGCAGTCATCTGAAAACCTGGTCAGTTAGAGTCCCTCAGTGTTGGCCTGGGCTTCTGAGAAGTAGATGCCAAACAGGAGAGGACCCAGGACTGATCTCTGTGGGACTCCACTCGTGACTGGTCATCAATCTGACTTAAGAGTCTGCTACTTTCACACTGTGGGTTCTATCTGTGAGCCAGTTTGGACCCACCTAGTGATACAGGGGTCAATGGCTAGTTTGGTGAGTTTATCAAAGGCCTTGGCCAGATAGAGGTAGGCTGTATGAACCTGCCTTGCCCTCATCCATAGCTCTGGTGACTGACTCAAAGAAGTCAACCAGATTGAGCAGGCATGATCTACATTTCACAAAACCAAATTGCATGGGATCTAGAGTTTGGAGATTCCCTATATCCTTGTTAATTAGGTCCATGATGATGTGCTCCGTAGGCTTACATATCAGACTCATCAGGCTAATGGGACAATAATTCCCAGGGTCTGTAGTCGCTCCCCCTTTTTGGAGAGGGGTGACTGTAGCAGTGCACCATTTGGTAGGGTCAAAGTCTGAGGTGAGACTGTGATTGAACAGAGCACACAGATGTGGTGTCAGTTCACTTTGTAGTTCATGTAGAGCACATCCAGGGATATTGTCGGGTCCCATGGAAGCTGTATTTTTGACCTTGGATAATGCAGCTTTAAGCTGTGCTGCAGTAATGCTGGGTGCCTGGATTTCTCTGGTATTGTGATTGGTCCTTTGGGGGGGGGGGGGGTAAAGTGGGCACTGAATCTGTCAGCCAGTATGTTGGCAATATCTGTTGGCTCAGTATAGGAGGTACCATTGTGCAGTAAACTCAGAGCAAACCTGGATATTGCTGTGGAGATTCTTGATATAACTACAGAAGGCTTTGTGGTTGTTTTAGTGTCTGCCACAATTCTGTCTTTATAGCTGGCTTTAGAGGTTTTGATGAGGGAATCTCAACTTTTTGTTGAGGCTAATAAGGAAGTTTTTCAAATCTTGGGACTTCACCATTTTCTGCCACTGTTTCTTCCTTCTGTTGTAGAGTTTATTAAAGGCAGGGGACCACCAGATTGGCTTACGAACACTTGGAACATTTATTGGTGAAGGAAGTTACTCTTTTTTTTATGATATTAAACTGCTTGAGAAGTATGTGAGTCTGAATATCACTCCGAGGCTTGAGATTTGATTGGCTGCCTGTGTTTGAGTTCTCAAAAAAGGAATCAGATCTTTTTAATGAATAGAAAGCGATTTCATTGCAGTGCATGTTAGGGTCGCTTAATGTGCTCATCAAAAGGAATTTAAGGTCACAAAATAAAGTTCAAAATAACATTATACAATTACAGGAGTCTCTTATTAACGAGACTTCAGAGGCCATGTTTTCCACTAAAGTGAAGGACATTAAAGTTTGCGTGAGTAAAGCAGAAGCTGAAATTGTGCAAAGAAAAAGAAAGAAACTTGAATGGGACATTAGAGATTATAAGAATGACCTTATATTTTTCTGCCAGTGAAAGCCGAGGAAGGGAATAACAAATACGAGAGCAGCCAAAGGTAAATCAAGAGCATCGTGGGATTCTTCAGTTTCATTGGGTGACTCTGTTTCCAGTAGCAAAAAAAGTGTTTAGTTTGAGAATCTGAATACGGGAGACATCCAACCAGCGAGGTATATGCCAACAGATCAGCGTTCAAGCCTCCAATACAGCAAGGGATGTGGACAGAAAAACCAGGGCAAGTACAGGAAGAATTAAGCTCAGATATAGAGTATGGACAATTTTGGGCATTCTGTTTGTAGGTATGTGGTGCGAACCCTGTGGGGACAGTTTTGAAAATAGTTTGAATATTGTAAATTTATCAGATTCGGTTATCAGTGAGGGTATTAGAAGTTTGTTGTTAAAGGGGATGAAATTTGTCCCCATGCAAATTCCATCTTTAGCAGACCTTCTTTTGGAGGTCAAGCAATTTTGTAGAAAGTTACATCTAAAAGTGCATTTTAATAACAAAAAATAACCAGTGTTACTGAAGCTTTGGAAATGGAGGATTCACTTTTGAATTTAACCTTGCACAAAAATTGATTTGTATGACATTTATTTACAGGATCTTAATAGTGATGATGAGGAATGTTCCAGTGCTTCCCAAGAAAATGTTATTACTGGTTACGAGAAGTTAATTGTATTCCATGTTCCTAATGTTAGTACTTTTATGCCCCCAAAAACTTCTGTGGTAATTAACAGTTTTGTAAGAGTATTGTGCAAGTTGATAAAATCTGAATATAGGAAGTTCATTAAGGGGAACTGGCAATATAATTTGAGAGAGAGAATGGTTAGCCTTAAAAGAACTTTGTGAACTTAATACAGACTATGTATTCACCCAAGTGGATAAGGGTGGTAATTGGGTGATTATGACTAGGGCTGATTATAACAAAACGGTAGGGGAATTTATCTAATACTGATAATTATCAAATGTTACCCTTTAATCCTGTGTCAGAGTTCAATGCTGCTTTGTTAGAACTACTAGACAGGGGGGAACAGTTAGTTTTTTTTTCAGCTTCAGCTGTTAGGAAACTGCATATTAAATACTCCAGAGATGCTAGGTTTTTGCCATACCTAAAATCCACAAAGACATGGTAGATCCCCCAGGAAGACCAACAGTAACAGGTATTAATGCTTATTTGCAAAATGTAGGCATTGTTCTCGATAAACATATAAAGGTACACTTGGGTGAAGGTTTCTTCTCATATTAAGACCACAAGTGACTTTTCTAGAATTGTTGGTGGTACGAAGATTTTTACTGGGCTTGTGTGGATGTGAAAGCCTGTTGTTACTAGCATCAATAAAAGGTGGGGTTTGGAGGCAGTGCAGAAGATGTTGGGGGAGGGCCCCCATATAGCTTATTTAATTCAGTTATTGGAGTTTTCTCTTACACATAACTATTTTGTTTTTGAAAATGAAAGTGTTTTTGCAAAAGGAGGGCACGGGGATGGGGACATCTTAGGGCATTATTTTTATGGCTTACTTTGAGAACTTATTTACTTATATTTCAATTTTTTTTTTGCAACAGATAGTTACAAGAGATGCATAGATGATTTAATTTTTATTTGCAAGGAGGACATAAGTGAATTTTAAGGATTCATGGAAGAGCTGAGTAAAAATCACTTTGGTTTGGGATTTACAAACAGCATAGGCAGGTTATGCAGTTTCTTGACATTTATCTATATGTGGGTAGTGACAGCCAGGTACAACATATACCATATATGGAAAAGTACGGCTGTGAACAATTTCTTATGTGATGACAGCATGCACCCCCACATGTACTGAATTCATTACCCTATAGGGCATTAAAACAAATTTTGTACAACATGTCAGAGAAATCACAATTAGAAAAGGTGTTTGGTAAAGTGAAGATGAAATTGTTGAGCAGAGGGTATTCTATGAATGTTATAAATAAGGTTCAGGTTAGGTACAGGATTTGAACAAGCAAGGAACATGTGGATGGTGCAAGGTATGAACTGGGCAACAGTGAGAGGAATATCTATTTTGTTAGCAGATTTTCTCCATTTATGACTTTGTTGACAAGGGTGTTTAACAACTTATGGCCTATTATTTGTCAGGGCAGGTTAGGTAAGATTTTTCCCAAAAGAATAATTTTTTTATATGGGTGTTTTTTTGAATTTAAAAGAAATTTTAAACTTAAGGAAGCCACAAGTGGGGGGAGGGGCCCACTTGGGCTCTTTTCCTTGTGGGAGGTGTAAAGTTTGTGGAATAATTAAAAATTTAGCTGGCAATAAAATTAATGGAAGAAGGTACATAGCCTTTGATCGTTTTGATTGCCGTTCTTGTGGAGTGATGTACACTACAGCATGTGGATGTACATCTATTAAATGGTAGGTGGGGCAAACTAAGAACATGGTTAAAAAGAGGATTTTGGAGCATTTGGGGGACATTAGAAACTGCAATTTAGACAGTCCTGTTGCTCAACATTTCCATTCAGTACATGTGGGATCTGACAGTACTTTTTCCTTTAGTGTCCTAGCTAAACCCCATAACAATAGGGGAAGTGATTTTGCACATACTTTACTACAATGGAAATTAGGTTTATAATTAATTATAGAACTTATAGAAGGTATGAATTTAGATTTAAATTTCAATGTGTAATTTTAAAATTTAGATAATGTTCGAATATCTATATCATTGTTTTAACTGGGATTTGGCTAGTTTTGTGGGCGTTTCCACTTTGTTGCATGAGAATGGTGTACTTACTGTATCAATTTCAATTATTTAATCACAAGGTGTAAATTGTTTATATTTATAAAGGCTGCATGATGGTGTAGAAGTTATTCCCTGAAGGCAATTTGGCCGAAGTACCAGAAGCACCAGTAAGTGGTTAATGTACAGCAGCTACATGTGTCTTTGGCTCCTTACTTTTTGTTATTTTTGTATTTGAAGTGTTTTTTGACACTGACATAGCCTCAGTGCTCCAAGATGAAGCCATTTAAGATGCCACTCCGAACCCACAAAATCCCAGGTGACAGTCATTTAAAGCCAAATAAAACTCTTAGAACCACCTCCTATGCTCAGATGCAAACATGAAAGAATCGGGAAGTTAAAATGTTTCATTTGACCCCTAGAAGACTTGTCAAGGACACTGGAGTGAAGGACTGCCAGACTGGATGAGGTTATACTGGACAAGTCTGCAACTTGCTAGTACTCTTCTTCAAGCTGCAACTCAATAATCAGGGATTTCACACTCAATCACTGCTAAAGAGATTTCTGTTAGTGTGCTGGTACAAATTCAAAGTTTTTGGGCTTTACAATTTTCTATATGGTTGGGTGGCTGTTGAGTCAGTACACTAAGTAATAGGATGTGGGGATGAAGCCCTCACATGGGGTGAATGGAGGGCTTTGCTCTTCTCCACCCAGCCAAAAATGCTTTTTTGTTACTTGTATCTGGTTGAAGCTTCAGTCGGTTGGTTTGTTTTTCTCATTCTTTTCAGCCAGTGCACCTAGAGCCACAATGGCACCACTTAACTGCCCTTCTCTGTCTGCAAAGGGGCTTCTTCAGCTGAGAATGCTAAGCTATTCTGAAAGAAGAGTAAAAAACCAGGGAGGGGTGTCATTGAATCCATTTTGTGCTGTCAAACCTGCTTCCTCTTTTGCAAGTCTTCCATAATCTCTCAAAGAGCCTGCCAGGATAGGGCTTCATGCAAAGAGGGCATCAGGGAGAGTCCATTTTAACTAATCCTTAAAGATGGGCTGTCTGAACCACTCTAACACATGCACATTCAAGATGCTGCTGTCCTGGTCAAAGCATCACTATGACCCAAAGGTACAACAGGTTACATGAAAAGCTCACTGAAAAAACTGTCAGAAGTGTCTTCTCTGGATACTCAATTTCAGGAACTCTGAGATCTTTGAGTTTCTTCACATGCTAGTCTAAAAAAGCTAACTACAGCAGGCAAGATTAACAAGGATTCTGAGATAAAGGGTGGCAAAGTAGAACATTCTCTTGCCTACTCTACCCAAAGCTTTAGCTTATTTACATATAGCAGCTAGAAGAAAAGGTCTTGTAGTCTCTGGGACCTATGCTGAACTAACAAAATCATGCAGTAGTCTTATCTAGCAAGCTTATTCAGGATGCCAATCCACTCCCTCCATCCAGTGGTCTGTAGGAATAGAAGAACAAGGAACTGGGTGATTCCAGGACAAAAACAGACAACCTAGAGGAAAAAATCCAGGCGGTGATGTGAATTGTAGGAAAGAACACTGACTATAAGGCCAGTCCTTGCAGGAATTCATAAACACCAGAGTCACTTAAGTGGACAGGTCATCCAAGGTGGGAAACAAGGACAGAATCTCTCAATATTCTTGTCTGCTAAGGAAGCAAAGACCTCAACTCATTCTGTATTACCCCCAGTCAGATTCAGATGAGAGTCAATATCACTGTGCTATTCCCAGAAGTTGTCAAACTGTAACCTAGTACTCTGGGCATGTAATAAATGGTAAAAATGTGTGCGGAAGTTGAAAAACAGGAATTCCACATAAAGGTGCTGCAGACATGGGAGGTAATGCCTGCTCAGAACAGCCTTGTGTAAGTCTCCTTGCTTGTGTCTGGGATGCTTGCTTACAGTGCACTACCACACCTGTATGGAAATACCACAATACTTCAAGCTACACCCTAATTTCTAACATCTCTGTGATCTCTGCAGAACCACCAAGCAAACTATATCCTTAGTACTCATTCAGAAGGCAACAATTTGAGAATGTAAAAAGTAAAAGTATACCACAAGCTCAGCCACCAAGCCTTTGAAAAGGGATGCAAGGTCCATGCTAAGTGCAAGCTTTAGTAAGACTGCTAACACACAAATTTAGGACTCAACTTCCAAGGGGTCTACCTTCATGCCTTTCTCTGCATTATCACATGATGACTGGAACAAGTCTGATCTCTTGCTAGTCTAAGGAGACTCTGCAAGCTGCAAAGGGAATTAGAACATCTCTACATAGAGGAGATTTTGACTGATGCATGACTTTCCATTCAGTTACCTTTTCCCTTTGCTATAGTCTCATGCCTGGGATCACACAAGAAATACAATAGAGAATACCTGCACTGGTTAGATTCCAAGCCCCTGTCCTAAGACAGGTCAAGAAGGTCCTGAGCTCCTCATGACTCCTTTTTCCAACCAGATTAAAAAACTGGCATCACTGACAATCCACGTAGCACTCATCTCCCAGAATAGACAGACAGTACAAGTGCTGGTCCTGTATGAAATGTGGTAATTACAGCAGCACTTGGGAGGCTTTTTTGGCACTGAACAAATCTTATGAACATGATCTGAAATGTATTACTATAAGATGAAAACAATTTAAGAGGATGAGGCTTGTAATTACCATCTCAATCTGCTGTGTCAAATCATGGCATGTACTATGCCAGTACATCCTGAGTAAAGAAACTGGAGAATGCAACAATGTTTGGAATAAGAGGGCCCACTGAAGGTGTCCCCATTATCATCAACTACACAATATCCTTCAAAGTAAAATCTAGAAAAATCTATATAATCTTACACACGCACCCACACACATGCACGCGCACACACACACATGCACATACACACACACACACGCACACACACACACCTACACCCCCGCACCCACATGCACCCACAGACACACACACATGTATGCCTTTTGGAACCAATGGCAAACTTCTGATCCATACGGTGGTGATATTATTGATGCTGTCAGACAGCTTTTCTGTAGCAGGAAAGGAGAAAAGCATAAAGGTGTCTCATCCTAAACCCTGCATGGGGCAAAGGAGGTCTGACTCTAGTAAATGGCAGCTTCAATACTAATGGATATAAGAGAAAGTTACCAAGGGAAATGATAATATGGACTTCATTTACACTCTTACTCTACTTTTCTCTCTTGAAACAAATCCAGCAGTAATCATAAGCAAATGTTTGACCCACTTCTTGAGCTTCCCATATGCCCCTGCATCACTTCTATCACTACTGAGAATACCAGTAAAAAGATGGTGACTTAATAAAACAAACAAAAATAAATCTGTTCAATGATTTGCAGTAAGTAAGACAGAGTCACAGTCAGATATTACTCTAAAACATAACTGCACAAATAAATGAACTTAGCTGTCAACATCGACTTACCCGTGCCCTTCTTTCTGCTTCTAGTCTTTGTCTCAGCATAGTATCTACATCATCATCTTCCTCTTCATCATCGTCATCATCATCATCTTGCTGCTTTGATTCCTGCAGACGTTTCTGGAACTGCCATTCCAGCATGAGTTTACGTAAACGATCCGTATCCTCAGATGTACGATCAGACTTAGTTTGTAGTTCATGAATTTCTTTGCTTAACATGTCCACAATGTGCATCTGCTGCTGCTTCTCTAGTTTCTCCTTGGCATCACGCTTCCAAGGATCAGGTGAAAGACTGTCACCTGAAGACAGTTCTTCTTTACTGATTGTAATATACTGCAGATCACGGCGCTCAATGGTGCGAGGCTGCTGCTGGGGCAGCAGCTCCCGAATGACAGTGTCTGGGGGTCTTGGCAAAGCAGCAGGTTTTTCAGGCCTAACCTGTTGTACAGGTGGCACTGGATACAGTGGCTGAGCAGGAACTGCTGCCTGACTACGCAACTGACCAAGCTTTCTCTCCTGCTCTCTCCTTTTCCTCTCCCTCTCTTCTTCTAGGCGCAACTTTTCCTTCTCATACCAACGTTGCTGATCCTCCCTTTTTTTTCTGTCTGCTGCTGCAGTAGCCTGTGAAGAAGAGGGTGGCATCTGTACTGATAACTGATTGGGATGGGGAGGGGGTGGCAGGGGTAAATCTGCGTGGATGTTATCAAAATCTGCCGGATAGAGCACAGGTGGTGGTGGTGGAGGGGGAGGGAGATCTGTCCTTATAGGCTGAGAGACAGCAACTGGTGTAGGCTGACTTGGTACTGGCATTTTCCAGCGTCCGGGACCAGTTTTATTTAAACTAGAAGCAGGATGACCTGGCCTAGGAGCATAGTTCAAATGCTCCTGACTGGATGCATTGGACTCTCGAGATGAGCTTAAGCTAGTCCAGGTATCCTCACCATTGTGCCTTGGATCCATGTGATATTCCATGTCTCTACTGATGATCTCCTCATGTCGATTCCTCTCCATAAGGAAAATTCTGTCATCACGCAATTCCTCCTGAGAACGAGTAGCACGCTATTAAAAAAACAGAGGGAAAAAAGGCACAGTAACAACAGTCATCAATTTGTGGGGTATTTACTCAAATGCAGTACAAGTCAGCTCTGCATAAAGTAAGCAACAGTAAAACGAGAAAAATTTACACTTATAAAACCTTTATAAGCAGTTATCAAAAGGTACTAAAATAGCTAGTTTGCATGTGGCATTACAAAAATATGCTCCCTGTTACCCAAGGTTAGAGATACCACAGCATTTTTGTGTAAACACATCACGTGGAAGTGAATATCACAAAGTATACTACAAAAGCTTTCTTTGAAATATGGACCAGCAGAAAGCTCAAAGAAAAGTCACAGACTAGTATGCACACAAACAAAGCAAGTATTCTGAAGTTTCAAGCTATACATTTTATACTCACTACTGACACAGTACATCAGTAGTCAATGACTGGCCAAGTTACAGGATTTATGCTAGTCTGGATTTAAGTATTGTTTTGAAGCTTAGTATTATTTGTTTAATCGAACAGGCTACCAACATGAACAAAGGTACAGTGATGGAAGCTATCTTAACCACTTCAAGCAAATTTATTCATATAATTTTTGAAAGAATAGTATTCATTTAAACTGTCTGCATTTAAACATGAAACACTTTGTAAAATTTATTTTTATATGGCCCTAAAATAACAGGAAGAAATGGGTTCTTTACAAACAGTTTTGAACAAAAATGGGCAGAGTCTGAAGTTCACTTTTAATAGTGGCAATGTCAGTGTTAGGTTTTTAGTTTTAACTGTGAGCCACGACTTTGATCATTCATACTTGACATATATTTATAGAAAACCAATTGAAGAAAAGCTCTGCTAACGCTATAATAATGTTCATTCAAGACTCACACAAAAAGAACATGTAATATTAACTCAAGAGTGAGTAGAAATATGGAACAACACACCATGCAAATAACTCAGTGCATGGAGAAAGGCTAAAAACACAGCAACAGAATCCAGCACATCAAAACGGAGACAAAACCTAGCAGCAAATTGCCATTTATTTTATTTCATATTTTCCAGCAGAGGACAGAGTAACCAACTTTACTAGTATTGAGAAAGACGTTGTAATGCATTGAAACATGCAAGTGGGAACCAGATTTTACCCATTATGTAGCGAGGCCATGAGGGTGTTGCATTGTGCAATGGCCTCTCACTGTTTTCCGAGAGCCACACACATTCCTAAGGTGGCTCAGTGAATTTGTGAATAGGCTCATCAGGGATCTCCTTCTGCCTCACAGGTGTTTCTTCAATACAGACATTGTCAAGAAGACATTCAATCGCTTGAGCACTCCCTGTTGTGCGCTCTTTGCAACTCCCCAGAAAACAAAATGCAGCAGCTATTTTGCCATAGCTCCCCATCTGGGAGAGCCACCCAGGGATGCTCTTGTCTTATCTCCAAGTCCCTTATGTTACTTTATGATTATCCCTCACTTACTCAATGACCAAATGTCCTCAGAAAGCCTTATGGTGCAGGACCACTGTCAAACTCATAGCCCCATTTTGGCCCAGAAAAATCTGGTTCCCCATCTCAAGCCTCACTTGAAGGAGCCCCCTTGGTTCTTCAATCTGCTTCCAGATCTAGTCAACCAACCCTCCAGGGGGTTTACCCAGATATTCCCAAAATGAACTTATCAGCTTAGTTTCTCCAGTGCCAGTGACTGCAAGTGATATATGTAGATGGGGATTTTGACCCATACGTAAAATTGGATAGACTGAATAGAATGTGAAAGTTATCTACGTAGTACGATGACAGATTCTTCCACTCCAGTCTGTCTGATATGACAACCCACCCTCCTTCCCCCTGCTAGTCTAAAGACCTGAAGGATTGTGGCTTTTTCCTCAAGTCCAAGGCAGTGCAAATCACAGGCTTACGCTTTAGGTGTCTAACTTGATGGTGGGGAGGACAAGGACATTACGGGAAGGAAAGATTCTTAAAGGGCTCAAGGGTGGAGCACTAAATTGCTGGATCAGATTGGAGCGGTGGCTGAAAGACCCATACATCGTACTGAAAAGAAAGGATAGATCATTATGGTAAGTACATAACTTTCATATTTACCATAAGTATTCTGATTGAGCTATGCAATCAGCATACAAATTTTTCACTCATAATAACTTTTTACTGTAATAAGGTGAAATTTGTCAAATCACCCAAGTACTCAAATTGGAACAAACTCCATATAAACTGCATAATTCAGCATCTGTCTACTGCTAACTGATTTGCTCTCAAATATGCAAACACCATAGATGAAGCTGTTCATCTTTCAGTACTTTTACCTTGTCACTAGATAACAAATACATCTTTGCAACTTGCAGGACACATCAGAATTAAGAATTTATATCTCCTTTGGACAGATTCTGCAAACAGAATTTTAATGAAAAGTAACGATGCAACATAGTAAACATAAATCCACAGGTGATATGCACTCAACCACTACTTACAAAACACCTGAAAACCACTTCGAAAAACATTTAAGGCTAGTAAAAAAAAAGTTATGTTTTTACCATAACGTTCCATTTGTGTTGTTGATCTTCATTCATTCATTAGTGATGGTTATCAGTTCCATCCTCGAAACAGAGGCAGCTGTTAACAAGCACCCACCAGCCAAAAAATTCGAGCTAAGCTTACCCATAGTGTGCCCCTCTCTCTGTCACCTCAGATCGAGTTTGCCCGTAAGAAAGAAAGCAAAGGCTTTAGCTGAGCAAATTCATTATCACGGAGCCTGGACCAAATCCAAACCTCCAGGAGTCTTTTGGAGGGGGTAGGCGGGTGGGATGTAATGAATGAATGAAGAATAACACAGATGGAATATTATGGTAAGAACATAACTTCTTTATCTGATGTTGTTAAACTTCATTCATTCATTACTGATGGGACAGAGTCCCTAGCTACTTTATGTCATAGGAGGCCCTATAGAAGGATATTCCTGAGCACCACTGAACCAAAGGATGCTCTCCCCCTGGAGACCAAGTCCAACTTGTAATGAGTGATAAAGGCATGAGGAATAGCCCATGTTGCTGCTACACAAATGTCATCCAAGGAAGCTCTTGAATGGAAAGCAATAGATGTCGCAACTGATTTGGTTGTATGCTCTTTGATCTTAGTTGGTAGAAAAATGTTGTTTTGTTGGTAGATAAAGGAAATACAATCTCTCAGCCATTTAGCTAAAGTTGCTTTAGAAACAGATTTTCCCAATTTTGGTCCTGAGAAGGATACAAATAATTGGTCATATTTCTGTAGTGATTTAGTGCTGTCCAAGTAGAAATGTAATTGTCTATGCACATCAAACAAATGCAGGCAATATTCTCCTTTATTAGAAAAATTGGGAAAGAAGACTGGCAGGTCAATTGTCTGACTAATAGTCAAATCTGAAATAACTTTGGGTAAGGAGGAGGGATTAGTCCAGAGTGATACTCCGTCTTTATGGAAAACCATGTAAGGACGTTTTATGTAATAAAGCTCGTAGTTCAGATATTCACATTGCATGAGGTAATAGTTACCAATAATAGAGTTTTCCAGGACAAAAATTTCATATCACAAGTGGCAGCAGACTCGAAGGGTGTACGAGTCAAGGACTGTAGCACCAATGTCACATTCCAAGGTTCAACTGGCTCTTTGAAGGGTGGTCTAATGCGAGTGACACCTTTCAAAAAGGTTTCACAGAGATGGTGAGATATCAAGAATGAGTCCTGAAAGCCATTATGGAAGTTTGAGATGGCCACCAGGTGTATTCAAATAGTGGAAGCTGCTGCTCCCGAATGGAGGTTGTTTGAAAAATAGTCCAGTACAGAACTCACTAGAGCCGAGAGGGGGTCAAGTTTTTTCTCTCGAGACCAAATTATGAATCTTCTCCATTTGCTAAGATAAAGTTTCCTGGTGAATGGTTTGTGGGAAGCCAGAAGAATGTTTCGTACAGGGGAGGATAAATTATTCTGCGTGGCAATTACTGGAAGTGGAGGAATCAAGCTGTCAGCTTGAGAGTTGATATGTTCGGATGGCTCAACTCTTGTGGGTGCGATAGCAATTCTGGAGTTGGATCCAGACTCCACAGTTGGTGGAGCAGGTGAGGCCAAAGGAAAAGAAACCAAACTTGTCAGGTTCAATAGGAAGCAATGAGGATTACTCTCCAACGAAGAGCTTTCTTAGGAATTGCAGGATCAGAGGAAGAGGGGAAAGGCATAAAGAAGTCCTGCTAGCCAATCATGTATTAGAGCGTCCCTCGAGGATTCTCCCTGAGGGGAGATCAACGCAAAGTAGCTGCTGCATTTGTGGTTTGCAGGGGACATGAATAGATCACAGCAAGGCTGGCCCCAGCGACTGAAGATCTTCATTGCTATGACAGGGTTGAGGGACCACTCGTGAGGCAGGAGACTGCATCTGCTCAGCTTGTCTGCAATTACGCTGGAATCCCCAGGAATGTGTGCTGCTATTAGAAAGTGGTTGGAAGATATCGCCCATTGCCAAATTCTCATGGCTTCTCGACACAATGGGTAGGATTTGGTTCCCCCTTGTTTGTTGATATACCAGACTACGGACATGTTGTCCGACTGGATAGCAATTGTCCCTGATAGGAGGATAGATTGAAATGCAAGAGGCACTGCCCTCAGTTCTAGAACACCGACATGCAGGTTGGCCTCCATGGGGGACCCAAGTGCCTTAGAATGTCTTTCTCTGGAAATGCCCCACCCCCCACCCCATCAGGGAAGTGTCCGTGGTTACTATGGCCTTGGGCTGAGAGGGGAAGAAGGTACGACTTGATAGGTCTTTTTCTGGCTTCATCCAGCAAATTAAGTCTTGTTTGCATCAATTTGTTATGCAGATCTGAAAGGACATAGGATGAGTTAGAGGGAACCATTGTGCTGCTAAGAGCCATCGTAGGTATCTCATGTATAGTCTTGCTAGGGGAACAATAGTAATCAGTGCTGCCATTGACCTAGTAGCTGAAGGACTGCATGATCTGAAACCTTGTCCTGAGAGAGTATCATCTGGAATTGAGACCTTAGTCTTTGTAACCTGTGAAGTGGAAGGGCGACTAGGCAAGACAATGTCGAAAGTTGCTTCTATGAATTCCAGATTTTGAGAAGGAGTTAATTTGGACCTTTCTTTGTTTATTGAGATCCCCAAGGATCTTGCTAGCTTTAGGGTGTAATGTAAGGGTGTAATCTGCAAACACTTGGTAGGGGCGGTAAGGAGCCAATCGTCTACATAGGGAAACACCCGGAATCCTCGCAGTCTCAAGTGAGCTGTTACCGCTGCCATACATTTGGTGGAACACTCTGGGGGCCGTAGATAGACCAAAAGGCAGCACTCGGAATTGGTAGTGACTAGCTCCCAGCCAGAAGCAGAGGAATCTCTTGGAGCGTTTGTCCATTTTTATGTGGTAATACGCATCCTGGAGCTCTGTCGAGCACATCCAATCGTCTTTCTCCACAAATGGAAGGATAGACTGAACCGTGACCATCCGGAATTTTGTCTGTCTGACAAACTTGTTTATGATGCTGAGGTCCAAAGTTGGCCTCCAGTCCCCTGTCTTTTTTGGCACTAAAAAGAACTTTGAGTAAAATCCGGATTCTATCTGGCCTGGTGGGACTGTTTGGATGACTCTTTTTAGAAGCAGCTTTTGTATTTCTTGAGTTACTGCTTCCCGTTGACTGGATGGGAAGTCGGAAATTTGCCTTTGCAGCTTTGGGAAAGAATCGAAAGGGATGTGATAACCTCTGGTAATTATCATCTGCACCCAAGAATCTGTTGTTATGGACTGCCAGGGCAAGGTGGTGCAAAAAGAATTGTCCCCCCGGCTGTTTCCAGAGGTAAGCAATCAGGCTGTTCTTCATGAGCACTGATAGGGTTGTCCAGAGAAAGTCTCTCTAGATCCCTGATTATACGGACCCCCTCTGTCTCTAAAGGGGCATCTTCCTGATGAGTTCCCCCCTCTGTCCCGGGGGAAAACTCTCCATGTGTTGCACGAAAAGGAACCTGGGCTTTCCTGTACCACATCTTTCCACTCCTCTGATTCCTAGAGAAGGATCGTTGGGGGGGGGGGGGGTGGAAAAACGAATGCCTATGGCAGACAGCGTCTTGCCGTCCTTTTCACACCTGGCTATGTCTTATACCTTTGGGGCAAACAGAGAGAAAGTTTCCACAGGAGCAGTGAGAAAGAAAGACTTAAAAGCGTTCGCAAAATCACATAGGCGCATCCAGGCATGATGTCTCATAACACCTGCACCCGCTACTCTAGCCGCCCCTTTGGTAGTATGAGAAACCAACCACATGGATGAGTTAGATATAGACTGTATGGTGGCAAGCTGTGAGGCAACTTTGTCACATACCTCATCAGATACTACTACTGCTAGTGTGTGTGAGAGTTCCGCGATCAGGTCTCTCTGGAGACGGGTAAAATGTGCCAAGTAATTCAAGGACCGAATGGCAAAGATCAATGAACCATATACCTACTTCCCTAATCAGACCATCACCTGAGACTCCCTGTTTCGAGGATGGATAGTAGAACTCTCCTCAGCAAGTTCTTTCCTAGCGGCTGCTGCCACCACCATAGCATTTACTGGTAAGCTTTTGGATCAATGGGTGTGATGCCCTGGAAGGGAGAGAATTTTGTCTGGTCTCCGGGGGACAGATTCAACGTTGTAAGGATTCCTCCAAGCTCAGTGCATGATGAGCTGAACTAGATAATCTGCAGGCGCGATCACCCAGGAAGTAGAGGGTCGAGCACGGAAAACCTGCAAGAATACAGACTCCTCAGAGGAAGGGTTAGTGCGCTTGCAGTCTCCCCACTGCTTTAAAATTTTTAGTACATCTCCATAGGAGACATCTTCATGGGGCAACCATGGGGACCCTTCCCCCACATAGTAATCTGCATCTTCAGTAAGGGATTCTTCAGGGGAATCCACGTGCTTCCTCTTGCACAATCTCTTATGGGGTACCTCCTTGGTGCGGGCCTCTGAAGAGGACTCCTAAGAGTGGGTGCCCTGTGGAAGGGTATCTTGAGGTTCCTATGCACGATGTACCAGAGCAGTGGACTGTGTCAGCTGTGGTTCAGAGGACAGGTATATGTGGCATTCTGGTGCCGAAGGAACCAGCTGTGAGCCTGCTGAGGGCAAGTGCCCTCTCCATCACCTGGAAAGCAGGCCCACCCAAAGAGGGATGGGAGCCCAAAACCAAGAAAGACAACCTCAGAACTGGGGTCACACCCCACTCAGATGAGCCCACTCCCAAAGGAGGAGCCACGAGAGGGCTTGGTGCCACCAAGATAACCAGAACCGTAGTAGACGGCACCGTAGAAAAAAATAGGCGCTATACTAGGGGTCACGGTACCAGCAGACCAGTCAAGATCCTGAGGATGGGTTAGCTACAATACAGTCAAGGACCACAGGGTAGGTTCTGGAGCCATGGTAAGATCTACCAATGGAACCGAAGAAGCTGGTACCGGGATAGGGGTCAGTGTTGAGGGCTCTGATACTTCCAAGGAGGTCAAAGGAGAAATATATGTCAGAGTCTGTGGAGAAAACTCTTGGGGTCCAGGTGGGAGGGAGGATTTAGGAGGAGTTGAAATTCCTATGGCCACCAGGAGCTGATCCATGATTCTCACTATGTAGAATTCTGAAAGACTCCTGGAGGAAAGGGTTGACATCCCAAGGCGGAGAATGAAGGCATTCTATAAAAGGACTCAATTGTTGTCCAAAAAAGGGATCTACCGTTGAGGAGTATCAGGTCCAAGGTAAGATTTCTCCCTTTAGCACCATGGTCAAAGGACCAGCAGGTTGTGTAGGAGGGAGGGGCAGTGACCTGAAATGGGGAGACTGTCTTTGGTGCCGAGAGGGGCATCGGTACCGTAGTAGAGGTTGGTACCATAGGAGTTGAAGTCTTGGACGGTTCTATAATCGAGGACAGCACTGTAGAAGGGGTTAGAGGCCCCGACGCTGAGATTGCAGAAGTCAATTTAGGATGTTTTGCCTTCGGTTCCATGGGGACTTAACCGATTTAGTCTCACTGGTATATGGAGAGGACGGTACAGATAGACTCCTCTTTTTATGTTCCTTCTTAGGAGGGGTTTTGCCCTCTGCCTCAGATAAAGCCTCCGAGAAAGGGGTTTTTAGGAGACCTTTCAGTGTTAATTTATTCTTCCTCTCAATCAGTGTGTGGTCGCTAAAGCCCTTACATAAGTCACATGGGGGTTGAACTTTCAAGTGATGTACCCCAAGACAAAAAAAAAAGACATATCTGTCAGAATTCAGCATTTTCCTGCCACACTGATCACATTGCTTAAAGCCTATTGTCTCCTTATCAGCCATTATCAACAACTCAAGTAACACGTTAGCAATGAAGGAAAGACCCTGTCAGAATAACAGTATACAAAAAGCAGGCACACACACACACAGTCATGAAAAGGAAGGACTGATTATTTTTTTAATTAACAACAACGGTAATGAAGACATACCCAATGGCTAAAGGGAAGGAGGGAAGGAGGGAATACCACAATGGTATTAGAGATTACCACAGAGGTAAGGGAGGCTTGTACCAGCAATGGCACGAAGAAATACCAAAATCTGGTAAAGAAACAGAAAAGAGGTCACTCAACAGATAGTAAGAGTAATCAAACTATAAATGACTAATATTAAGGTAGAAAAATCTCAAAGTAGAGAAAAATTATCTAAGTTGAATTATAAATTCTAAACCACTTAGCCTGAGAGCTGTCCTGATGCATCTTGATACGCTACATGGCAAACAAGATCTGAAGTGAGAGACAGGGGCACTATGAGTAAATTTAGCTAGAGAGTTTTTGGCTGGCACAAGCTTGTTATAATGGCCGACTTGGTTCTGAGGACGGAACCAATACCCATCATTAATGAATGAATGAAGATTAACAACATCAGATGAAGACCATTAACAAACTGCAATACAGTAACAAAAACAAACTTTCTGAAACATTTTATAGCAAAAAGATAAATATACTACGCACACTAAGTTTCACCCCTTAGACCTCTCCTGTAGTCAGTATACTGCAAATGTTTTTCCACCCTTTTCAAATCCATCATTGATTGATATGTCAAACTTTTATTGCATCACAGATCACTGTACCTACTAACCAGGTCAAGGAAACAACAAAATTCTCACTCCAGTTAGTAACAGTTGAATCCACTAGAAAATTTCACAAAATGAAAGGCCACTGATCATCAGTTGATGGTCCACCTCCAGTTAAAATAATTAAAAGTAATTTCTTAATCACTAACAGTTATAAACTGAAGTATACAGGAAGGCATTTTCCCAACTATCTGTAAACACTCCAAAGTCATAACACTATTCAAGACTGGTGATAAGCACAACATTGTAAATCAAAGACCATTTTTTATCCTAAGCTGACTATCTAGCATCCCTAAGAGATATTTATCCATTCTTGTTGCAGATTTATCCTCACACAACACACTTGGAAAATTGCAGTATACTTTCTACTCCAGACTAAGTACTTACACTGCAATAGTTGAAATAGTCAACTCCACTGCCATGTTGTGTGATAAATGGCACACTAAAGCTAATATGTTTTTAGATTTATTTTATAGTTTTGATGAAGTTAATCACAATATCCTAACAGAAACTAGACAACATAGGATTCTGCTCACTTATCCCACATTTGCTTTCCACTTATTTGAAAGACAGGATACAAGCAGTGAACCAGCAAAATAATTCATCATATACTTTCCAATCTAATTTAGCTGTACCCCAAGGCACAATTCTTGAATCCTGACTCTTCAATATATTGACTAATGAAGCCCATATATTCACACAAGTGCTTAGACTCCTACAGCATACAGGTAATTCAACAATAATGCGTAGTGCAAAAAACACTACCATAATTCAGCAAATGCCACACACTAAAAAAATTTTAAGATGGTTAGGAGAATCTTGTATCATTCTCAGAATAATAAAAAATATATACATATTTGATACTCAGGCCCTACTTAAAACCAGTTCAGATAAAAGATACCGACATCAAAAATGTCAACCAATGCAAATACCTTGGCACTACAATTAAACTTAATTTCAGTGTTCATGCAAGTTTTGCTTCTAATTATATTCGTAAAAAAAAGGAGTGCTCTAAACTGAATTTACAGACTCTACCCCCAGTGACACAAATCTTATTAGAAAACACTATCTCTTGATGCCTGGACTACTATATGAATGTAACACTATAGGTAAAGTTGACCAAACCACCTATCAAATAATGGAATTGACTTGCTGTAAAATTGTTAAATGTGCTGCAATAAACCCATTATCATCACACACCACGTGCTACACTTAAACTCAATTATCTGTCAAATGAAATTGTCTACATGACCTTCAGACAAAAAAGAAACAAGTGCCCTACCCTTTATTTATTTTCTTAATAATCCACAAGCCCAATCAGCTCCGATAATAAATATTTACTTCAAATCCACAGAACTAGTAAAAGACGGAGGCAGAGCAACAGATTCTTTTTCTAAAGACTGAAACTCCATGCCTCAACAACTATGTAAAATTGACAACTTTGATAACTTTAAACAAACTTGCAAAATACACCACACTACTACCACCACTACAATATTTTGGTCTAAATATAAAAAGAAAGTATTGTTGTGCAAGAACTTACCATAACTTTAGATGCCCTTCTCTTCTATATGCTGCTGTATCCATAACATCAGGGAGTTTTTGCCTCTGGTGAACTCTCATATGTCTGGCCATTATACAAAAGTAAAATGCTACCGCTAGGGTGTACGCGATGTCCCGCATCTCTCTTTTGGACATTGGTCATAAACAGACATTGGGTATAAAGCAGACATCATCACGCACCTTCTTCAGAACTGAATGCCACCAGAATCAGCAGCTACGGAGTGGGTACTCCAGAAGTCAGGCAAGTGTGAGAGGAAAGGCTGGGTGGGAAACTATACAGCAGCATATAGAAGGATAAGGACAGCTAAAGTTATGGTAAGTTCTTACACAACAATACTATGTCATTCTATTCATATGCTGCTGTGTCCATAACATCAGGGAGAGTGCAACAGCTCCTGTCCTAAGAAAAGGGTGGAGGACCAAAAGCACTTTCCACAAACCCATGAAGGATGGCTCTGGCAAATCCTGCTCTGGCTCTAGAGACAATGCCCAATTTGTAGTGCTTAGTGAATGTGTGTAGAGAGGACCATGTAGCTGCTTCGAGAATAAAAGCTGTGTCCAAACCTTTACAGAATGCCCCTGAGAAGGACACTGCCCTAGTTGACTATGCCTTTACAGGAGAGGGGAGCAACCTACCCTGGGTTATGTAACAGAAGGAGATGGTTTTAGATATTCAAGAGGATATGCTTTGCTTGGAAACAGGGTGTCCCAAGGCTCTTGGGTGTTGAGATGAAAGGCCTGTCAGACTTCCAGATGGATTTGGTTTTGGCCAAATACCTGAGCTGTCTATGTACATCTAAGGAGTGAAGTATCTTTTCTGTCGGGTTTTGTGGAGATGGGAAAAAAGTTGACAGGCTGATAGCCTGCTTCAAGGACAGTTCATTGACTACTTTAGGCATGAAAGTTGGGTTAGTACGTATACATACTCTGTTCCTTGTGGAAGTCCATGAAATGGGTGAGGCTATAAGGGTCTGGAGCTCAGAAACCCTTCTGGCTGAAGTGATGGCCACCAGGAGTATAATCTTGTTGGAGGGAGCAGTCTTTGGCTGGTTCAAAGGGTGGGACAGTCATTTTTTCTAGAACAAAATTAGGATCCCAAGAAGGTGGAATGGGCTTCCTTGGTGGCCTGGGATGTAGTGCCCCCTTTCAAAGAGAGTTCGACTTCTAACCTTGAAGCCAAATGTGGTACCAGTGGCAGGCATGCTGAGATGGCAGATAAATGGGTTTTAATGGAGGAGTAGGATCGTCCAGACTTCATTAGGTCACAGATGTAAGACAAGACACTGGGGGCTCTGCTGTCAGTGGCTGTAAGTTATTTTTCTGACACTATATAGAAAATCTGTTCCACTTAGACAAGCAAGACTTCCTGGTAGTTTCCTGGCCTCCTGCAAAACCTGAAGCACGGCCTCTGTGTATAGGTGTCTGAAGAGAATTGGCACCCTATCACCCACAGTGTAAGATTTATTGTGGACAGCTGGGGGGTGTATGAGTGTTCTCATCTCCTGTATGAGCAGGTCCATTCGTTGGGGTAATTTGTGGTGATTGCCCTTGGCTAGATGTACTAACAGGAGGAACCGATGCTGCCTTGGCCAATAGGGAGTCTCTAGCAAGATTTGAGCCTGTTCCTTCTGAATTTTCAGTAGAACTCTCTGTATGAGAGGGAAGGGTGGAATGCACAAGCATACATCCCCTTCCATGGGACCGGGGCAGCATCCACCTTCCATGCTTCTGGGTGTCGTGACGTGGAGCAGAAGGTTGGGAGCTGCCTATTCATGGGGGAAGCAAAGAGATCCACATCTAGAATACCCCATTGATGGACCAGGTCCAGAAACACGTCCCTGTTCAGCATCCATTCATTTGGCAGGGTCATGGCCCTGCTTAATGAGTTTGTCATCACATTGTCTGCAGAAGGGATGTATATCGCTTGGAGCAGGATCTGTTTTTTCAGGACAATTTCCCAAGCCTGCAGTGCTAGCCTACACAGGAGGTAGGACCTTGTCCCTCCCCCCCATTTGTTGATGTACCACAGTACTGTATTGTCTGTGTACCACCTCAGAGTGCCTGGTAGAAGCTGATCTTTGAAGATTATCAAGGCCAATATCAAGGCTCTAATTTCCTTGATACTGATGTGGTATTTTCTGTTGAGTGAGAGTCTGTGTGCTCCTCAATCTCCATTCCCCTAAGGTTGCACCCCACCTTGTCTCTGATGCATCTGTAAAGAGATCCTGGTTGGGGGACATTGGCTGTAAGGGCAGGCCGGGATTTGACTGAATCGGAGTTATCCACCACTTCAGTTCCCTGCCTAGGCATGGAAGCATGGGATCATGAACTCTAGGGGATGTAGCTGTTGCTTCCAGACTGTTCGCAAATATCACTGGAATTTCCTCATGTGAAGCCTTTGCCAGAGGTACCATGGGGATGGTCAAGGCCATGAATCCTAGGCTTCTGAGGAATCCCCTGGCTGAGATGGCTTTGAGAGGAAGAATTTCCCAAAAGTAAGAAGTGAGCATCATAACTTTTTCTGAGGGAAGACATGCCATCATCTCCCTTGTCAGAATCAGACATCCCAGGAACACCTGATCCTGTATGAGTATCAGAGAAGATTTTTTTGAGGTTTACAATAAACCCCATCCCAGATCTGTTAAGAGGGAAATGGTGAGGTCCAGGTGTTGTAAGGCCATGGTACTTGATGTAGCCTGAATGAGGATGTCGTCGAGGTAGGGGAAAAGTTGTATTCACTTTGTCCTGTCAAAGGCCATGACTGGAGCCAGACATTTTGTAAATACTCTTGGGGCCACAGAGAGACCAAATGGTAAAGCACAGAACTGAAAGTGTGCAAAATCCACTGAGAAGGGGAGGAAATTTCTGAGGAGTGGATGGATTGGGATGTGTAAGTAGGTATCCTTTAAATCCAAGGATACCAAGAAGGCCTGTGAAATGATCAGGGACAGAAGAGTAGGTAGAGAAAGCATCCAAAAGGAGGTAACCCAGAGGAAGGTGTTGAGGTGTGATAGGTCCAGGATAGGACTACAGGGACCTTCCTTTCTGGGGACCAGGAAAATTCCTGAATAAAACCCTTTTCGTCTTGCAGGTGAAGGGACTTCCTGAATTGTTCTCTGAGCAAGAAGTTCCTGCAGGACTGAGGGAAGTTTGTTAATTGGTCTCGGGGGGGGTTGAGGAATGCCTTTGGGAGTAGGTCTGGCCTCCCAAGTCATGAAGTACCCCTGCTTTATATGATAGATAAGACCCAAGAGCCCAGGGTAACCTGCTTCCAAGCATGGAGGGAGAGGCGCATGGAACGGGGGGTGTCTGGGTGAAGAACCTGGTACTCATAGGCTACTGGGCTTCCCCTGAAAGGACTGTTTAGATGGATTGGAGGGAACAGACCTAGAAGGGGGCTGTTTCCTGTGGTACTTTCTGGTCTTAGCTGGCATTTTCCTAGTTGAGGTTCTCACAAAGGAGGTTTTGGCAGGGTAATTCCTTTGAAAATGTGGAACTGAGGAGACAAAAATATGTCTCCGTTCTTGCATTTCCTTACCTTTAGTCTGGAGGGCCTTGAAGGTCAGCAGCAGCTGTACCAAACAAGTCTTTATTGTCTAGAGGAGCGTCCAAAAGTTTAGATTTGATATCATCAGGAAGGGGCTGCAATTTAAGTCAAGAGTATCTCCTGATGATGGATCCAAAGACGGCAGCCCTGGATGAAGCTTCTACAGCATAATAACTACACTTAATGGAGTGTTTGGTTACTTGGGTGCAGGAATTCGAAAGAGTGGACATCTTGACCTTCACTGAGAGTCAGGGATCTCCCCCAATTGTTTCACCACATCTGCCATCAGAGCCAAAAAGTATTTGGCCATATGTATTTGGTAGTTGATGGCTCTTACTGCCAGGGTGGCAGAGGTACAAACTTTTTTCCCCAGATGCTCAATCAATCTGCCTCTTTATCTGAGGGTAGTAGAGAGGTGGAAGGAAATAATTCAGAAGTTTTACCAGCAGCCACAGTAATAACTGAAGGGTCTGCGGATGGGGTTTTGTACAGGAATTTTGCTTCATCAGGGACCTTACAGAATCTATCTGGGCATTTGGGTGCAGGGGGCTGCGGACCAGTATTTTTTAAAGCAGCCAGGAAAGCAGGGTGTACGGGGGGGGTATAGCAGAGGGGCTAGGAGACTCCAATTGGAGTAGCTCACAATACCTCTTTTGGGTCTCGGTGACCTGACTGCTGTCCCACTTGAAGAAATTCTGCATTTGTTTAGTGGTCCACCAAAGGTGAAGTCCTCTCCTGGGGAGTCTGGGCCGTTGGACTCCTCCTCAGGGGAGGCATAACCCAGAGGAGAAGTAATTTGGGAGGAATAAGTCAGGGATTCATCACTTGATGAATCCTCTTCTCCAGAATAGATTTTGGGAGCAGGTCCCTTACGGGTAGAGGCTGAAGGGGCCTGGGCCAGAGTTGGGGCCTGACGTAATGCCAGGAAGGCGTTTAGAAGGCCTTGTGTGAAGGTCTGCCAATCTCGAGGATGTTGGATGGAAGGGGTAGACCAGGGCTGAGAAATATGCTTAGTCTTTTGTTTTCTCTTTTTATGTTACTCTGAAGATGAAGAATAGGAGATACAATGAAGGGTAGGAGGACCGGACGCTGGATGGCACTCCACAACATTAGAGGCTATATCTTCTCGCACAACAATCTGAGAGACCCTACGTGGACCCTCAGAAATTAGGAGCTTAGGTCCCCCCTTGACGATCGAATCAGACACCTGCAAATCCCTCCAGGAAGTGACCTTGGGTGTTATATCAGCTTCCTCCAGGCTATCTGCCAAAGGAAGATCCGCGGACTCTTGTTCGGACCCTGCTTTCACTGGCCTCGAGAGGTATGGCTGGAGTGAAGGGTGCAGCAGTCGGTTCAGGACTAGACTTTTTTGCTTTCTTGACTGGAGGCTCATCTGCGGAACCAGACATCGGATCCATACAAGATGCTAACAGTTTAAGCCTCTGATTCCATAGGTAGTTTCAATGCTGCTAAGAGGCTTCAAAGTGTTTTGGGGATGAAGGCCTGACAAATACTATAGCTGGTTTGGTCACTTTCTTGGCCTAAGCAAAACAGGCAGAGCTCATGCAGGTCCTTACGTGGAATTTGCCTTCCACACCTACACTTGCCCTTCCTACCTAACATGAGCCCAAAGCATTAGCAAACAAATAATAAAATCACTTTTCCCAAAAAAGCAACGACTGACACTAGCAGTAACAGAGGCAGCAGAAAAGTTCTGAAGAAGGTGCGTGCTGCTGTCTGCTTTATACCAGACGTCAGTTTACGGCCAACATCCAAAACAGACATGCAGGACGTCGCACGCACCCTAGCTGTAGCATTTAACGTTTGTATAATGGCCGGACGTACGAGAGTTCACCAAAGGTAAACTCCCTGATGTTATGGATACAGCAGCGTATGAACAGAAGGGCATCTGTCCAACTATGCATACAAATGTGTACCATCTCTTAACTAACATTTCATTCTGCCACTTTAAAATTAAATTTCTTTGTAATAGTTGAATCAAGTAATGTATATACAGTCTATTTAAAACCATGTATCCTTTTCAGGTTTGTCAGACAGACCTATGCATCTATTCTTACTCAGCAGTGCAGTCCAATGTACCTAACCACAAACACTGAAAAATTATTACAATCTGTTCTAAAGATTCATGACTGTTTCAAACATTTGAGTAATGCACTGCTACATATGTTTATGGACTGACATGCAATAGTTTTTGTTATACATAGTATATTATCCAAGGATTTTATTTTTCTGTTGAACTACAATACACTCAGTAGTATGGATTATAAAACTGTTGCATTGAATTTAGTACATTACTTTCTGTTCTACTCTTCTCTGGCTCCTCTGAAAATGGACTTGACCCAGCAGACCTAACCCTTCAACAAAATGTAAATACATACATTTTAAACAAAACAGAGAATATGTATAAAGTACAGTTTTGTACCTACCATAAATGTAGATGTTCGAGTGTTCACCCTGCTGCAGTCATCACACTTGGGTTATCCTGTCGTCAGGCGGTCCCGCAGTCGGCCGGAATTCCAAAGTCTTGGTCCGGCGTCGGTTGCTGTTGCCTCTTCCCTGACGTCAGTGCACCAGGGGTATAAATAATGCAACCGACGCCATTTTCTTCAGTTTTTCTTGCCCCAGATGTCAGGTGCCCCCAAAAAAGGTGGTCAGAAATTAGTACCAAAAGGAGTAACCTCTGCACAAACACAAAATCCCTTCAGCTATAAGCAAATACATCAGTAAGGCATTGAAGAGAATAAGCTAGTAGATCAGAGGGGATGGAGGGAGGGTAACCTGGACTGCAGCAGGGTGTACACTCGAACAGCTGCATTTATGGTAGGTACAAAACTGTACTATGTTCATCGTGTTACCCTGCTGCAGTCATCACACTTGGGTTGAATCCCAAAGCTAAGGAAGGGGAGAGGTATCAGATAGGGTTAGTGGAGGCTATAAGGCCCTGCAGAACTGCAGTGGCGAAGCCCGCCCTAGTCTTAGAGTAAAGAGGTAAGTGATAGTGTCTGGTAAAGGTGTGTACTGAACTCCAAGTTGCAGCTTCTAAAATCTCCTTGGTTGGAACCCCCTGAGAAAGGCTGTAGAAGAAGCTGTTGCCCTGGTAGAGTGGGACCTAATGGTAGCAGGGACTGGTTTCCCATGATGGGTATAGCAGAAACGTATGCAATGACCTATCCATTTAGAAATGGTTTGCTTTGATATAGCCTTCCCTTGAGAAGCTGTAGCATAGGATACAAAGAGTTGGTCATATTTTCTGAAAGCCTTAGTTTTGTCCAAGTAGTAACGAAGTTGCCTGTGAATGCCCAAGGAATGAATGCAGGAGTCTCTCACCTTTGTTCTGTGGATTTGGGAAGAAGGTGGGTAAGTGGATGGTTTGATTTAAAGCCACACTGGAAACCACCTTAGGTATAAAGGAAGGATTAGTTCGTAGAGAAACTCTGTCTTGATGAAAAATGAGGAAAGGTTCCACTGCCATTAGTGCCTGTAGCTCTGAGACTCTTCTAGCAGAAGTTATTGCTAGCAGCAGGGCAGTCTTCCATGATAGGAAGTGAAGATCTGCAGAGAAAGCTGGTTCAAAAGGAGGTAGCGTTAGATTTTCCAGAACAAAATTGAGGTCCCATGTTGGTGTAGGAGCTCTCCTGGGTGGTCTAATGTTTTTTGCCCCTCTGAGGAACTGCCTTAGAAGAGGATGTGAAAATAAAGGTGGATCCGTGTTGTAGTGAGCTGAAATAGCTGAAGCATGGATTTTAATGGAGGAAAAAGAAAGTCCTTTGTGCAACATCTCAGCTAAATACTGTAGAATGTGAGGCATGTGAGGATGAATTGTGTCTTGGCCTTTAGTTTGGTTCCAGGCACAAAACCTTTTCCATTTGTCCGAATAAGCCTTCCTGGTGCTTGGTCTCCTGGCTTCCAAAATAACATCCAAAACTGCTTGGGAAAGAGGAGCTGGTTGGATGTTTAGTAAATTTGCCATGCAGCCAGATTTAAAGTTTTGAGCTGGCTGTGTAGAATCTGATTGTTTTGTTGTGTGAGCAAATAGGGGATTTGAGGCACTATCCATGGTGGGCTGTGGGCCATATTTCTCAATAGCGGGTACCAGTGCTGGCGTGGCCAGTCTGGGGCTATGAGAATCAGTCGTGGTTTCTCCTTTTTGACTTTCAGAAGAACCTTTGTGAGGAGAGACAATGGAGGGAAGGCATATACTGTCAGGTTTTTCCAACTGAAAGAGAGTGCGTCCACTTTCCAAGCTTGATGATGAAATGTCCTTGTACAAAATTTTGTCAGTTGATAGTTTTGAGGACTGGCAAACAGGTCTATGTCTGGAAGGCCCCATTTGTGAGTTATCATTGCAAATATTTGTGGATCTAGTTTCCACTCGTGGGGATCCTTGATGTTTCTGCAGAGGTCGTCTGCCAATATGTTCTTCTGTCCTGGCAGGAACTGAGCTTGTAACTGAACTTGGTAAGCCAGAGCTGTGTTCCACAAGATCATTGCTTGCCTGCATAGAGGGTAGGAATGTGTACCCCCTTGTTTGTTTATGTACCACATTACTGTGGTGTTGTCTATCTTTATTGCCAGTTGTCCCGCATGTAATAGATCCTTGAAGGCTGTCAGAGCATTCTGTACAGCTAGCATCTCTGATTGATGTGCAGATTTCTTTGATCTGCAGTCCATAGGCCTTGAACGCATTGCCCTGCCATGTGTGTCCCCTAGGCGTAGTCTGAAGCATCTGTTGTGATAGTTTGCCTGGCTGGGGGCAAGGTGAAAGGCTGACCCTTGTTGAGGTGACATGCCTGTGACCACCATAGAAATTCCTGTTGTAGGCAGGGAATAAGAGATATCATTGTGTCCAAGCTGTGGCTGTGTTGAGACCATACGCTTTTTAGGTACCACTGTAATTTCCTCATATGCAGCTTTGCAAATGGTATTATTAGTATGCAAGATGCCATGAAGCCCAAGGCCTGCAGAATTTTTCTTGCAGTTAATTGGGTCTTTGTTGCCATTGTCTTGAAATATTGCGTCAGTTGTAGTTGCTTGTCTGGCGTAAGATAAGCCTTCTGGGCCGCTGTATTCAAGCTGGCACCCAGGAATGTCATTGTTTGTGAGGGTACTAGTTTTGACTTCTTTTCATTTACTGTGTACCCCAGGCAGTTTAGTACATGCTTTACAAAGGCCAGATGATGTAAGAGAATATGTCTTTGCTTTCTGCTTGGATGAGGCGGTCGTCCAGGTATGGATATATTTGAATTCCTCTTTGTCTGCAGTATGCAATTACTGGTGCCAGGCATTTTGTGAATACTCTGGGCGCAGTAGATAAGCCAAAGGGCAGTGCAGAGAATTGGTAATGGGTTGAACCTGCAATGAAACGGAGGTATCTTCTGCAACTTTGTCTGATAGGGACATGCAGGTATGCTTCCTTGAGGTCCAACATTACTAGCCATGCTTCCTTGCCCAACATGGGAAGTAGCTGCTGTAGTGTTAGCATCTTGAATTTGGGTACTTGTAAGTAAGTGGTTAGAATTGAAAGATCCAGAATTGGTCTCCAGGCATTGTCCTTTCTGGGCACTAGAAAGAGTCTTGAGTAGAATCCTTGGCCTTGCTCTCGAGTAGGTACCAGTTGAATGGCTCTCATGTCCATGAGAGCTGTAATTTGCTTTTGTGCCTCTGCCCATTGATTTTGTGGCAGGTTTGGCGTTCCTCTTTTCATTGGCAAGGTGTGAAAGTGGAATCTGTATCCTCGTAAAATTATGTCTAGGACCCATTTGTTCTTTTTGACAATGTGCCAGTTGTCTGCAAAAAGTGCTAGTTTTCCCCCCCAAGGGGGCTGTCAAGAGAGTATTGCTTGGCCAGATAAGGTGCAAGTCATTGAGTTTGCCTTCTAGTGGATTGTGACCTGTCTTCTCCTCCCTTCTGAGTTGTAGTGCCCCATTGGTGAGGTTTATACTGGGCTTGTGGTTGTCTTCTGCCCCTTGGGTGTCTATATTTACCCCTCTGTGGTCTGTCAGAAGCTGGAAAGGACCAATTTTTTGTTGGCCAGTTTCTGCTGAAGCGAGGGGGTTTGTACCTGTAGGAAATCTTTGACTGCATAGATTTTGCCTTATCCTCCATTTTCTTTATAACTTCTTCTGCTTTAACTCCAAAAAGAACATCCTGCTGTAAGGGAGCATCTAGTAGTTTTGCTTTAACATGATCAGGCAGAGTTTGTTCCTTTAACCAAGCATGCCTACGTATAACAGACCCAGTGACAGCTGCTCTGCAGGAGGCCTTCAGAGAATCAAACCCACATTGTAAGGTATGTTTGCCCACCTGCTCAGTGGCATGTAACAGATCCTGTACTTCTTTCAATTCAGATTGTTGAGGGAGAGTGGTTATTCTTTGCTTTAACTGAGAGATTAGGAATTGCTGATACTTAAGCATGTGGAATTGGCAATTCAGTGCCCTCATAGCTAGTGTGGCTGAGGTATAAACCTTTTTCCCCCACCTGTCTAGTGCTCCTGAATCTCTCTCAGAAGGTACTGGGTTTTTAGCCATAGAAGCCTTAGCCCCCTTGGGTCCCTGGGAGATAGTCTCTGGATCAGCTACAAGGCTTTTGTAAAGAAATTTGTGGGAATCAGGCACTCTATAATATCTGTCAGGCTTAGCCGGAGCAGGAGGTAAAGTGTCTGGGTTGAAACTGGATTCTAAGTAAACATCATCCACAATGTCGAAAACTGGTGGGATGACAAGTGGTCTGTGCTGGGGGAGTAAAAGAAACTGAGCCTTTTCTTCGAGTCAGAGTAGTCCTGACCTTCCCAGTGAAAATGTTCCCTCATAGTGTGTAAAGTTTCCCCAAAGGAGTAATCTTCAGGAGGCGAAGCTGAGGGAATAGAGTCCTCAGCATCAGAATCTTCATAAGGAGAGAAGGAGTAATCTTGGCCTCAGAGGAGTCTGAAGAAATGGACACTTGTTCAGAGGATGCATAATCTTCCTCTTGTCTACACCTTTTGTTAGGAGGGGGCTGGGAACCCCTGATTAAAGAAATAAAATCTTCAGCCATTTTGAGCATCTGTTTCTTAGGCATGGGGCCTTGGACAGGAGACTGAAGAGCAGTCCTTTTAGATTTAGTAGGAGTCTTCGTCTTAGAAAACGTTTTAATGGTGAGGGTCGTCGGTTTGAAAACGCCTTCAGAAACCGATGGCGTTTCTGAAGCACCGACGTCCTTTGTAGCAATGTCGTCGGAAGGGCCTGAACTAAATGGCTGCGTCGGCCTGGTGCATTCCGCCAAAAATTCTGTAGCGGTCTCGGGTTCCAGATCTGCAGTAGCCAGGGGCTGCGTCAGAGCCTCACTGAGGACCGGAGACCGGCTCAGCCGAGGCCTCGGAATCTGGCCTAGGCCTGGGCTGTCGGCCCTTATCCTTGCATTTTTTGTGCACGCCGGTAGTCGGTTGCTCCGACGGCATGGTGTAGTTAAATTTCCTACCGAATTAGTGTTGTGCGAAATCAAAGCGTCTTTTAATAGTACGCTTATTAAACCTAGCACAAAACCAACAAGTAGTGACGTCGTGGTCTGGGCCTAGGCAAGGTATGCAATAAGAATGAAAATCCTTATGAGGTATTTGCTTCCTACAAGAAATACAATTGTTAACTTTTTCTGACATCAGTCTGAGGCAAGAAAAGTTTCCCCAACGGGGTACTTAGCTTTATAGAAGACTTCGGTCTGAAATTCGAAATCGAAAATCTCAGGAGTCGGCCGACCGGCACTTGCGAACTGCTTCTGCTTCGGGCACCGCACGGCAAGAAAGACTGAAGAAAATGGCGTTGGTTGCATTATTTATACCCCTGGCGCACTGACGTCAGGGAAGAAGCGACAGCAACCGACGCCGGACCAAGACTTTGGAATTCCGGCCGACTGCGGGACCGCCTGACGACAGGATAACCTAAGTGTGATGACTGCAGCAGGATAACACGATGAACATCACTGGTCTCTCTTTAAAGAGAAAGACCGTTAACCAGTTCTGCTTTGCTACTGAAGTATGTACAAGCTGACTGCACTGCTGGGTATAACTTGTTTTGAAGTGAACTTAATTGTACTTCTAAATCAGAATTAGACAAAAGATGAAGTATATCTTTAGTTGTTACTAAGATACCAGATAAGCTGTTAAAATTCTTCTATATGCCATTTGTTTGTTCAATCACACTTACTCTGTTAAACAAATTTATTCTGCATTTTCTTTGAACATTTTATGACTGTATATTTGACTGCAAAGAACACTGCTTAATTGTATTCAATTTTAAATGATTGTGATGAGTGGTTTATTACTTTAAGACTGTGTGTGTGTATTGGCTGATGTGAACTCAGCTGCTGGGTTTCACCTATCACAGAATTACTGTTAAAGCTGTAACTACCTTATGAATACTGGGAGTGGGATGCTGGCATAAAGGTTAAGGTGTTTACCTTACAGTCACAAGGTGCAGGGTTTGATTCTCACAATGGGTAACTGGCTAGGCTTAAAGTTGCTCATAAGGGCAGTTAGTCTACTACTAAACTATAAACCTATATATAATAGTTGGCTTCTTTTAAGAGTCAATAGTAATTGTGTTTTTGGTGCGCTTGAGTGGTGTAGCTGGTGCCAACATAACTGTTAAACAGTGAAGAGGGTAATGGTACTGGACAGCTATCCTAATCCTGTCTGAAAAGCTGTGTGTGTTTGCAGAAGTAATACTGGACAACTTTTCACTTATTGTTGGCAATATGACAGTGGAAGTCAGTGGGCTGGAAACATGTTTGTCAACACTGTAAAGAGAACATTTCTATCTTTGCTCAGCAAGTGTGAAATTCTTCTGGGTGTGGCAAGATGGCTATTACCAGAAGCAGCAGTGCACATTTAATTGTGCAGTCCTAAGGCTATCTACCCCTAGTAAAGTATTTTGGGTCAGCAGTGCTGATTTAAAGTTTGTGCCATCACATATTAATTGGTGGCAGTGGTGTTTACTGTAAAACCATGGCTGCTGTCACATACAAATTGATGGCAACGGTTGGGAATATATACTTGTTCATCACAGTACAAACATAGTAAAATATTGGTATAACTATACCAGAAAGCTACCGTGTAACCCCATCTACAAGTCTGATGAGGACAAAATAGAACACTAACACCATGTGAAAAAAACTTGTAGCAGGACAAACTAGAGAACTAACTGTATACAGAGAAGTAATACCACAATGCGCGCATGACTAGAGAGACGAAGGAAGTACCTTACCCTGCAGTTGTAATCTAGTTTTTTTTAAGCAACATTTTTTATAGTGTGTATATCTGCACTACTGTACTATGCTTATGGTAAGGATCCTTAATGCGAGAATTACACAGGTTTTTGGGACAATATCAAGCAGTAAACCATCAGCTCCTGGACAAAGGCGGCTGGTTTAAATAACCAAAGCAAATCCTGTTGTCAAGCAACATTACAGTTGGCACTGGGGGGGGGGGGGTATCCAATGTAGTAGTTTTCTAGTGATTGATGGAAATAAACATTAATTCCATGCACTGCATTTGCTGTGAATTAATTTGTAGAGTAGAATAGCACACAAAATGGAGAGGGTGTAGGTTTATGAGGGATGCATAAGAATTCTTCAGAAAGAATTGAAAAACAGTTTTACAGCTGTGAAAAATATAGGAGGTCGAGATCAGTAGCCTTAATGCATGTAGTATGAGGTTCATTTTACGGACACCTGTCAGTTCTGCAAAGAATAGTTGCGTAAAATCTTATTGCAACCATAGATGGCCTTCTCTTCCATGTTGCAGTACTCTTATTGAGGGATTCCCCGCCTCAGTCGACCCGAACGCCGGCACCTATACAAAAGCTTAAGCCTGGTTGCTCTTGGTGCATGGGACATCATATGTAGGAACATAAACCAGGGACCTTAAATGTGATGTCTGCATGCACAGATCTCAGAAAGTACAGTTGTGTACACTTACCATAAATGTAGATGTTCGAGTGTATTCACTGTTGCAGTCATCACATTTGGGTTATCCCTGCCAGGGTAACCCTCGGCCAGCCTGAATACCAGACACTTAGTATTTCTGCGTCGGTTGCTGTTGCTTGAGGACTGACGTCAGGTCGTCAGTAGTATAAAGTAGGGCAGTCGATGCAATTACATCAGTTTTCTTGCCCTAACCTGTTAGGAGCCCCCAAGTAGGAGGCCAGGGTCTGGTGGATGAAACCCCATCAGTGGAAAATAAATACCAGTAAGTCCCTTGAAAGGAAAGGAGAACAACAAGTTATAATGGTAATAAAAGGAGAAATTTAAGAAAGGGGGACTGGGGGGGGGGGGGGAAGGACTGCAACAGTGAATACACTCGAACATCTACATTTATGGTAACTGTACACACAACTGTACTATGTTCTTTGTGTTTCACTGTTGCAGTCATCAAATTTGGGTTGATTCCCAAAGCTGAGGAAAAGGGTGGAGGCAGTCAATGAAACTAGGGGCTGGCTAGGATGCCCTGCAAGACTGCAGAGGCAAACCCTACCCTGGATTTGGAGAAGAGAGGCAGGTGGTAATGCTTAGTAAAAGTGTAAACAGATGTCCAGGTGGCAGCTTCCAGGATGTCCCTGGTGGGGACTCCTATGGGGAAAGCCGCTGAGGTGGAGGCTGCTCTGGTGGAGTGTGTCCTGACCTCTTGGGGGGAGGCTTTCCATGCTATTTGTAGCAAAAATGGATGCAGTGTGCTATACATTTTGGAAATGCTTTGCTTGCAGATGGCTTTGCCTTTTGCCCCTGTAGCAAAGCTAACCAGCAATTGATCAGACTTTTTGAAGGATTTAGCCCTGTCTAGATAGACTCTGAGCTGTCTGTGCACATCTAGAGAGTGAAGAATCCTTTCCCCCTTTTTCTGGGGATTAGGAAGAAAAAGGTGGGCAAATGAATGGATTGGTTGAGAGCCACCTTGGGCATGAATGATGGGTTAGTTCTGAGAGATACCCTGTCTTCATGAAAGTTGATGAAGGGTTTCACAGTGATGAGTGCTTGCAGCTCAGAGACTCTTCTGGCTGAAGTGATGGCCAGAAGGAATGCCGTCTTCCAGGAGATAATCTTTAGCTCTGCAGAAGAAGCTGGTTCGAAAGGGGGGCAGGGTGAGCTTTTCCAATACAAAGTTAAGGTCCCAAGCTGGTGTTGGTGCCCTTCTGGGTGGCCTCAAGTTGCTAGCCCCTCTTAGGAACTGTTTGATCAAAGGGGGTGAGAAATAAGCAGAAATAGCAGAGGCATGAACTTTTATAAAAGAGAAAGAGAGGCCACTGTGTAGTAGGTTAGCTAAGTAAGCCAGGATGAGAGGGAGGGAGGGCTGTGCCATATTGGCTCTCTTAGCCTGGATTCAGGTGCAGAACCTTTTCCATTTATCAGCATAAGACTTTCTGGTGCTAGGACGTCTGGCCTCATGGATAAAATCCAGAACATGTTTACTGAGGCTGGCAGATTGCTTCAGGGTTACAGAATAAGCCAAGCTGCCAAACTGAGCGTCTATAATTGGGGATGCAAGAACTCCCCTTCCCTCTGGGTCAGGAGGTTTGGAATCCGAGGAAGATGCCATCGGGGTAGCGAGGACAGGCTGCGCGCAGCAGGGGGTACCAGTGCTGCTGTGGCCAGTCCGGAGCTATGAGAATGGTCCTTGGTTTTTCCTCCCTTATTTTGAGTAGAACCCTGGGGATGAGAGGTAGGGGAGGAAAGGCATAGACCGATAGACTGACACAGGGGAAGGACAGGACATTCACTTTGCAAGCCATGCAGTGATGCTCCCTGGTACAGAACTTGCTGAGCTGATGGCTGAAGTGGGAGGCAAACAGGTTGACCTTTGAGGTTCCCCATTTCTGAGTTATTAGGGTGAAGGTACTTCTGTTGAGTTGCTACTTGTGTGGGTCCAGAAGATTTCTGCTTAAATGGTCTGCCAGAGAGTTGAGAGAGCCTGGTAGGAATTGTGCTAGCAGGTGTAGTTGCATGGCAGAGGCTGTGTGCCAAAGGGTCATGACCAGCCTGCATAGAGGGTAGGAGTGAGTCCCTCCTTGCTTGTTGATGTACCATATCACAGTGGTGTTGTCTGTTTTGATCCAGAGAGCCCCTGGAAAGAGACGGGGCTTGAAAGCTATCAAGGCGTGCTGCATAGTCATCATCTCTTTTTCACTGATGTGTAGAGGGATTAGGTGTGGGCTCCATTGGCCTTGTATGCACCTGCCATCCAGGTGTGCACTCCAAGCATAGTCTGATGCATCTGAGGTGAGGGTCTGGGCAGGTGGGGTGGGGAGAAAGGCATTCTCTTGTTGTGGAAGCATGCTGTTGCCCACCAAAGAAGATCTTTTCTGAGGCAAGGAATTATAGATAGAGTTTCCTGGTTCTGAGAGTGTTGGCCATTGAAGTTTCCTCATATGCAGTCTGGCATATGGAATGAGTAGTATGCAAGATGCCATGAACCCCAGAGCTTGCAGGATCTTCTTTGCAGTTAGCTGGGACCTGGTGGCTAGTTGAGAGACGTATGCTGTCAGGAAAATTTGTTTCTCTGGAGTAAGGTATGCCATCTGGGAAGCTGTGTCCAGACTTGCTCCCAGGAAGATTATCCTTTGGGTAGGCACCTGTTTGGATTTCTTTTCGCTGATTGAATACCCTAGGGAGGTTAAGTAGGGTCTTTACAATGGCCAGGTGCTTGAACAGCTTTCTCCTGGCTGTCTGCCTGAATAAGGCAGTCATCTAAGTATGGGTAAATATGAAAATTTCTTTGTCTCCAAAAGGCAATGGCCAGAGCCAGATATTTTGTGAAAACTATCTGGGAGCAGTAGATAAGCCAAAATGAAGTGCAGAGAAATGAAAGTGTTGAGGTCCTGCCCTAAAGTGGAGATATTTCCTGCATGACTCCCTGATAGGTATGTGGAGGTAGGCCTCTTTTAGCTCTAGGTTGGCTAGCCAAGCATCCTTGGACAGCATGGGTAGCAGCTGCTGGAGGGTGAGCATTTTGAATTTTGGGATCACCAGGAAGGTGTTTAAAATACATAGATCGAGGACTGAGCACCAGAAAAAGTCTGGAGTAGAAACCTTGGCCTATCTGTTCTGCAGGAACGTGCTCTACTGCCCTCACAGACAGCAGGGAAAGTATTTGCTTTTGAGCCTTTGTCCACTGATTTGGTGGCAGATCTGGAAACCGTTTTGGGGTTGGAAGGGTGTGGAAGGAAAATTTGTATCCCTGAGGCACAGTTTTCAGAACCCAGTGGCCCTTGGTAATGGTGGCCCAGGTGCTTGAGTGAAAGGAGAGTTTTCCTCCTAGGAGTAAGTGAAGGTGGGCAGAGGGAGGGGTGGAGTAGATGAGTCATTGTGAGTTTTTACCATAAAGGAGTGGCTTAGAACTCCCTGGTTTTGAAGTGGAGGTAGTCCACTGCTTAGATCTCTGCATTCCCTGGGGCTGCTATCAGCAGGGGGAGGTCTGCTACCACGGGGTCTAGGCTGGGCTGGTTTACTGGGAGCAGGAAAGGATCAGTGTTTGGAGGGACAATGCCTGCTGAGCCTACACCTCTTCTGCCTTAGTGCCAAATAAGTTATCTTTGTACAAGGAGGCATCCAACAATTTAGATTTGCCATGATCTGGCAGGGTCTGTTCCTTAAGCCATGCATGCCTTCTAATGACAGATCCAGTGGCTGCTGCCCTGCAAGAAGCCTCTAGGGAATCAAAACCACAGTGCAAGGTGTGTTTAGTTACTCAACTTGCAGAATACATTAACCCTTGTAAATCTTTAGATTATGCACAAGCAGGAAAGGAAGACATTTTTTGTGTAAGGAGTTCCAAGGTATGTTGCTGAAATTTCAGCATATGTAACTGACAATTTAATGCCCTGATAGCAAGAGTAGCTGAGGTGTGTAATTTCTTACCCCAATCCCTGTCTGAGGGGGTAGGATTCTTAGTACAGGTTGCTTTAATTCCTTTTGGCCCTTGAGGAATGACCTCAGGGTCAGCTGTAGGGTTTTTAAAAAGATATTTGTGAGAGTCAGGGATTCTATATAGTACCTGTCTGGTTTTCTGGGAGCAGGAGGATGGGTGTCAGGAGTTAAGCTGGATTTGAGGAAATCAGCCTCCAGGACTGGGGGGATGGCCAAAGGTCTGTGCTGTGGAACATCTAGGAATTCTCCGAGTCTCTATTTAGACTGAGGGTAGTCCTGACTCTCCCATTGGAAATGCTCCCTTAATGTATGCAGAGTTTCCCCAAAGGAAAGATCCACTAGGGAAGAGGCTGAAGGAATGGAATCCTCTTCTGCATCAGAATCCTCATAAGTGGAGAGGGGTTGCATGTCTTCATATTCAGATGCATCAGATTCATCTGACTCTTGTTCAGGCAAAACTACAGGGGACAGAACTTTTTTCCTTTTGGAGGGGGTAGCTTGGCTTCCCCTGATCAGCATGATAAGGTCTTCCGCCATTTTAAGCATTTAACACTGAGGTAAGGAAGCAGGTGCCTGAGAGTGGGTCATCAGTTTCTTGGGTGTGGTTCGTACCTGGGGCCTAATAAACTTGGTATTTATATTAAGAACATTAGCCATGAAAGAAGACGTCAGTTTGTGTCAAGATTCGGTAGTGCGAAGGACTTTCTCAGAAGCTGGCGCCTGGCTCAGCGGCTCCAGACCCATCCAAGGTTGAGATGACTGCAGGATCCTTAGTCAAAGAAGAGTTTTGTGGCATACAGGACTGGGGAAAGAGTCTCGGTAACAGCCTGCAAATCAACAGAAGCAGACATCAGGGGCTGTGAAAGCGTCTCACTGAGGACTGGAGAACCGACGACTAGCTTAATGGAAGCGTTGTCAGTAGGTTTGGACTTCTATGGTCTGTCTCTGTCTTTATCTTTATGTTTTTTTGGAAGATCTGCTGTCAGACAGCTTACCTAAGCCATATCGGAATTCAAGGACTGTAAGCGAAAATATCTGGCTACAATATGGGCCCAACAGATAGTTCTAGCGTTGAACAAAGCACAGACACGACAACGAGGGACGTCATACTCTGGGCCTTAACAAGTGATGCAGTAAGGTTGGAAATCTCGGTGTGGTACTTGTTTTCCACAGGCGAGACAATTATTAATGGTATGCCACTAAACTCTTCTTTTTTGCATCCTATGTAATTGTTTTTATGTCTATGTGGAGCTTTTCTTCCCGGGCCTCTGCTGAAAATGGAAATATATCCAGTTAGACTAGCCCGGTTAACAAATGTAAAATAAATAAAAAATAAAAATAAAAATTTACTTTTTCCGACATCGGTTAGAGCAAGAAAAAAGGATCACCAACGGCCTACTTAGCTTTAGAAGACTTCGACTTCAATTCGGTAGACGAAAACTCAGGTAGCAGCCGACTGGCACTCTTGCGAACTGCTTCTGCTTCAGGCTCCACAGCAAGAAAGACTGATGTAATGGCATCAGCTGTCTTACTTTATTCTACTGACGACCTGACGTCAGTCTTCAAGCAACAGCAACAGATGCAGAAATACTAAGTCTCTGGTATTTGGGCCGGCCGAGGGCTACCCTGGCAGGGGATAACCCAAATGTGATGACTGCAACAGTGAAACACGAAGAACATCTTGAAGGCCAGTCAGACAGTCCCAAACAAAGTAACAAATGATGTTAGCCAGAAGTGTCAAGTGTCATATGTTGGTTAGTCTGCTCTTGGCCTAGAGTAGAGCTTCCTATTGCCCAAGAAATAAGCCCACATGCCAAAAAAAAACTACAGGGGGTTGGAGGGAGGGAAGAAATACTGCAACATGGAAGAGAACGACATCTATGCTTATGGTAAGATTTTACACAACTATTCTATGTCCTTCTATACCTATGTTGCAGTATTCACAGTGTGGGAGAGTACCACAGCTTAAATAGAGGGAAGGGTGGAGGTAGAAGTGGAAGGCTCCAGAAAACCTTGCAGGATTGCTCTAGCAAAATCTGCCATGCTCTGGAGACGTGGTCCAATTTGTAGTGTTTGGTGAAGGTGTAAATTGTAGATCAGGTGGGTGCTTCCAAAATGGATACGGTGTCCAGCCTTTTGAGGAAGGCTTTGTAAGTAGCCATGTCTCTAGTAGAGTGAGCTCTCACCCCCTGGGCTAAGTGTTTGCGATGGTGTGAGCAGCAGAAGGAAATAGATTTTCTAATCCAACAAGAAATTGTTTGTTTGGAGACTACCTTGCCCAGAGCCCTGGGATGGAAGGAAACAAATAGTTGGTTAGGTTTTCTGAAGGACTTAGTTTTGTCTAGGTAGAATCAAAGTTGCCTGTGCACATCCAGGTAATGAAGAATCTTCTCACTATTGTTAGTTGGAGAGGGAAAGAAGGTAGGTGAATGGATTAGTTTAAGGACAGTTTGTTGACGACTTTAGGCATGAAGGAAGGGTTCGTGTGTAGGGACACCCTATCCTTGTGGAATGTGGTGTAGAGGGGCAGGTCATAAGAGCCTGCAACTATGACACTTGTCCTAGCGGAAGTAATGGCCACCAGCAGGACAGTCTTCCATGTACACATTTGGAGGGTAGTAGTGCTAGCTGGCTCAAATGGGGCTAGTGTTAGTTTTTCCAGAACGAAATTTAGGCCCCAGGGTGATGGGATGGGTTTTCTAGGTGGTCTGATGTGCAAGACCCCTCTCAGCAAAGTTTTACATCCAGCCTGGATAGCAAAGGGGTATCTAGAGGTAGGCAAGCTGAAATGGCTGAAAGGTGGACTTTTCAATGAAGAGTAGGAAAGGCCATCCTTAATGAGTTCACACACACAGGAAAGGAGTAGGGATGGGTCTACCTGCCCGGGGTCCCTGTCCTTATGTAGACACCATTTGGAGAATCTCTCCCATTTTGATAAATATGATTTCCTAGTAGCAGGTTTCCTGGCCTCCTTCAGGACTGTAAGCATGTCCTCTGAGTAGTGGTGTCTGAAAGGGATTAGAAGTTTATCACCCAGAGTGTTAGGCCTAACATCTGTTGGTGAGGGTGAATTATAGAGTTCCCTTTTGTTGTGAGTAGGTCCACCTTGTGGGGTAACTTGTGGTGATTGCCCTTGGCTAATGAGAGAAGTAGGGGAACCAGTGTTGTCTTGGCTAGTAGAGTCACCAGCAAGATTTTTGGTTTGTCCTTCCTGTTTTCCAGTAGGATCTTTTGGATTAGTGGGAAGGGTGGAAGAGCATACAGAAATAGTCCCTTCCATGCAATGCTGAAGGCATCCACCCTCCAGGCAAGTGGAGAGTGACCCTTGGTGCAGAATTTGCTCAAATGTCTGTTCTGGGGGGAGGCAAACGGATCCACCTGAGGTGTGCCCCACCGGTGGACAATGTCTAGAAAGGTCTCCCTGTTCAACATCCACTCGTGCTGTAGAAAGGATGTTCTGATGAGAATATCCTCTTGTTTGTTGTCCTGAGACGGGATGTATGAAGCCTGCAGGGTTAAGTTATGCCTGGAGGCAATGGTCGCAAATTTGTATAGTTATCCTGCATAGCAGGTAAGCTCTGGTCCCTCCTGGTTTGTTGAGATACCACATTACAGTGGTTTTGTCTGTGAATATCTGAAGGGGGCCCAGTTTGAGAAGAGGAAGAAAAGCCTCCAGGGCCAGAAGAAAGCACAGCTGTGTACACTTACCATAAATATAGATTTTTGAGTGTATTCACTGTTGCAGTCATTACATTTGGGTTATCTGCTTTGCAGTAGCCCTCAGTCGGCCTGATTAACAAAGTCTTGGGTCCTGCGTCGGTTGCTGTCCCTTCTTCCATGACGTCAAGTCGTCAGGGGTATAAAACAAGCAGCCAATGCCAATGCATCAGTTTTTCTTGCCCCAGATGTCAGGTGCCCCCCCTAATGGGAAGCAATTAAATCTATAAATACAAGGATATACCTCCAACAGAAAAGCAAATACACCAAAAAGCTTTTAGAGCACAGTAAGTGAGAGTAGAGGTACAGTCAAAGAATAACAGGGGGCTGGAGGGAGGGTAACCAGGACTGCAACAGTGAATACACTTGAAAATCTACATTTATGGTAAGTGTACACAACTGTACTATGTTCTTCGTGTTTCACTGTTGCAGTCATTACATTTGGGTAGATTCCCAACGCTAAGGTTGGGAGGAGGAATTTAAATAGAATTAGAACCAGCTATAAGGCCCTGCAAGACTGCAATGGCAAAACTAGCCATGGATTTAGAGAAAATTGGCAAATGGTAATGCTTGGTGAAAGTATGTACAGAACTCCAGGTAGCAGCTTCTAATATGTCCCTGGTAGGGACTCCCCTGAGAAAGGCTGTAGAGGTGGATGCAGCCCTGGTTGAATGGGGTCTGATACCCTGTGGGATAGGTTTTCCATGGTGCTTATAGCAGAAATGAATGCAGTGGCCTATCCATTTTGAAATGGTTTGTTTTGAAATAGCTTTCCCCTCTGTCCCTGCAGCAAATGCCACCAGTAGTTGTTCAGATTTCCTTTGAGGCTTATTCCTGTTCAAGTAGAATCTAAGCTGTCTGTGCACATCTAAAGAGTGCAGTACCTGTTCCCCTTTGTTCTGTGGGTTAGGAAAAAAGGTAGGCAAATGAATGGACTCATTAAGAGCCATGCTGGATACCACCTTGGGCATGAAGGAGGGATTGGTTCTGAGGGACACCCTGTCCGCATAAAAGATGATGAAAGCTTCCACTGCCATTAAGGGCCTGTAATTCAGATACCCTTCTTGCAGAAGTGATTGCCAAAATGAAAGCTGTTTTCCAGGAAAGAAACTTTAAATCTGCAGTAGCAGCTGGCTCGAAGGGAGGAAGCGTGAGTTTCTCCAAGACAAAGTTAAGATTCCAGGCTGGAGTTGGACCTCTCCTGGGTGGCCTTAGATTTTTGGCCCCTCTGAGGAACTGCTTGAGCGGTGAATGAGAGAAGTGGGGAGGCTCTGTGCTATAATGAGCTGAAATGGCTGAGGCATGAATTTTGATGGAGGAAAAAGACAATCTTATGAAGCATCTCAGTTAAGTATTGTAGAATATGAGGTAAATTGGGCACTGCTGAGTTCATTCCTTGCGAATGGTTCCAAGCACAGAATCTTTTCCATTTTTCAGCATAAGATTTTCTAGTACTAGGCCTCCTTGCCTCTAAAATGATATCCATCACTGATTTACTGAGGGATGGAAAAGGAGAGATTAGGTAATTAGCCAGGCTGCTAGGTTCAGGGTTTGCAGCTGAGGGTGCAAAATCATGCTCTCTTGCTGAGAGAACAGGGAAGGAGTCTCAGGCAGGTGACATGGAGCCAAGCGTGACACACTGCGCAAGAGTGGGTACCAGTATTGGCGAAGCCAGTCTGGTGCAATTAAAATCGTCCTTGGCTTGTCCTGTTTGATCTTTAGTAGTACCTTGGAGAACAGAGGAGGAAAGACAAACTGTTAGGTTTTTCCAGCTGAAGGATAGAGCAACCACTTTCCAAGCTTGCTTGAGGGGAATCCTTGTGCAACATTTATCCAGTTGATGGTTCTGGGGGGAGGCAAACAGGTCTATATCTGGACTCCCCCATTTGCTTGTCAACATGTTGAAAATCCTTGGTTCCAGTTTCATTTGTGTGGGTCCATAAGGTTTCTGCTTAGTCCTTCTGCCAGTGTATTTAGTTTTCCTGACAATAATTGAACTTGTAGATTCACTTGGTAGCTCAAGACTGTGTTCCACAATGCCATGGCTAGTCTGCAGAGGGGGTAAGAATGTGTACCCCCCTGCTTGTTTATGTACCACATGACAGTTGTGGTGGCTGTCATTGCCATTAGTTGTCCTGGAAGAATGTGGTCCTTGAAGGCTGTCAGGGCATTCTGTACAGCTAACATTTCCTTTTGATTTATGTGCAGGTGCATTTGATTTGGGTTCCATTTGCCCTGAATGCACTTCCCTGCCAGGTGAGCCCCCCATGCAAAGTCTGATACGTTTGTTAAGATTTGTTTGGCAGGGGGTAATGTGAATGGTAGGCCCCTGCTTTGGTGGCAGGCCTCTGCCCACCAAAGGAACTCAAAGCGTAGGCAACGTATGATAGGAATCCTTGCTTCCAGATCTTGTGAATGTTGACACCAAAAGCTTTTGAGATACCATTGTAGTTTCCTCATATGCAGCCTTGCATATGGAATTAGAAGAATGCATGAGGCCATGAACCCCAAGGCTTGCAGTATTTGCCTTGCAGATAGCTGGGTTTTTGTGGCCACTTGTTTGCAGTAAGTTGTCAAATGTATCCGTTTCTCTGGCGTGAGGAAAGCCATCTGGTAAGTTGTATTCAAGCTTGCTCCCAGGAATATAATTTGTTGACAGGGTACCAAGTGGGATTCCTTTTCGTTTATGGTGAACCCCAGATAAGTCAGCACCCTTTGAACAAAGGCCAGATGATTGAAAAGAATTTCCTTGCTTTCTGCCTGAATTAGACAATCGTCCAGGTATGGGTATATTTGAATAATACTTTGCCTGCAAAATGCAATGACTGGAGCTAAGCATTTTGTGAATACCCTGGGTGCAGTAGATAACCCAAAGGGCAGTGCAGAGAACTGATAGTGCATGTAGTCTGCTTTGAAGCGTAGGTATCTTCTGCAAGACTTCCTGATAGGGATGTGTAGGCATGCTTCTTTTAAGTCCACTGTTGCCAGCCATGCATCCTTACCTAGCATAGGAAACAGCTGGTGAAGAGTCAGCATTTTGAATTTTGGAATCACCAGAAAGGAGTTTAGAAAGGAAAGGTCCAGGACAGGACGCCATGTATTGCCTTTTCTGAGTACCAGGAAAAGCTTCGAATAGAAACCTTGTCCCTTTTCCTCTTCTGGTACCAACTGAATAGCCCCCATGTCTAAGAGAGAGAGCAGCTGATTTTGGGCCTCTGCCCACTGATTTGGGGGTAGATCTGGCCACCCGCTTGGTGTTGGTAATGTGTGGAAATGAAATCTATATCTTTGGGACACTACATTTACAACCCATTTGTTCTGGGTAATGAGTTCCCAGTTTTTGGCCTGCAGACCAATCTTTCATCCTAAAGGAGCATTCAGTTGGGAAGTGCTTGGAAGTCTTAAAAGCAAGTCATTGAGATGGTTTTCCATAGGGAGGGGGTCTTGCTGCTCTCAGGTTGGGGTACGGAAACCCCCCATTGCCTAGTCTTGTGTGTCCCTTGGGACTGAAACCTGGGGTTTCTGCTGTGTCTGGGTTTGGCTTGAGAAGACCTGGAAGGGGCTGGAAAGGACCAATTTTTAGAGGGCCAGTGCCTACTAAATCTAGAAGGCTGAACCTGCAAGAAATATTTAACAGTTTGCATAGATTTAGCTTTATCTACCATCTTTTTAAGAACTTCCTCAGCCTTGTTGCCAAACAGGCGGTCTGATTTAAGGGAGCATCCAGCAATTTAGCTTTAACATGACCTGGCAAAGATTGCTCCTTAAGCCAAGCATGCCTTCTGAGCACAGACCCAGTAACAGCAGCCCTGCAAGAGGCCTCTAATGAATCAAATCCACAATGCAAAGTATGTTTTCCAACATGTTCAGCAGAATGCATTACATCCTGTAATTCTTTATTTTCAGCACAGTCAGGCATTAAAACCATTTTCTGTTTAAGCAATCCAATAACATGTTGTTGACATTTTAATATATGAAACTGGCAGTTTAAAGCCCTAATGGCCAAAGTTGCAGAAGTGTAAACTTTCTTACCCCATCTATCCAGTGCCCTGGAGTCTCTTATCAGAGGGGGTAGGATTTTTAGCAGTAGAAGCCTTAATGCCCTTGGGTCCCTGTGAAACAGTCTCCGGATCCGCAATAGGATTTTTAAAAAGGAACTTGTGAGAATCAGGAACCCTGTAATATTGGTCAGGTTTTCTGGGAGCAGGAGGCAAAGAATCAGGGGCCAAACTAGATTCTGAAAAGGCATCATCAACAATATCTAGTACAGGAGGTATAGCTAAAGGCCTATGCTGAGGCAGGACTAAGAAATTCCTAAGTCTCTCTTTAGAATCAGAAAAATCCTGGCTTTCCCAGTGGAAATGCTCCCTTAGAGTATGCAAGGTTTCACCAAAAGAAAAATCCTCTGAAGGGGAAGCAGAGGGAATAGAGTCCTCTGCATTAGAATCCTCATAAGTAGATAAGGGCAAATCCAGATCATCAGAAGAATCAGAAAAATCAGAATCCTGTTCAGAAGATTCATAAACAACTTCAGTCCTAGGTCTCTAAGAAGGGGGAGGTTGGCTTCCCCTGATTAGAGTTATAAGATCTTCAGCCATTCTTATAATTTATTTTTTAGGCACAGAGACCTGAGCATGCGGCCTGGGGGTCGGTTTCTTAGGCTTGGTTCGAGATTTTGGCCTAAATGAAGAAGGAGGCGTCAGTTTAATATGCAAGTCCGTAGGCTTGAAAACACCCTCAGAAGCCGGTGCCTGCACAGTGGCTCCGGACCAATCCAAGGTAGAGACATCCGCAGGCTCCACAGTTGAAGCATCTCGCGGCACACCGGACTCCAAATGGGTCTCAGACGAAGCCTGCGAGTCAGAAGTAGCGGGTATCAGGAGCTGCAAAAGCTCCTCACTGAGTACTGGCGAACTGGCGACTGGCTTAGGAGAAGCATTGTCGGCAGCTTTGGACCTCGGCGGCCCGTCTCTGTCTATCTTTGCGTTTTTTTCAGAATCCTGGTAGTCGGAAGGCTAACCGATGACATTTCTAGATAATTAAACCGAGAAACAAAATATTTAGAAGCGAAAATATACCAACGATGGATAGTGCGCTGTTTAAACAAGGCACAAAACTGGCAGCAAGGCACGTTGTGGTCAGGACCTAGGGCAAGGAATACAGTACGAATGAAAATCTTTGTGAGGTATTTGCTTTCCACAAGTAATGCAATTAACTGACATCGGTAAGGAGCAAGAAAAAGTTTCCCCAATGGGGTACTTAGCTTTACTTGAAGACTTCAGTTCTGAAACTCGAAAACAAAAATTTCAGGAGTTGGTTGACCGGCACTTGCGAACTGCTTCTGCTTCAGGCACCGCACAGCAAGAAAGACTGATGTAATGGCGTCGGCTACATGTTTTATACCCCATGACGACCTGACGTCATGGAAGGGACAGCAACTGACGCAGGACCCAAGACTGTTAATCAGACCGACTGGGGGCTACTGCAAAGCAGATAACCCAAATGTAATGACTGCAACAGTGAAACTCGAAGAACATCTGCAGTCATTTCACTTACACTGATATGCTTCTTTTGAAGTGTAGGATTCCATGCCTCCTGCACCCTGAAACCTTCGAAGGTGGCTCCTCACCCTATGTCTGATGCATCTGTATGCAGGAGTTGGGTTGGGGAGGGGATTTGAAGTGCAAGTCCTGGGTTGTGAAGGATTTGTTGAATCCACCACCTTAGTTCCATTTTTAGGCAGGGCAGAATGGGAATTTGTTGCTCTAGGGAGTGTTGGTGTTGTGACCACACGTTTTTCAGGTACCACTGGAACTTTCGCATGTGCATTCTTGCTAGGGGAAGCATAGGGATGGTGGCTGCCATCAGCCCCAGGAGGTACAAGAATTGTCTTGCAGATATCCGAGTTGCTAGTAAAAGACTTTGGAAGTGACTGGAGAGTGACAGGACTTTGTCCTGGGGAAGGAAAGACCGCATCAGGTCTGTCCTGATCCTGCAGCCCAGAAAGATTTTGTCTTGCTACGGAATTAAGAAGGATTTGTTTAAGATGAGGAGGGTGAAACCCAAGTTTTGTAGAAGGGAGGTGGGTGAACCTGAGATGATTTTGGAGTAGGTTTTCTGTTTCTGCTAGAAGGAGAATGTCATCTAGGAAGGGATAGATTTGGACACCTTTGGTGCTGCAGTAAGTAATGGCTGGGGCTAGGCATTTTGTGAATACCCTGGGTGCAGTACATAAACCAAAAGACAAAGCTGTGAACTGAAAATGACAGCAGGGTCCAGTAAAATGTAAGAATTTTCTGTTGCAGGGTTTTATGGGAATGGTAGATAAGCCTCCTTTAGATCTAGAGTGGCCATGTAGGCCTGGGCTGGGATTAAGGGGAGAAGAGTTTGAAGGGATAGCATTCTGAATAATGGTACTTTTAGGAATTGGTTTAGGAAGGATAAATCTAGTATTGGTCTCCAAGGTCCATCTTTTTTTGGGTACCAGAAAGAGTCTTGAGTAAAATCATTTTCCTTCCTGACCTGGAGGGACAGTTTCTATTGTTCCTAATCTTAGGAGGTCTAGTAGAATGTGAGGAATGAGGTGGATTTGATTTTCGGAGGGCCTTCGGATGGGTTTTTCCTTCCAAGAAAGGAAATATCCATTCTGAATGATAGTCAGTACCTAGTGGTCTGATGTAATGATTTTCCAAAACGGGAGGCAGTGGGGGAGGGGGGCTGACAAAGATAGATGGGCAAGGCAGTCATGCACTATTGGGTGTACTTCTATCCTGAAAAGGCTATCTTGGAGTAGGTTGTGAGGTAACTGGTCAGGAGTAGGTTTGCCACCTGGTTCCTCTCCTGTGCCTGGTAGAGAAGAAGGTGCCAGAGGAAGGAGTTCTCCTGACAAAAGAAGTCTTTGCAGGACAATTCCTGTAGTATTAGGAATAGGAGACACAAGCAAATGTTTGATGTCCTGAAAATCCTTACTATTCTCCTGCAGGTTTTTAAAAAGTTCTGCAGATTGTTTGCCAAACAAGAGGTTATGGTCTAATGGGGTGCACAGAATTTTAGATATGAAATCCTCTGGAAGTGGTTAGAGGCAAAGCCAAAAGTATCTGCGGAGAACCGAAACAGAAGCTGCAGAGGCCTCTGCAGCATCATAACTGCACCTAATGGAATGTCTGGCTACCTGAGAAGCCAGGGACAATTTAGATGCCATCTCAGTTTTGGTAGGACAGTCAGAGGTGGCAGCCCAGGGATTGGAGACTTGTGAAACTAGGTCCAGGGCATATTTTCCATGTGTGTTTGGTAATTGATAGCTCAGAAGGCAAGGGTGGAGGAGGTGCACACTTTTTTCCCAATCCTGTCCATGCTTTTGGTATCCTTATCAGTGGGCATAAGAGATGCTGAAGGAATCAATCTAGACTGCTTGTCAGGGGAGACGGCAATTACTGCAGGGTCCGCCAGGGGAGGCCTAACTAAACATTTTCGGTCATCAGGCACTTTGTAGAACCTGTCCGGTCTCTTAGGAGCAGGTGTTTGTGAATCTGGATTATTGGATGCAGAGGTGAAAGCATCCAGATAGGCAGGTAAGACATGTGGGATGGCTGACAGGGATGGTGATTCCATTTGAAGGAGTTCAAAGTACCTCCTCTGGGTGTCAGTCATCTGGGTAGTGTCCCATTTGAAGTATTATTTCACCTTTGTAATGGTTTCTCCAAAGGTGATATCTTCTGGTGGGAAGTCCCCTTCAATGGATTCCTCATCTGGGGAACAGTATTCCAGAGGGGAAGCAATTTCTGAGGCATAAGAAATAGACTCATCAGAAGATGAGTAGTAAGGTTCTAAATCCACATCTCCTTCTTGGGTGGTAGGCAGGGGGAGAGAAGTGGCAGAGGCAGGCCTAGGACTAAGCACTGGAATAGTGGAGGGAGAAGAGGCTGTGGGCCTAAGAGCCACAAAAGCCTGCATCAAGGGGTTGGTAAATGACTGCCAGTCTGGGACTCCTTCAGGAGTAGGAGTCAGGTGTTTGGTATTTGTTTTCGCTTAGAAGGTGTAGATCTGGGAGAAGGCCTGGGTTCTGGAGCCTGGGCTTCAGGTAATGGCGTTCCAGTTGGTTGTCCAACTGTTTCTGGTTCACCTTCGAAATCAGTAGGAAACAACATCTGTGCTGTCTCTGAGGACATGCAGGCCATTACTTCTGAAGTGGCCTCCGCGGTGGGAGCCGTCGAAGTAGACTGTTCTATTGGACGTCCCACAACCCCTAGATGGGAAGCTGGAGGGACTCCGATGGCGGAGAGGCAACAGAAGTAGGCCTGGAAACTTTGGCCTTTTTCCGTGGTGGTTCAGTCGGAATGGTTGATTCGGGTTCCATCTTGTGTGCAAGTTTTTTGAATCGCTGGTTCTCTAAATATAAGTTGAGGGTGGCCAGATGGCTATGAAGGGTCTTTGGAACAAAAGATTGGCAAATGGAACAAGCAGTATGGTCGTGTTCCTTCCCTAGACAAAAGATGCGACGGTTGTGCATATCTTTATGCAGTATCTGATGCCCGCAATGGCATTTGCCCTTCTTAGCTGACATCGGCCAAGGATAACTAAAGCTAACCAATCTCAAGCAAAAGAAATGGAAAATTTCTCCAACGGGGTACTTAGCTTTTTAGAAGTCGAGTAGAAGAGCGAAGCGACTGATGTGACGTCATTCTGCAGCTGAAAAGTTCTGAGGTCCGTGCATGCAGACGTCACATTTAAGGTCCCTGGTTTATGGCCCTATGTTTGACATCCCACGCACCAACAGCAACCAGGCTTAAGCTTTTGTATAGGAGCCGACGTTCGGGTTGCCTGAGGCAGGGAATTCCTCACTAAGAATACTGCAACATAGGAATAGAAGGACATAGGTAATTTTAAGCAAAGTGAGTGTAATAAGAACAAAACAGTTACAATGAAAATTTTCTGTGACCAAGAACCTTTGCACTTTCTCCACTTATGTCCAACTCAAGAGTCATTATATGCAAGTTAGCGTGGTTTCCCTTCCATGTGTGGATTGCAGGCTGCAGAAAAGCTTTGTTTGATGTTCATTGAAAATGTTTTTTAAAGTTTGTGTGTACAGGCTTGTCGCTCACTAAATTACCTTCACCAAGTCTACTTGATTAAAAATACCTATGCAAACACTTCCAAGCAAAACTCTTACATCATCTAGATTTTGTTGTATATTTGGGAACTGTACATATGCCCTCCCATTGTTTCTCATCAATTGTTTATTCAAATCTCTTTTCCCAATCTTTTCTAACCTCCTCTGACTGATTCCTGTAGTTATTGTGCAATATGCCCTACTACTTACCCCCTTTTACCACTTACGATTCTCCTATCCTGTTCTCTTTTCCCATACTCTGATATCAATACCTGATAGGGAAGACAGTCTCTAACCTGCAGTCCAAATGTCTCTTTGGCATCTTCCCATTCTACAACCTTTCCCTCTCTAGTTTTTTGCTCCCAGTGACTTGGTTCCTTTGCCAGTTTTCTCCAGCAAATTCCAGCCCCTCTTGCCTACTCTTTGTACCCCTAATTGAGGTTATCTCTATGGGCACAATCCACTTTTTCCATGGCTTAGTTCTTAGAATACTCTCTGCTAATTTATGAATACAATGTTCTGTATGGCTGTTATTCTCCTTAAGGATCTGCATCCAAAATCCCACTCACTCCTTATTTCTTGAAGTTCTCCCCTGCTTCATCATCATACTCTCTTTCCTCTTTAAATTACAACTTTCTGTTTGTGTTGTGTATATCACTCTTATCTATGTAGCTCTAAAATTTCCCCTCAAATCAGCTAATCCTGATCCACCTTATTCTGTTGGAAAGATCAACTGACCCCACATGACCATTGACTTTTCCCCCCTCCTAGATAAAATTCCTTCAATTCTATTAATTATTGTCCAAAACATCTCCTGTGGTTGATAAAAATATGCCTGATCTGTATACAAGACTAAACAGACTAAACATTTTTACTGCTTGTATCTTGCAATCCGTATCCATAAACTAGAGCTTCCAGTTTCTCAGTTTTTGTATTATATTTTGTTTAGTCTCTTCCCACAATACTTCATTTTATCACGTCACCATAAATATTGGTACTGCTGAACCAGTTCATGTGTTGGTACACAGTTTACAGCTATAGCCTTTGTTTTCTCTTCGTTAATCATAAAAAGACATGAAACTGTCTCAAAGTCTTCCACAATACTGCAATGTCCTTTTCTGGTTTTATCAGGTACAAAATAATACTGTCTGCAAATAAAGGCAACTTTTCTTGACTGCCATACCAATTATACTTGAATTTCTGAGCACCTTATTTTCATTCCCAATTTTTCTAAATATAAATCCAAATAAAAGGGAAAGAGGACACCCCTGCCTGGATCCTCTGTTCAGGCACAACTTGTCAGACAGGAAATATCCTTATAATTAACCTTATTACTGTATAAGAGAATGCAAATGCTTCTACTGCCATACTCAGAATCCCAGCTAACTCTGTTGAATGCTTTCCCTGCATCAAGACCCACCACCAGCAGCTGTATCTACTTATATTCTGCTTCCCTCTGGATCATATTTTTTAAATGGTGTCAAATGTTTGACACCCCTCCACACAACACTGATCCATATCTATCAATTTTGGCAACACCTTTACCATTCTTTTAGCTATTATAGACATAAATAACCATGGTTTAAAATTGAAATGGGCCTAAATAAAGCTAGTTCTGATGGATCTTTTCTGTATTACAGCCACCAAAGCTTTATTCCAGGATGCTGGCATTTTCCTTCCTTTTACAACACTGTTAAACAAAACCTTCCAGATTTTTATCATGTTCTTCTCTCCTAGCTTCCAAACTTCAACAGGAATACTATCTATTCCTGTAGACTTTCCTGCAGCTTGATCATAGGAAGTTACCAGGCTATTGGCCCTGAGGCCCATATAAGCCTAGACAAGAGTTTAGCCCATGTTTAGACAAGTCAGCATCCAAAGCCCCTATCCAGCAGGGACACAGGTGGAATACCAGGGGTGTATTTTCTGTTTCCCATTCAGTTATCCAGGTTGCGCTTAAAAAGGGATAATAAGGTACTCTGCCTGATGTGGAAAGGGAGTCTAATTCCACAGATGGGGAGTCTCTGGGACACAAATCTGTCCTGCCAACAAGTCCGATTGATGTTACAGACCAGGCTGAGGTCACACATGCGTGTTACTCAAGTGTAGCTTGACTTCCGAATTTGCAGCAGTTTCATCAAGGTGGGGTATGAGATTGCTTTGTATGCCAGAAACAGGTCACCTCTGAGGAGTTTGTAAGAAACTGAGTAGAGGGAACAGGGCTTTTAGCCTATCTTTGTAGGGTAGACATCTGAGGTCCTGGATTCTCCAGGTGAGCAACCTCTGTGGTCTCTCCAGCTTGTATGTGCTTTGCGAGGTACATGCTGAAGGGGGCGTTCTACTCAATAATTGGCCTGGATGTTATGAACTCCTTGTCCCTGGATGTGATACCCTTACTTATGAGGTAGGCCATGTAGAAGGCTTTCCGTACAATGGAAGCAACACAGTGGTCAAAAGTTAAGTTGCTATCAACCTGGGTGCCCAAATCCCTCATGACTGACTGCGTGCTTAGGATGTTGTTAATGTGATAATATGTGGGAACGTCACTCTCCCCAAAGGGGATGACTATGCATTTTTTGGGATTCAGCTTGAGGGCATTTTTCTGGAACCAATCATTTGTTTGAGTGAGACTCTCTTGGAGGACATCCACATCACTTGGTGAATTGATGACCATGCCCAGTTTGCAGTCATCTGCAAACCTAGTCAGCCATAGCCCATGGGTTTTGACCTGCACCTTAGAGAAGTATATCCCTAATAAAAGAGGCCCCAGGACTGATCCCCTGGGTACAATGCTCATTACAAGACTACTGCTTGAGGTGACTTCCCTTATTTTGATTAGGTGGGTTCTATAAGTGAGCCAGTTTGCTACCAATGTGGTATATGGATTGCTGCCTAGTTGAGAGAGTACATCTATTATGCTCGAGTGGGGAATAGTGTTGAAGGCTTTGGCCAGGTCAAGGTAGGCAGTTTGCACTGTCGTCCTCTCGTCCATGGCTTTGGTGACTGTCTCAAAGAAGTCGTCCAAATTTAACAGACAAGACCTCCGCTTAACAAAGCAAAACTGTGTGGGGTCAAGTGTTTGGAGATTGCCAATGTCCTTATTAATGAGGTCCGTGGTAATCCATTCCATGGCCTTGCAGATCAGGCTAGTTAGGATGATGGGTCTATAATTTCGTGGATTGGTGGATGCTCCACTTTTGTGTAAAGGGATGACAGTAGCTGTCCTCCACTCCACTGGGACAAAGCATCTCATCTCCTGCCTTAACTGTTAATTGTTGAGCCTCATCTACCTCTAACCTTGGAATACTTAAATCCTCTATACATATTTCTATGTGTGTTCTTTCTTGATTTCCACATTTCTCTTCTTTACATAATTCTGAAATCTCTCTAATACTTCTACAGGATCGCTGGTTAACTTTCTTGCTATAGGCTCGCTAAGTTTGGAAGCGACCCTTTCTACATTCTGTTGCCTAAGTCACTGTGCTAAAAGTGTTTGTGCTCTGGAGTTGTTATAAAAAAAAAAAAAAAACAGTTGCTTAGCAACTTTGTTATCTTAGCAGTAATCTTTCTAAGATCATGCCTATTATCCAGATACTCCCTTTTTTTCTTGTTCTGTGAGATTCCCCGCATTCATTAGTACTTTAACCTCTGTCAGCCCCCTCTAAATAATTCCTATTATGTCAAACATCTCACTCACTCACTCTCTCTTATTTCTACCCTATTTTTAGACTCCACTTTCATTTTACCCCACCTACTAGCTATAACGTCTGAAGAAATTTCTCTCTTCCCTAATAACTCTGAAAAATTTCCACTACCCATTCCTTAAATTGCTCAAATTTTAACAGGTAGGTGGGGAGAGTGCCAATCTCTCATTATTACTTCATTACACCCTGCATTTTTATATCTACATTGTTATTGATCCATAAATTGGAATGGTTATTGGATGCATGTCAAAGTTCTCAATTAAAACCACATATCCCTGTTAAATATAATTTCTGTCTAGTCTAGCCTTGCAATTGCACCTGAGGGAAAATATACACATTTTCTCTGCATTCCTTCTACAGAATTCACATCTTCCATACCAAATATTTTCATAAATGTCTTCAGAAATCTACCCACTTTTATTATATTTTACTTTCTAGGTCCCCTACATACATCTTCAGTGTTGTAAATAAACTTCCAGTCATCACTTGCAAGTAATATTCCCTGTTGAAAGCTGATTATTTCTCCCAAAATTTTCTTAAACTCCACAATAGCAGTTTTATGTGGAATATAAATACATGTCAGCATAATCCTCCTCCTTGCCAATACTACCATTATTTTTTTCCTTCTTCAATCACTATTGGAGTTCCTCTAGCAATTAGTGTAACTATTCCCCATTTCCTTTGCCCCTGATATTCTGCTGAATATCCAACCTGAAATCATTTAATAAATTCACATGCTCAATGCTTTCCAAATGTGTCTCCTGTAGCATTGCTAATTGCACTCTGCATTTCTTAATATAATTCAATGCACCTCACCTTTTTGTCTAAATCTGTGAGGCCATTTAGGTTCCAAAATAATATGGATAACATAGCAATTATAAGAAGTTATTTCCATCTATTATATATGACAACTTTTTAAATGTCTATTTCCAGCTTTTGTGTTACATGCACCCACTAATATTTGGCAGGATGATATTTGATACAGTTGATTCTCATCTCAATTTGAACCTGTGTCACATTTTGCAACACTTTTTGTTTGAATGAAAACCCTCAAACATAAGACCAAATACATCCCCAGAATACCCCATAGTCTATTAACTTATAAACACACAAAATTATCTATATCTTAAAATAATGAAGTTTAACCCTCCTGATTGGAATAATTGTCCCAAATCAACAGCTGCACCCACAGGCATTACCTGACCTAAAATTAAGGTTATCCATGCTAAGGCATGTTACAGACTATGTTCTTGCTCACTAAATGTTGCCTCTTCTTGTCTTATTTTTATTCTCCTCCCATATGTGAAAAACAGCTTGTATACTTTTAGAAAACATCAACTTTTTGCCTTAAGAAAAAATACACTATTATTTTTAAATAAAACAAAACTATACACTGTTTTAGCAAATGCACTGATGTATTTAGGTACCAGGAAAGCTACCATCTCTTATTCATTTCCAATAATTTCAAACTATTTTTTTACTTAACTGCTTGCCCTTGTACTTTCTAATTTTATGATTCCTCAATAAACAATGCTCAGAACTCTCAAGATGTATTGCCTTCATCTGTGGTCAGCTTGTTTCAATGGAAACAAAACACACAGCTGCCTCAGAGGTAGACTTCTCAACTCAAACTAAGCATTAATTTGCTAAAGGAAGAACTTTTCATTATATTCACAGTGTTCTCTAATTTTTAAAGCCCAGACACTTACATACACACAAACAAAAAAACGTTTTTAGATTAAGCCAAGCCATTAATCGAGACATTAACTTATGCAAAACAGAAAACATCAACTCTAAATATATTATAAGCAGTTGACTCTTACATCTCACCCCACCCCCAACATTCCAAGCTTACAGCATATTAACATAAACATGCTTTTGTCCGGGCTTTCTTCTATTTTTACATTGTAATGCCTATATTTCTTAAAACTAAAAAAAGTACTTGTTTACTTTAGTATCTTTATCACATACATCACTGAAAATACTTTACTATCTAATGTGCAATTTATGTCATGAAATGTTTTATACAAATACTGTTAAAAACAAAAACTGTTATTTGGTTACTTTTCATTTTAGTACCCTTCTAACCAATGACATGAAGCAGGGTTGCTTTTCAGGCCACCCAGAAGTTCAAAAAAGTCAACAAAAGTGCAATCTTTCCCAACCACTTTTTCTTGTAAAGCCATATTAAAAAGTGACTGACATTTTATAGTCTCATATTTATTTACTAATTTCAGTGTTGTTGGTCTTCTTCCTGTTCATCTACATCTTCCATCCACAAACTCCAGTTCAAGTCCAAGTTACTTCAGATTATTCTAATAAATGCCTGTGTTTTTTTTCCCTCTCAAGCATTTCTTTGGAACACTGGAAAAGGTTTCACTGGTAAATTATCTCTATTACATTTACTATCAGAAGAATGAGAAGCAGAGTCCTCTTCTGTTTGATGGCTCACTTTTTGTTGGACAAATGTTTTTATTTCCTCTCTTCTGTTCTGCATCAAAAAATGACTGACCATCCTAGAAAAAATATTCTCAAGACAGCTTCAATCTCGCACCTGCTTCTCAATATTCCTTGAATGCTGGGAAAAAATTGCTTCTCTTCAGCCTGGTGTACAGTGAATAATCATCTGCCACACACTGCTGTCTCCACCTTCTAATACTATGCCCTTCTGCCACAGTTGTGTCGTATTAACACTTTCTGCTGGTAGGATTACATTTTCACTAGTACAGGTATTGGCTGCTTTCCCATGGTAAAGTTTGCAGTATACACAAAATCAGCTCTTATAATTAACAAATCTTTCTCTGGAATACCAGTCCAGTTGCTTATTTGTGCTTTCATAAAATTAATACAGTCAATTTCTTTCAGTTTCTCTGGTATAGCAGAAAATCTTATGGTTTCTCGTTGTGGTCCTCCTCCTAACTCTCACATTTTTTGAAACAGTTCTTCTTTAGCAGTCTCATACTCAGTCAGCATTTTCTTCATTTTAGCAATTTTATCCATTCATCTTAACAGCCATTTAAAGATTCTTCCATTTTTCCAGCCTTTTGTTATTTGAACTGATATATACTCATTCAGTGTTTCATTTATTTTTATCAGCTCTGAGCACATTTGACTTATTTTTTCCTCAAAATTACTGGAAGTCATCTGCTGTACCAAAGACGGAGTTTGAACTGCTTTTTGCTGAACAGATGCAGGATATTTCCCAGTCAGTTTTTTTTTCTCTTCACCTTTTCTAGATGATTTTCTTACAGGCTAAGTTTCTTCACTGTTGGTATCCAGTAATTGAATTTTACCAAAACTAGCAAAACTACTAGCCCTTATCTCTCAGTTTCTTTTTTCTTTTTAAACAGGGAGAGCTGAAATTAAGTTGTTAATCAATGTGCAGCATCTTGGAAGTCAGCCCCAGATTATCCTTTGCTATGATTCTAGGGTCACATAAAAGTGCTTGCCACCCCTTTTTGCACTCTTGTGCACATAAAGTACAGTTGTGTACACTTACCATAAATATAGATGTTCGAGTGTATTCACTGTTGCAGTCATAACATTTGGGTTATCTGCTTGCAGTAGCCCTCAGTCGGCCTGATTATGAAAGTCTTAGGTCCTGCGTCGGTTACTGTCTCATCTTCCATGACATCAGGTTGTCAGGGGTATAAAGCATGCAGCCGATGCCGTTACATCAATTTTTCTTGCCCCAGATGACAGGTGCCCCCCTAACAGGAAGCAATTTTATATATATATATATATATATATATATATATATATATATATATATATATATACACACACACACACACATACAGACCTCCTTTCCAATACTCAGCATGGTTTCCGACCAAACCATAGCACCACCACTACCTTACTCTCCTTTACTAACACTATCCTTCAGCATAAAAACAATGGCTATCTCTCCTCTGCTACTTTCCTAGACCTATCTAAAGCATTTGACATGGTCCTACACAAACAATTTATCTCTGTCCTCAATAACCTATCCTTCTCACAATCAGTCACCAACTGGTTTCAGAGTTACCTGGCTGACCGCCAACAATCCGTTGTATGGCAGAATGACATATCTCCCCAACTACCTGTCTCCATAGGGGTTCCCCCAAGGATCCATTCTTGGACCCCTACTCTTCTCTGTTTTCACCAATAATCTAGCCTCTGCCACCAAACATGGCACACTCATACAATACGCAGATGACTCAATCATCATCTGCTCAGCCCAGTCCCTACCCAAACTGCAGAAATTCACACAGGAAGCCTTTTCCTCTGTTGAAACTTGGTAATCCCATGCCCAATTAATACTCAACCCAAACAAAACTAAACTACTCATCTTCCCAACCCACCAAACATGCTCAAAACAACTCTCACTTTAACATCACAGCAAAAGACAACACCACTATATACCCAACTGAATACACCAAATTGCTAGGAGTGGAAATAGACAATAAACTAAAATTTGACATTCACATATCCATGACCATAAAAAAATCCACAAAAAACTAGGAGCGTTATACAGAAATTAGCAACTTCTCACCAAAGCAGCAAAGATTTCAATAGCAAATTCCCACCTTATCTCCACCCTACTTTATGCCTCTCCAATATATACCAACCTAAGGTAATGCGATGTAAACAAGCTAGAGACCTGCTACAACAAAATCACCAAATTCGCCACAGGGGCATCCTACCCTAGTCACCACTGTCTCTCACTTGCTGAATTGGGCTGGCTTGAACTCCCTCACCTCCTTCAATGGTATCAACTCTCACTCGCCCATAAACTAGTAAACCATCCACTAAATGTCCCATCCCTCCAGAATCTACTCCAACCCTATCGCACCACCAGACCACTAAGATCCAGCAACAAAAATCACTTGCAGATCACTAAAGCCATTAACTCTGCTGGTGAAGCACTATTCTCTTGCACTATAGCCAAATTATGGAACTCCCTCCCACCCACAATTACCTCCATATCATCATGCACCCACTTCAAAACTTTACTAAAAGCGCACCTAAAACATGCTAGCTATGACCCTGCAACTCCCACTCTAAAATCACCCACCCCATCCAACCACTACCTTTCTTTCAACTCCACTAACTACCTTGATTATAGCAAGCTCAGATGCTCATAAGCCTAGTACTTTACAGCAGGAACTTCTTATTGTAACATTTGTTAATGTCTGTTATGTACGTCACAGATAAAGTCTCTAGTTGTCTACTGATGTACTATGTTCTTCATCTGTAAATATGCTGTAAGTAATTGCTATGTAAATTGTTAATCGTTATGTAATCTAATGTAACTGTTAAAAACAAAAAAACAGCAAAACAAGCGAGAGCTAAAAACTAGAAGAATTTAATGTAAGCGCTTTCGGAAATGCCAATACGTTTCCTTCCTCAGACATACAATGACAAAACTTTAGGGTGTAGATATATAATGCACTAACTGCCCAATTAAACAATTAGTATTTTTCTCATGACAATTAATACAAACTAATTCCTTACCAAGAACTTATAATCATGTTTAATGTAACTACTGTCTGTTTATTTTAACTGTGGAGCTTTTCTCCCCAGGCCTCTGCTGAAAATGGACCTACGCGTCCAGTCGGACACTCCCGGTCAACAAAGATAAATATATATGTATATGTATATGTATATATATATATATATATATATATATATATATATATATATATATGTATATGTGTATATACATCTATATATATATATATATATATATATATATATATATATATATGTATATATATATATATATATATATATATATATATGTGCATATGTGTGTATATATATATATATATATAAATATATGTATATGTGTGTGTGTGTGTGTGTATATATATATATATATATATATATATATATATATATACACACACACACACACACACACACAAGGTTATACCTCCAACAAAAAAGCAAATGCACCAAAAAGCTTTTAAGCATAGTGAAAAAGGAATAGAGGCATAGCCAAAAGAAGTTAGGGGGCTGGACGGAGGTTAAACAGGACTCCAACAGTGAATACATTTGAACATCTATATTTATGTTAAGTGTACACAACTGTACTATGTTCTGGCCCTGGAGGCTTTTCCTCCTCTTCTCCGACTGGGCCCCCTTCAGATATTCACAGACAAAACCACAGTAACTGTTGCAGTTATCATATTTGGGTAGATTTCCAAAGCTAAGGATGGGAGGAGGAATATAAATAGCATTAGGACCAGCTATAAGGCCCTGCAAAACTGCAGTAGCAAAACCAGCCCTGGATTTAGAGAAAATTGGCAAATGGTAATGCTTGGTGAAAGTATGTAAAGAACTCCAGGTAGCAGCTTCTAGGATGTCCCTGGTAGGGACACCTCTGAGAAAGTCTGTAGAAGTAGATGCAGCCCTGGTAGAATCTGGTCTTATCCCTAGTGGGATAGATTTCCCATGGTGCTTATAGCAGAAATAAATGTAGTGGCCTATCCATTTAGAAATGGTTTGCTTTGAAATATCCTTCCCCTCTGCCCCTGCAGAAAATGCCACCAGCAGCTGCTCAGATTTCCTGAGAGGTTTAGTCCTGTCCAAATCATATCTAAGTTGTCTATGCACATCTAAGGAGTGCAGCATACTGTCCTCTTTGTTCTGTGGATTAGAAAAGAAGGTTGCAAATTAATGGACTGATTAAGAGCCACACTGGATACTACCTTGGGCATGAAGGAGGGATTGGTTCTGAGGGACACTCTGTCCGCATGAAAGATGATGAAAGGCTCCACTGCCATAAGGGCCTGTAATTCAGACACCCTTCTTGTTGAAGTGATGGCTAAAAGGAAGGCTGTTTTCCAAGAAATGAATTTCAACTCTGCACTTGCAGCTGGCTCAAAAGGAGTCAGAGTGAGTTATTCCAATACAAAGTTAAGGTCCCAGGCTGGGGATGGGGCTCTCCTTAGGTGGTCTTAAGTTTTTGGCCCTTCTGAGTAACTGCTTGAGCAGTGGATGAGAGAAGAGGGGTGGGTTCTGTGTTGTAATGAGTTGAAATGGCTGAGGAATGAATTTTGATGGAGGAAAAAGAAAGACCCTTGTGGAGCATCTCAGTTAAGTATTGGGGAATCTGAGGTAAATTGGGTGCTGCTGTGCCCATCCCCTGAGCTTGGTTCCAGGAACAGAATCTTTTCCATTTTTCAGCATAAGATTTTCTAGTACTAGGCCTTCTTGCCTCCAGAATGACATCCAATACTTGTTTACTGAGGGATGGTTAAGTACAGTTGTGTACACTTAGCATACATGTAGATGTTTGAGTGTATTCACTGTTGCAGTCATTACATTTGGGGTAATCTGCTGGCAGGTTGCCCTCAGTTGGCCTGAATAACAAAGCCTTGGGTCCTGTGTCAGTTGCTGTCTCCTCTTCCATGACGTCAGGTCGTCAGGGGTATAAAACATACAGCCAACGCCTTTTTAATCAGTTTTTCTTGCCCCAGATGTCAGGTGCCTCCCAAATGGGGAGCAAAAATATATATATAAACTGTAAATATATAAATGCACCTTAGAAACATAAAATTTACCTTCAACTAAAAGCAAATACACCACAAAGGCTTTTGAGTATAGTGAAGGAAAGAAAAGGTATAGAAAGGGGGCTAGCGGGTGGGTAACCCGGACTGCAACAGTGAATACACTCAAACATCTACATTTATGGTAAGTGTACACAACTGTACTATGTTCGTGTTTCACTGTTGCAGTCATTACATTTGGGTAGAATCCCAAAGCTATGGATGGGAGGATGGAACTAAACAGCATTAGGAGCAGCTATAAGGCCCTGCAGGACTGCAGTGGCAAAGCCTGCCCTGGATTTAGAGAAGAGAGGCAAATGGTAATGCTTTGTGAATGTATGAACTGAGCTCCAAGTAGCAGCTTCTAGAATGTCTCTGGTAGGGACCCCTCTGAGAAAGGCTGCTGAAGTAGAGGCAGCCTTGGTGGAATGGGATCTGATCCCCTTGGGCACAGGTTTACCATGGTGCAAGTAGCAGAAACGAATGCAATGGCTTATCCACTTAGAAATAGTCTGCTTTGATATAGCCTTCTCCTCTGAACCTGCAGCAAATGCTTCCAGTAGTTGCTCAGTCTTTCTTAGAGATTTTGTCCTGTTTAAGTAGAATCTTAGTTGTCTGTGTACATCCAATGAATGCAGAATCCACTCCCCCTTGTTCTGCGGATTTGGGAAAAAAGCTGGCAGGTGAATGGTCTTGGTTAAGAGCCACACTGGATACCACCTTAGGCATAAAAGAAGGATTGGTCCTGAGGGCCACCCTGTCTGGGTAAAAAATAATGAAAGGCTCCACTGCCATGAGAGCCTGTAGTTTTGAAACACTTCTAGCTGAAGTAACTGCCAAAAGAAAAGCTGTCTTCCAAGAAAGAAATTTTATATCCGCAGTAGCTGCTGGTTCAAAAGGAGGCAGGGTAAGTTTTCCCAGCACAAAATTGAGGTCCCATGCAGGAGTTGGTGCTCTCCTGGGAGGCCTTAAATTTTTGGCCCCCCTGAGATACTGTTTTAGCAGTGGATAAGAAAAGAGGGGAGGCTCTGTGTTGTAATGAGTCGAGATGGCAGAGGCATGGATTTTTATTGAAGAAAAAGATAGGCTTTTGTCAAGCATCTCAGTTAACTATTGTAAAATCTGACAAATATTGGGCTTTGCTGTGTCTATTCCTTGTGCTTCGTTCCAAGCACAGAATCTCTTCCATTTATCAGCATAAGATTTTCTAATACTAGGCCTTCTGGATTCCAAAATGACATCCATCACAGGTATACTGAGAGATGCCGTTTGAATAATTAGTTGATTAGCCATGCTACAAGATTCAGAGTTTGGCGTGGAGTGTGCAGAATGTGACAGTTCTGCTGAGACAACAGATGAGGTGTTTGAAGCAGGCACCATGGAGGAAGGTGTGACATATTCCTTAGAAGCGGGTACCAGTGTTGGCGAGGCCAGTCCAGAGCAATTAGAATCATTTTCGGTTTTTCCTGTCTGACTTTTAGTAAGACCTTGGAGAGTAGAGGTAGAGGGGGAAAGGCACAGACTGATAGGTTTTTCCAGCTGAAGGATAGAGCATCCACTTTCCATGCTTTTTTGTGCAGAATTTGTCCAACTGATAGTTTTGGGGAGAGGCAAATAGATCTATGTCTGGGCTTCCCCATTTCTGTGTTAACATGCTGAAGATTTGTGGATCCAGTTTCCATTCGTGGGGGTCCATAAGATTTCTGCTTAGGTCGTTCCAGAGTATTTTGCTTTCCTGGCAGGAATTGAGCTTGAATATGTATTTGGCAAGTCAAGGCTGTGTTCCACAAGGCCATGGCTAGTCTGCAAAGGGGGTAGGAATGGGTACCCCCCTGCTTGTTTATGTACCACATTACTGTGGTGTTGTCCTGGATGAAGTAAGTCCTTGAAGGCTGTCAGAGCATTCTGAACAGCTAGCATTTCTTTCTGGTTGATATGTAGATGCATTTGGTTTGGGCTCCATTTGCCCTGAATGCATCTCCCTGCCAGGTGGACCCCCCCCCAAGCATAGTCTGATGCGTCTGTAGTTAGGGTTTGGGTGGCAGGGGGTAGAGTGAATGACAGTCCCTTGTTTTGGTGACATGTCTCTGCCAACCAAAGAAACTCCTGTTGTAGGCAGGGAATGAGAGGAATCATTGTTTCCAGGCTATGACAATGTTGACTCTATAAACTTTTTAGGTACCATTGAAGTTTCCTCTTATGCAGTCTCACATATGGAATTAGTAGAATGCAGGATGCCATGAACTCCAAAGCCAGCAGAATTTGTCTTGCAGACAACTGGGTTTATGTTGCCATTTGTTTGAAGTATGTTGTCAATTGCATTTGTTTGTCTGGCGTGAGGTGAGCCATCTGGGCAATTGTATTCAAGCTTGCACCCAGGAATGTAATTATTTGAGAGGGTACCAGTTGTGATTTCTTTTCGTTTATGGTGCACCCTAGGCATGCTAGAAGCCTTTTTACAAACGCCGGATGTTGAAGAAGAGTGTCCTTGCCCTCTGCTTGAATGAGACAATCATCCAGATAAGGATAAATTTGAATGTTTCTTTGCCTGCAGAATGTAATTACTGGTGCCAGGCACTTTGTAAAGACCCTGGGTGCAGTAGAAAAGCCAAAGGGCAGTGCAGAGAATTGGTAATGCAACAAACCTGCTTTGAAGCGGACGTATCTTCTGCAAGATTCCCTTATTGGGATATGCAGGTATGCCTCTTAAGTCTAGAGTTACTAACCAGGCATTCTTGCCTAGCATAGGGAGTAGCTGTTGTAAAGTCAGCATTTTGAATTTTGGAATGTCCAGGAACATGTTCAGACTCAATAAGTCCAGTATTGGATGCCATGATTTGTCTTTTCTGGGTACCAGGAAAAGTCTTTAGTAAAATCCTTGTCCTTTATCCTTTTCTGGTTCCGGATGAATAGCCCTCATATCCATGAAAGACAGGACTTATTTCTGGGCCTCTGCCCACTGGTTTTGTGGCAGATCTGGCCATCCATTTGAAATTGGCAAAGTATGGAAATGAAATCTGTACGCCTGGGATACTATGTTTAATACCCACTTGCCCTGGGTAATTAACTGCCAATTTTGAGCATGAAGTGCTAGTTTTCCCCCCAAGGGGGCTGCCAAAAAATAAGTGCTTGGAGATGGTAGAGGAAAAGTCATTGAGACTGCTTACTGTAGGGTTGTGCTTTGCTACCTCCATATTTCGAGGTGGAGGCACCCCATTGCTTTGACCTGTAAGATCCCTGTGATTGACATCTGGAGCCTCTTGAGCACCTGGGTTTGCCCTAAGTGGCTCTGTTGGACACAGGAAAGGACCAGTTCTTAGTAGGCTAGTGCTACTCAACCTGGGTGGCTGTACTTGCAAGAAATCTTTTACAGTTTGCATAGATTTAGCTTTGTCTTCCATTTTCTTTAAAACCTCTTCTGCCTTATTAACAAACAGACAATCATGCTGTAAAGGGTCATCCAAACCAAAAATTTAGCTTTAACATGATCAGGCAGATTTTGCTCCTTGAGCCAGGCATGCCTGCTTATCACAGATCCAGTTACGGCGGCCCTGCAAGAGGCCTCCAAGGAATCAAAACCACATTGCAAAGTATGCTGTCCACCATGTTCTGCTGAATGCAATAAATCCTGTAACTCTATTTTCCACACAATCAGAAATCAACATAATTTTCTGTTTTACTAAGCCCATAACATGCTGCTGATATTTAAGCATATGAAACTGACAGTTTAAAGCCCTGATTGCCAAGGTTGAAGACATATAAACCTTCTTACCCCATCTATCCAGCGCCCTGGAATCTCGATCAGAAGGGGTAAGATTTTTGGCTGTAGAAGCCTTAACACCCTTGAGACCCTGAGAAACAGTTAAAACGCTGACAACAACAAACTAAGTAAACACAGAAAAAAGTCCAAGTGACACTGGCGACCACACTCTATTTAATAAATTTAAGCACTTTTCGTCTGCTACAAAGCAGATTTCATCAGAATACATTAAAAAGAACACTAGCTCCATTTAAATAGTACAAACAGCACAAAAAAGCGGGATGATTAATACATCAATTAAGTTGCCTTAACTGCTTAAAGCAAAACCATCCTAATAATAACAAATATAAAAAATGAACAAGTAATGTGTTTACATAAAACTATTACTCATGTTCACTTCTAAAATGAAACTAAACTAAATAATTTACATTAATAAAACACATTACTAACACTTTCCTATTTAAATTATCTTTCTAAGCTCTTAAGCTTTAACAAACTACTAATAGAAATTGCCTCATTCAAACCAGGTACATTACAAGCATCTAACCTAAATTTGCCATTTCAATTCTAGTTCGTCTACTGAATTCTTTACTGAATGTCTTAAACAGAAAATTATTCCAAAGGGTTTGCGTAGAACACAGTATCCTAAGGGCTTACTTAAATATTCCCTTTTTCACAAAGAGCTTATTCAATTGTTCGATCGGCAAGGGTTCACACTTTTAGATCTTATGATTAAGCATTATTTAGTGTTAGCCAGTGACATTTCTGATTCAGTGCTTGAGCTTGATAAGAAAGTTGTGGATAATCTCGAATTTATTAGATATGAATTCAAGTATGCTAGAATTTTTTCGAACATTGACCAGCATATGCAGAAACTCCAAATTAATAAGAGTAAAAAACTTGAAAGGGACTGTAAGGCGTACAGCCAAGGCTTAGCGTACCCTCCACCTCCTCCAGCACAAGTTTGGCAACGAAAGGTTAACAATGAAACAAATGCTAACACAAGTTTTCATCATATTGTAAATCAGAGTGACAGTCAATTGCCTGCTGAGCTAAATTATGAAATGACTAATTCCCTCACAGATACTGTGCCTTTCGACTCTGAGGTACCCCACATTAAGGAGGAGTGAGACTTCAGAATGGACCTTGTGTAATTTATAACAACTACTTTAGGCAGCAACATCATATGGGTCCTACTGAAAGTCAGGATTTTCAGCAGGTGAATTACTCTGGGGCAAGACCGAAACAACAAAGGAATTTTCACAGCAACAAAACCAAACCCAAAACAGCAATGAACATGAAGTAATGTACAGGGAGGAATCTCGTGGTGAGGCAGTAATAGCCCTTACCAAGTCTTCCACCCGGTTTCAGGTTGTGTCATCAAGTGAGTTACTTTGTTCTAGTGTTAGTTCAAACTCCCTTGTTTTTGATGATGATCTTGAACTGCAAGTCAATGTGTCAGGTCCATGTGTTATTTTAAATGAGAACCAGGACTTTAAAGTTTACAATTTTTCTTCTTGTCCTACTTCTCCTGAACTGGTTAATTTGCTGGCAAAAGGTTATACATATGTTCCACAGCAGCGAATGGATTTAACTAAAATGACTGTAGAGCTTAAATTCTACACAAGGAAATTGAATTTCCAACATTTATTTGGTAACAATATTGGTCTAGAAGCAAGGCAACATTACCGCATTCCCAGCACGTTTAACTCCCCATTACATCCGGTTATTCAATCATTTGAGGCTTTATGTGAACTAGATTTTAGACTTTTAGCTAGACAAAGGTTATCTAGCTATGGCAAGTTTGTACTTGATAATGATGAGCGTGATTTAATCAGGTTTATACATACACAGAATATCCGTATTTGTAAACCTGACAAGGGTGGGGGGGGTTTAGTACACTTTGATGTGGATAATTATAATGACCAAATCATAGAACTACTTAGTAATGAGGCATATCAAATTAGCTCTAGATCTGAAGTGAATAGGGCATACAATTTAGTTAAATCCTGCATTAATGATCTTTTTATTGAGGGTCGAATAGACCAACAATTATTGAATTATATGACAACATTGTTCCCAGTATATCCATGTTTGTTTGGCATCCCTAAAATTCACAAGGACCTCTTAAATCCCCCTATGAGGCCCCTTGTTAATAGTCGCGGATCACCCACTTATGTGTGTGCTAAAGTGATCGACACCATGTTACAGAAATATGTGTTGTGTGAAGTACAAATATGTAAAGACTCCTGGTCATTTTTGGCAAATATTAATACCTTGGAGTTTAGTCCTAGTCACAATCTGTTAACAATAGATGTTAAAGACTTATATACTTGTATTCCGCATGAAATTTCTATTGAATGGGTCGCTCATATGATGAGGAAACATGAGGCCCCTTGCCATGATATATCTTTGGTGATGGAATTGTTGGACTTGGTCTTATCTAACAATTTCTTCATTTTCAACCAACAATTTTATTTACAGAGAGTGGGGTTGGCCATGGGCTCCCCTTGTGGTGAAAGCATGGCCAACCTCGTCATGGCTTACTGGGAATCGGAGTATGCGTTTAAAAATCAAACTTACGTTGAACATGTTGCATATTATACTAGATATCTTGATGATATTTTGGTTTTATTAAATGGGGATGAACAAGTAGCTAATACTTTATTAGAGGATTTCAACAGTTCATCTGAGTTTTTAAAATTTACGTCGACCTTTACTTCAGTGTCAATATCTTATTTAGATATATTACTTACTAAGAACACAGAATTAAAGTGTTATACAGCTAAAATATTTCGTAAAAACACATACTCGAACATGTTCCTTCACTTTTCGAGCTGCCACCCTTTTCATCAGAAAAGGGCGGTTGTTAAAGGGCAACTTGTTAGGGCAGCCCGGATTTCTACTCAAGAAGTAGATTTTGAAGATGAATGTGAATTTTTGAAAACGGCATTCATGCATAGGGGTTTATCCGGGAGCTCTGCTGGACGACTTAATAGAGTAAGTCAAGACGAAAAGGGTTAATCATGTTTATGTACCATTGTTGGTAGGGAGAAGTGTTCTACCAGTCGATGACCCTATTTTTGAAGAGTCGGTTCATCTTTCTATGGGTGTTAAGTTCTTACAATGTGGGCAGTAGTGTTATTACTACAATTTGCATGCAGAGCAGTTCTTGTATTATTAATAAGAAAAATTGGGGACTGTTTAGATCTAACCAAAATTTAATGAATAAACTTGGTGAGAGCCAGAGAATTGTTTTTAAACGAGGCAGGAATTTGAAGGAAATGTTAGCAAGTAACCCAGTTCGTTTTGTCAAGACACCAGGCATGGTAAAATGTGAGGCTTGTAATATGTATAAATATATAGATGTAACTAACTTTTTTACTGTCAATAATTGTAAATATAGATTACAGGGGAAGTTTAATTGTAATTCAAAATAAATCGTATATTTGGCTAAGTGTATGTGTTGTTCTGCTTTCTATGTTGGCAAGATGGAGTGGAGGCTTCGTGAGAGGATATACGAGCATATTTATGCTATAAGCCATAAGAAAGCAGACAACGCATTGGCCAAGCATATTTCTATGTTTAGTAACCATCATTTTAAATTTATGGTTATTGATAGCATCTCTCGGAGGTTTCAAGGGGGTCCATATGCATTTAAATTAGACGAACTAGAAATGAAATGGCAAATTAGGTTAGATGCTTGTAATGTACCTGGTTTGAATGAGGCAGTTTCTATTAGTTTGTTAAAGCTTAAGAGCTTAGAAAGATAACTGATGAAACAGATGCAGAAGGAATCACCACAAGGAAAAGAACCTCCGTTGTAATCCAAAAAACGTCTTTATTGATAATACAAGTGATAAAAATGAGCGCTTTCGCGTAGAATAACTATGCTTCTTCAGATGTAATTATAATAGACAAAATGCATTATTTTATACCAAGTTTTGGCGGTCAAACCAACCAATCAATCAATCAACTTGACTTAATAGGTGATTAACTATTTAAAGTGCTCCGTGATTCAAATAAGTGCTTTGTGCCCATTGCAACATCATTTAAAATATGTGTAGCTCTACTTAAAACATAAAGAGCATATAGCGCATGTCTACTTCAACCTTATACCATAATATGTATAAACCCCTAAAGGTTTTATAGTATATACAGTCACTAAATCTAACAGATATTACATTGACTCTATATAATCTTAAATATTAAGAACTTAAAACTTAAAAAGCCTAAAACATTAAAACCTTAAAACCTTAAAAACATATCTAAGCCATTATTATATGAATTATATATCATGAACAAAAATACCATTATAGACATGAAAAATATACATAAGAACATAAATGTAAACATATATAAAAAATGTTTATGTAAATATATAACTTATTTGATAATATATTGTTTAATATTATTTTCTATATCAATATATCAGAAAATTAATTAATATATAAGAAAATGTTATGAAAATGTTGAAACATAATATGAAAATGTTCATAAAAGATGTCATAAATTTATTAATTTTATTAATAATTATATTAATGATATATATTGAAAATCATTCAAATTTATTTCCCTACCATAAATAAATATAATATAATAATAATAATATTAATTGTTCATGTAAACATCAAGTTTTTTTATATAGAATTTATATTTATTATAGTTTTCTGTTATTTAATACAGGTTTTACCAAAATAAATTGGTTAATACCTGGTATAATGTGTGCTCTTAGAGTTAGTATCCATTTGAGTTCCATATTAGCTAAATGATTAATTTTATCACCTCCTCTGGGATTTGGAGTGACAAGTTGTAAAACTTTAAAACTAAAATGATGTGTTTTATTACCTTGTACATGTTTTGCTAAGGCACTTTGTTCATTCCCTTTCTTTATATCATACAGGTGATTGTACACCCTATCTCTTAGTCTTCTTTTAGTTAGGCCTACATAAAATGCCTGGCATTCTTCGCAAGTTGCTAGATAAATGAGATTAGTACTATCACAATTGGTATAGCTACTTGCTGTAAATGTATATAAGCCATCAGGATGTTTAAATGTTTGATTTTTAGAGATATACGGACACATGTGGCAATGGCCACAGGGGTAAGTTCCAATCTGAGTATAGTTGACCTTATTGAAAATATTACTTTTTTCTGTACATAGTAATTGCTTTAGGTTTTCACAATTCCTATAGCTAAATCTAGGGTAATCTCCAACAATTGTTCTTGTAAAAGAATCCATAACAAGTACATTCCAATTTCTGTTAATTATCTTTTTTAGTGAATGAATATCACTTGTATATTTCATTGTAAATAATAATTTTTCTGAGTACTTTTCCTGTCTAAATTTTCCTGTATAGAATACTTGTTTATAACAATAATGTTCATTTCCTATCTCTGATAGTGTGTTACCCATTATTTGCTGTTTACATCTTTTAATTACTTTGCTATTATAACCCCTTTCCTTAAAAAGTAGTTCTAATTTTTCTGTTTCTGGTAAAAGAGTGTCCATTTCTTGACAAATTCTAATTATTCTGCTAAACTGGCTTTTAACTATTCCAGGAAATGTATGCCTAGGATGCATACTTTCATACCTCAATAAAGTGTTTCTCCAAGTAGGTTTTCTATATAAGGAAGTGCTAATAATTCCTTTAGCATTAAATTTCAAGGATAAGTCTAGAAAATGAACCTGATCATGTGAAGTCTCAACTGTGAACTTCAAAAAGGGACTAGTAATTTCTATGTCATTAAAAAATTTTTTGAAATCAGTATTATTTCCTTCCCATATGATGAGGACGTCGTCCACAAATCTCCTGTAGAGTTTAACATTCTTATAATGAGTATGTTTAAACAAAAAATTAAATTCCCATTGATAAACTACAAGATTCGCGTAGGTATTTGCACAGGGGGTGCCCATGGCAACCCCCCACTTTTGCAAATAATTTTTGTTTTTAAACATAAAAATATTATTGTTTAGTATTAATTCCAACAAGTGATTTATCAAAATGTGTCTACTATTACTATAATTGGAATAGTGTACCAATATTTCTCTTATGGCTTGAAGTCCTCATTCGGGATACATGTAAATAAATTTTTTACGTCCATAGTTACTAATAAATATTCTGATACATCTTTCTCTAATCTAAAATTTTTAAGATATTCTAGCAATTGATAAGAATCTTTAAGAATACTTGGAATTTCATTTACTATTGGCCTTAATAGATGTTCTACAAATGAAGAGATGGTAGAAGTGCTCCCATCTTTCGCCAGATAAAATAGGTCTCATGGGTACTGGGGAAATATTTTTATGTATCTTAGGTAGGCCCTTAATGATGGGAATGGTTGGGAACTCAATTAAAAAGTATTCATATACTTCACAACTAATTTGACCGCACATTAATAAATCATATAAATCTTCTTGTATATCTTTAATTATATCTTTAACTTGATCATTAGTAATGGTTTGATATGTGTTGCTATCTGAAAGAAGGGAGGTCATAGTAGCTTCATAATCTGTTGTATTTAAAATTACTATGCCCCTTCCCTTATCAGCTGGTTTAATTGTAATCGCTGTATCTCGTTTTAAATTATTTAGTGACTTCTGTTCATTCTCTGTAGTGCTGAAGTAAGTACATCTTTTGCGCTTTGTTGCAAAAAATTCATAGAAATCTTTCTCTCACAATTTCATAAAACATTCTATGTTATGTGGAATAAAAGGCATAAAGCTACTTTTACATTTAAATTTTTTTTTCATAGTATCAGTTTGCAAAGCAACTTTATCTTTAAAAAACACTTTTAGTGCTACATTCCGACAAAATAATCTAAGGTCTATTAAGACATCACTTAGAACACTGGTTTGCGATGGAATAAAATTTAAACCTTCTTCTATTCTTATTCTATAAGAAGAAATATTCTTCTTAGCTTAGAAAGATAATTTAAATAGGAAAGTATTAGTAATGTGTTTTATTAATGTAAATTATTTAGTTTAGTTTCATTTTAGAAGTGAACATGAGTAATAGTTTTATGTAAACACATTAATTGTTCTTCATTTTTTATCCTTATTATGATTAGGATGGTTTTGCTTTAAGCAATTAAGGCAACTTAATTGATGTATTAATCATCCCACTTTTTTGTGCTGTTTGTACTATTTAAATGGAGCTGGTGTTCTTTTTAATGTATTCTGATGAAGTCTGCTTTGTAGCAGACGAAAAGTGCTTAAATTTATTAAATAGAGTGTGGTTGCCAGTGTCGCTTGGACTTTTTTCTGTGTTTACCCTGAGAAACAGTCTCAGGATCAGCAGCAGGATTTTTGAAAAGAAATTTGTGGGAGTCAGGAACTGTAATATCTGTCTGGCTTACTAGGAGCCAGAGGCAGGGAATCAGGAGCCATGCTTGATTCCGAGAACACATCATCAACAATGTCTAATACAGGAGGTATAGCCAAAGGCCTATGCTGAAGAAGAAGGAAATCCCTAAGCCTCTTTTTTGATTCAGAAAGTCCTGACTCTCCCAGTGAAAATGTTCCCTTAAAGTATGCAAAGTTTCTCCAAAAGAATAATCCTCAGGAGGAGATTCAGATGGGATGGATTCCTCTGCATCAGAATCCTCATAAGGTGGAACAGAAAATTCCTGATCAGAAGAGGAATCAGAAGAAATGGAAACCTGATCTGAAGATTCATAATCAGTGCCTTCCCTAGGCCTCCTAGCAGGGGGGGGAACCCCTGATCAAGGTAATTAAATCTTCAGCCATTTTGATCATTTGTTTTTTAGGCATAGGGGCCTTAAGCATGTGGCTCATGTGTCAGTTTGTAAGACACAGAAGTTGTTTTTGACCTTGTTTTTGTTGATGGCGTCAGTTTAATATAAAAATGCTGAGGCCTGAAAACACCCTCAAAAGCCGGTACCTGCTCAGTGGCTCTGGACCCATCCAAAGGAGAGACATCCGCGGGTTCAATACTTTGCGAATCTCGGGCATACCGGACTCCGAATGGGTCTCGGTAGAGGCCTGCAACTCAAAAGTAGCGGGTATCAGGGGCTGTGAAAGCACCTCACTGAGGACCGGCGAACCGGCGACTGGCTTAGGAGAAGCTTAATCGGTTTTGGACCTCGACAGTCTGTCTCTTTTTCCTTGCATTTTTTGTGAACTCCAGTAGTCGAATTGCTAACTGACGACATTTCAGGATAGTTAAATCTTGAACCAAAATATTTTGAAGCAAAAATATACTGACGCTTAATAGTGCATTGGTTAAATTTAGCACAAAACCGACAGCAAGGCACGTTGTGATCAGGGCCTAGGCAAGGAGTACAGTACAAATGAAAATCCTTATGAGGTATTTGCTTCCCACAAGTAATGCAATTATTAACATTTACTGACATTGGTAAGGAGCAAGAAAAAGTTTCCCCAAAGGGGTACTTAGCTTTAGTTTGAAGACTTCGGTTCTGAAACTCGAAAACAAAAATTTCAGGAGTCGGCCGACTGGCACTTGCGAATTGCTTCTGCTTCGGGCACCACGCGGCAAGAAAGATGGATTAAAATGGCGTCTGCTGCAGGTTTTATACCCCTGACGACCTAACGTCATGGAAGAGGAGACAGCAAAGAACACAGGACCCAAGACTTTGTTATTCAGGCCGACTGAGGGCAACCTGTCAGCAGATTACCCCAAATGTAATGACTGCAACAGTGAAAGACCAAGAACATCGGAGAGCTCAGGTAATTAGCCAGGCTGCCAGGTTGAGGGTTTGAAGATGAGGGTGCAGAATCTGGCCCTTCTGCTGGGACAGCAGGGTAGGGATCTGGGGCAGGTGCCATGGATCCAGCAGTGACACACTGCGCAAGAGGGGATACCAGTGTTGGCGTGGGCAGTCTGGTGCAATCAGTATCATCCTTGGTTTGTCCTGTCTGATCTTTAGTAGTGCCTTGGTGAGAAGAGGCAGAGGAGGAAAGGCATAAACTGATAAGATTTTTTTTTTCCAGGTGAAGGACAGGGCATCCACTTTCCAAGCTTGTTTGTGGGGAGTCCTTGTGCAGAATTTGTCCAATTGGTAGTTCTGGGGGGAGGCAAACAGGTCTATATCTGGGCTCCCCCATTTGTTTATCAACATGTTGAATGTCTTTGGTTCCAGTTTCCACTCGTGTGGGTCCATGAGATTTCTGCTTAGATTGTCTGCCAGTGTGTTTAGGTTTCCAGGCAGGAATTGAGCCTGTAGGTGTACTTGGTAGCTCAAGGCAGTGTTCCACAGAGCCATGGCTAGCCTGCAGAGAGGGTATGAGTGGGATCCCCCCCTGCTTGTTTATGTACCACATAACAGTGGTGTTGTCCATCTGTACCATTAACTGTCCTGGAAGAATGTTGTCCTTGAAGGCTGTCAGAGCATTCTGTACAACTAACAATTCTTTTTGATTGATATGCAGGTGCATTTGACTTCGGTTCCATTTGCCCTGAATGCACTTCCCTGCCAAGTGAGCTCCCTATGCATAGTCTGATGCATCTGTTGTTAGGGTTTGGGCGGCAGGGGGTAGAGTGAATGGCAGTCCCTTGTTTTGGTGGCAGGCCTCTGCCCACCAAAGGAATTCTAGCCGTAGGCAAGGTATGATAGGAATCATTGCTTCTAGATCCTGAGAATGCTGACACCATGGGCTTTTTAAGATACCATTGCAATTTCCTCATATGCAGTCTTGCATATGGAATTAGTAGAATGCAGGAGTCCATGAGCCCCAGGGCTTGTAGCATTTGCCTTGCAGATAGGTTCTTTGTGGCCACTAGTTTGAAGGAAGTTGTCAAATTAATTTGTTTTTCTGGCATGAGGAAAGCCATCTGAGAAGTTGTGTTCAAGCTTGCTCCCAGGAATACAATTTGTTGACAGGGTACCAGATGTGACTTCTTTTCCTTTATGGTGTACCCCAGACAAGTCAGCACCTTTTGTACAAATGCCAGATGATTCAAAAGTACAACCTGACTTTCTGCCTGAATTAGACAATCGTCCAGATATGGGTATATTTGAATTTTTCTTTGCCTGCAAAATGCAATGACAGGAGCTAGGCACTTTGTGAATACCCTGGGCGCAGTAGATAAGCCAAAGGGCAGTGCAGAGAACTGATAGTGCATGTAGCCTGCTTTGAAGCGTATGTATCTTCTGCAAGATTCCCTGATTGGGATGTGCAGGTAGGCTTCCTTTAACGCCAGTGTTGCCAACCAGGCATCTTTGCCTAGCATAGGAAGTAGCTTGTGAAGAGTTAGCATCTTGAATTTTGGAATCACCAAAAAAGTGTTTAAGGTAGAAAGGTCCAGGATAGGATGCCATGAATTGTCTTTTCTGGGTAACATGAAAAGTCTTGAATAGAAACCTTGTCCCTTTTCCTCTTCTGGTACAGTCTGAATAGCCTTTATGCTTAAGAGAGAGAGTACTTGCTTTTGAGCCTCTGCTCATTGATTTGAGGTTAGATCTGGCCAACCGTTTGGGGTTGGTAACGTGTGGAAGTGAAATCTGTATCCTTGGGAAACTACATTTAAAACCCATTTGTCCTGAGTAATGAGTTCCCAGTTTCTGGCCTGCAGAGCAATCTTTCCTCCTAAAGGAGCAGTCAGCTGAGAAGTGCTTGGAAGTTTTAAAGTCAAGTCATTGAGACAGCTTTCCATAGGGGGTAGTCTTACTACTCCCTGATTTGGAAGCAGAAACCCCCCACTGCTTAGTCTTGTGTGTACCCTGGGACTGAAACATGGGGCTTCTGCTGGTTCTGGGTTTGGGTTGAGAAGGTCTGGAAGAGGCAGGAAAGGACCAATTCTTAGAGAGCCAATGCCTACTAAATCTTAAGAGGCTGAACTTGTAAGAAATACAGTTTGCATAGATTTAGCTTTTTCCTCCATCTTTTTAAGAACTTCTGCTTTGTTGCCAAACAGAAGGACCTGATTTAAGGGAGCATCCAACAATTTAGCTTTAATATGATCTGGCAAAGATTGTTCCTTAAGCCAAACATGCCTTCTAAGTACAGACCCAGTGACAGCAGCCCTGCAAGAGGCCTCTAATGAATCAAACCCACATTGCAAAGTATGTTTTCCAACCTGTACAGCAGAATGCATTAAATCCTGTAAATCTTTATTTTCAGCACAGTCAGGAATCAACAACATTTTCTGTTTAAGCAATCCAGTAACATGTTGCTGATACGTTAACATATGAAACTGACAGTTTAAGGCCTTAATGGCCAAGGTTGCAGAAGTGTATACCTTCTTACCCCATCTATCCAGCGCCCTGGAGTCTCTATCAGAAGGGGCAGGATTTGTGGCAGTAGTAGCCTTAATGCCTTTGGCCCCTGTGAAATAGTCTCAGGATCGGCAGTAGGATTTTTAAAAATGAACTTGTGAGAATCAGGAACCCTGTAATATCCATCAGGTTTTCTGGGAGCAGGAGGCAAAGAATCGGGTCAAACTAGATTCTGAAAAGGCATCATCAACAATGTCTAGTACAGGAGGGATAGCTAAAGACCTGTGTTGAGGCAGGAGTAAGAAGTCCCTAAACCTCTTTTTTTTTTTTAATCAAAGTAATCCTGGCTTTCCCAGCGGATATGCTCCTTAAGAGTATGCAAGATTTCACCAAAAGAGAAATCCTCTGGAGGGGAAGCAGAGGGAATAGAGTCCTTTGCATCAGAATCCTCATAAGCAGATATGGGTAAATCCATGTCATCAGAAGAAACAGAAATTTCAGAATCCTGGTCAGAAGATTCACAAGCAAATTCAGTCCTAGGTCTCTTAGAAGGGGATGACTGGCTTCCCCTGATTAAAGTTATAAGTTCTTCAGCCATTCTTATCATTTGTTTTTTAGGCATAGAGGCCTGAGCATGCGGCCTGGGTGTTGGTTTTCTAAGCATGGTTCGAGCTTTAGGCCTTAAAGAAGAAGGTGGCGTCGGTTTAATATGCAAGTCCGTAGGCCTGAATACACCCTCAGAAGCTGGTGCCTGCACAGCTGCTCCAGACCCATCCAAGGTAGAGACATCCGCAGGTTCCACAGTTGAAGCATCTAGCAATGTACCAAATGGGTCTCAGTAGAGGCCTTTGAATCAGAAGTAGCGGGTATCACGAGCTGCGAAAGCGCCTCACTGAGTACCAGCAAACTGGTGACTGGCTTAGGAGAAGCATAGTTGGCAGCTTTGGACCTAGGCTGCCTGTCTCTGTCTTTATCTTTGCGTTTTTTCGAAATGCCTGTAGTCGGATGGCTTACCGATGACATATCTGGATAATTGAACCAAGAACCGAAATATTTAGAAGCGTAAATAAACCGACGATGGACAGTTCGTTGGTTAAATAAGGCACAAAACCAACAGCGAGTACGCCGTGGTCAGGGCCTAGGCAAGGAATACAGTATGAATGAAAATCTTTATGAGGTATTTGCTTTCCACAAGAAATACAATTATTAACTTTTACTGACATCGGTAAAGAGCAAGAAAAAGCTTCCCCAACGGGGTGCTTAGCTTTAGTTGAAGACTTCGGTTCTGAAACTCGAAAATGAAAATTTCAGGAGTCTGCCAACCGGCACTTGCGAACTGCTTCTGCTTCGGGCACCGCACGGCAAGAAAGACTGATGTAATGATGTCGGCTGCATGCTTTATGCACCTGATGACCTGACGTCATGGAAGATGAGACAGCAACCGACGCAGGACCCAAGACTTTGATAATCAGGTCGACTGAGGGCTACTGCAAGCAGATAACCCAAATGTGATGACTGCAATAGTGAAACACGAAGAACATCCCACATCTAGATGGACACAAATCCTTTCCTTTCCTGAAGGTGAGCTTACCAACAAAGTTGATGTACATTAGACAGTCACTACTGAAGCAGCATTTTTGCTGTATGGAACTTGCTTAAGTCAGACAGTCTTCCGTGCTTAGGACATCATCAAGGACCGGAGTATAGACAGCAGTCCTCTTCAAATTCAGTTATTTTTTGTTACAGGTAGTACATGGCTGATTAATCACAGGAGTCTACAATTTTTTGCTGGCAATTTCAGAGAACAAATATCCAACTTTGGTCTTTTTATTTATTTTATTTATTTTATTTTACATTTGTTGACCGGGCTAGTCTAGCTGGATATATTTCCATTTTCAGTAGAGGCCCGGGGAGAAAAGCTCCACAAAAAACATAACAATGAGAGATAAACAGAGACATATTGTTAATAAACACATAGAAATACTAATAAAAAAGTATTAGTAAAAACCAATAGTAATAATAATAAGACCTAGTGACAAAGTTAACAAAAACAAAAATATTAGGCACACCATCAAAAGTCAAAAACTAGGGTAGGCCAGTTTAAAGCATCTAAGTTAATTCAAATAGGCTATGCCATAAGGCTCCTACTATAAATAAAAAAGAACAAGTGGAGAGAGAAGAAGGAGAAAGGTGTAAGATAAGGGAGAGGGAAGAGATTATAGTCAAGAAATGGGAGAAGAACATGAGAAAAAAGACAGCAAGAGGAATATAAATAAATGATACAAACAAGAGGATATGGGAGAGGTAAGAGAAATAGGTCAGAGCATAGAAGGAAATATTAGGGAAAAGAAAGATAAATGCTAGGTCATCAGCACAAGATAGGGTAAAAAGGTCAGGAGAGGGGGGGGAGAAGTCAGTCTGGTGTATTACATGAGCAAAGCCAGTGGTTTTGGAAGTACAGTTTGATTTGTTGTTTGAAGAGAGGTAGGGATGTAATTAGAGTTATATCCCTAGGTAGCAAATTCCATATTCGCCTACAGTATTAGTGAATAAAGAGTCACCAGCTAAGTTGTGAGCTTTTATGGGTTTGGTCAAGAGTTTAGAAGAGGAGCGAAGGGAGGTAAGATTGTTATAAGGGAGTAAGAGCTGAGATAGAATAGGGGTGTTTTCAGGTTGGTACAGAATTTTATGGGCAATAGTAAGTTGAGAGATTGCAAGATGATTTTTAGTTCTAGCCAGCCTAGATGTTTCAAATTAAGGCAGTGATGGGTTTTGAAGGGGTTACCAGTGGCGAAGCGGGCAATGTTATTATAGCAGGTTGCAAGTTTGTTTAGGTTAGTTTTCTTGAGGTTGGTGAAGATAGGAGAGGCATAAAGAGAGTGGATATGAGATGGGAGTGGGCAATAGTAGCTCTAGCAGATGGGGTAAGAAATGGTTTAATACGGTAAAGGGATCCAATCTTTCTGTTTACTGATTTGATGGTGTTGTTGATGTGTTGATCAAGAGAGAGATTATTATCGATGGTTATGCCAAGTAGTTTAGTTGTCAAGTCAGGAGAGATGACTGTGTTGTTGTTAGACAAGATGGTGAAATGTAATGGGGAGAATGCAGTGGTGGGGTGAAGAGGAGGAGTTTAGTTTTTTTAGCATTAAGGAGAAGATATCGTCTAGTAAACCAAGTTTCTACTGTGTTGAAGATTTGTTGGGTTAGTGAGATTAGGTTAGAAGAGGAAGATGCTGAACAGATAATAGTGGAGTCATCAGCATATTGAATGCAGGTGGCTTGAGGAATAACAGAGTGGAGATCATTTATAAAAGGAGAAGAGAAGTGGTCCAAGAATAGAGCCCTGAGGGACTCCAATAGAAATGGGGAGTAAGGAGGAGATGTGTTTGTCCCAAAGAACAGCTTGTTGTCTGTTGCTGAGATATGAACTAAACCATTTTAAAGTAAGCTTATCAAATGAAAGGGATTCAAGAATAGTAATTAAAGCAGAGTGGTTAACCATGTCCAAAGCTTTTGAAAGGTCAATGAAAAGAGCAGAAGAGAGAAGGTTATTATTGCGATTGCTGTTGATAGTATCAACAAAGGAAAGGAGGGCAGTGGTGGTGCTATGGTGGGGTCTAAAGCCATGTTGACAGTTAGCTATGATATTGTGTAGGGAGAGGTACTGTACAAGTTGCTGATGAATACATTTCTCCATAATCTTTGCTAAAGGTGAGAGAAGTGCAATTGGTCTAAAGTTAGAGAAGTCAATAGAGTTACCGCCTTTGTGTAGAGGGATAATATGAGAGACTTTCCAGATATCAGGGATTGTTCCCTCCTGGATGGTCCTATTTATAAGTATAGATATTGGGTATGCAATTTCTTTGGCTGCCTTTTGCAGAAAGATGGAAGGGAGTTTATCAGCAGAGTTTATCTTTTCTCTGTACTGTACTGCATTTTCAGTGTTTAAGTGGCCCCCCACTGATACTAAAAGTCCAAAACTGGGAATTTTAAAATAGTTGCGTGCTGCAGGGAGGCTGTGCCCTGCCCCCAATATTCCCTAATTGTATATAAACTACCTCTGAAGTTGCAGCACCTTTGAGGAATGGACAAACTAGCTGCATAAAAATAGCAAGTTTCACAATTACAGCAAATTGTAATAGCAGGCTGCAGAATATACTGGCTTATGGCTTCCCATTCACCAAGTGTGCCTGTGGAAAATTATTTCCCTAAAAGGACAACCGTTTACAGTGCCTTTTTCTGGGAGGGGAAGGGCTAAAGGTCAGCAGTTCACACATTGTGCACAACGTAAAATGATTAACAAGAAAACACTTCTAAGCAAAGCCTTGAAGCTACAGGGCAAGTGTGGGCCAAATAAAGCTAGTCACACTAGGGCAATATGCATCTGCCACTTCCCCAGGAAGACGGCCATGAACAACTTAAGAGAGGAAGAAGCAGCATAAACAGCCCCCAAAAGAAAACACAGGCACATTAAAAAAACACTGAGAATGGTGGAGCCAAAGGATGAATATGATCTAGACTCTACATCCAATTTATAATGAGACACAAAAGTGTGAACTGTGGACAGAGTTGCTGCCTCACAAATATCAACTGGAATTCTGTTCATAAAGGCTCTAGAGGTAGCTAGGCCTTTAGAATGAGCTTTGGGCTTCATATGTAAAGATAAATCACTTTTACTGTAAGCACATAAAATAAACTCCGATAACCATCTTGACAGAGTAACTTTAGAAACACCCTTAACCTAGTTTTGCCCTGGAGAAGGCTACGAGTAATTGGTCTGAAGTCCTTCATTCTATGAGGATGGAACCCAAGCTGACAATGAACATTTAGCAAATGCAAGAAATACTCTCTGCTGTTTACGTATCTTGGGAAGACGTTTGGTGGATCAACAGATTAATTTAGATTTGCTCTGGATGCAACCCAAGGAGAAAAGAGTGAGATCTTAATGCCACTCTGTCTTTATGGAATTCTGTCTTTATGGAAACTAAATAAGGAAGTTTACAAGAAGGGGTTTGCAGCTCAGAGATTAATTTCACTGAAGTAACTGCAACTAGGAAAATTGTCTTCCAAGAAAGGAACTTCAGATGTAAATAAGCTGCTGGTCTGAGGGGTAAGTCAGGGTTTGGAGCAAAACTGCGATATCCCAAGGAGGGACTGGATCCCTAACTGGAGGTCTCAGCAAAATGATTCCTTTGAGGAAGGCCTTAGAAATGTTCAGAGATGCTATGGAGGTATCATTTTCTTCAACAAGAAAATAAAAAATAGCAGCCATTTTTACTTTGAGAGCTGAAAAACTGGATATATTCTAAAAATGTTATGATAAAAGGAAGAGTTGTTTTGGTACATACTTTGGTAGATCATCTTGGTAGACTGTTTTTTGAGAAACTGAAATAACACTGACCACTGATACAGAAAGTCTAGCTTCTCTGGTTAAAGCTAAAACTACAGTAACCAAGTGGTCAATCTCAATAACTTTTGGTCCAGAAAAGACATTCCTGATGGGTGACTTAGAAGATTTGGATACTGATCCAACATCCAAGGAGGACGTACCAGATAAGGCTACAGGAAGTGGAACCAAACTTGCTGGGGCCAAAAGAGAGCAAAGAGGATCACTCTGGTCTTGCACCTTAGGAAAGCATTAGAGGAGTCCATGTGCCAATTGTGGACTAAAACATCCCTTGGTGATTGTCCCTGGGGACGCATCAGGGACAAAGTAACTGCTGCACTTGCTGTTCAGGTAGTATTGGAAGAGACTGCAGTACTGACTGGCCCCAGTGGCTGAAAATCTGAATTGTCATGGCTTGGTCGAGGGACCACTTGTGAGGCATAAGTACAGACCTGCTCAACTTATCATCTAGTACACTGGTCATCCCCAGGATGTAGAATGCTAACAGAAAACTGCATGAAAACATTGCCCATTGCCACACCCTCATGGCCTCCAAGCACAGAGGATATAATTGGGTTCCCCCATTTGCTGATATAACAGACTACTGCCATGTTTGTCAGGCTGGACAGAAATCACACCCTTGGGGAAGTTGTCCTAATAAGCCTGCAGTGCGAGAAGGACTGTCATCTCCAAGACACTGATGTGAAGATTGGCCTCTAGATGTGATCAAGAACCCTGGACTGTTCTCCCCTTTGAAATGCCCCAACCCACCCCAGGAGAGAGGCATCTGTGGTTGCTGTGTCTAGTGGCTATGCCTGGCAGAACAGCTGGCCTTTATTACTGAAGGAGTAAATCCACCATCTGATGTGACCCTTGCATACTTGCGTAATATGAATCCTGAAATGGAGAGGTGAAACTTTGAGACCATTGAACTAAAAGGATCCACTGAAGAGCTCTCATGTGGAAGCAAAATAAGGGTACCAGACTGACTGTTGAAACCATTAGCCGAGTAGCCGAAGTACAACTCTTGCCTGGAGTGAAGAATGTTGGATGAGTCCGATGGCAACTAGACACAGGGAAATGTCATACAATCTGGCTATCTGAAGAGATGTGTTTATGTGAGAGCTGATAAATTCTATCCTGCTGTGCAGGAGTCAACTAACACAGAGTGAGTTACTGTTATGCATAAATTCTACAGCAATTGAAGCAAAAGGTTCTGATGTTGCAACAGTAGATCACTGGAAGCAAGTAGTATGGAGCCAATCATATATATACAGGAAAACCTGGATCCCTGGCAGACTGAGATGTGCCACTACTACTGCCATCATCTTTGTAAACACCGTGGTGGCTGTGGTGAAACTAAAGGGCAGTGCTCTGAACTGATGGTGACTAACTCACAGCTGGAAAAGAAGAAATATCTTGGATTGCAGCTCTGCCTTTATCTGATGACAGCCATCCTAGCAATACACAGCACATCCAATCATCAATTGACAGTATAGATTGAAGTGTGACCATCTGGAATTTTGTCTGCTTTACCAATTGAGAGAACGCTGGTACAAAACTGGTCAGAGGTCCCATGACTTTCTGGGTACTAAAAAGAACATGATTAGACTCCGGATTCTAACTAGTCCCCTGGGAGCTGTTGGATGACTTTTTTTCTAGCAGCTTGGAAACTGCAGCTGCTGCTGAGCATTCCCACTGACTAGATGGCATGTTGAGAATTGCTATGTTTTCTTTGGTGGTAAGACAAGGGAATGGAGTAGCCTTGGGTTAGTATTAACACCTAGGAATCTACTGTGATGTTTTGCAGCTTATGGGTACAGGGGATAAGCACGGCCTGACTGTCTCCAGAGTGCAGAATTCATGCAATCTTTTTGGTTATACAGCCTGCCTCTGAAGTAATGTGTATCAGAATTACCATCTCATCTGCCTCTGGGAGATTTATCTGCAGGACTTTGTGGGAATAACCCTGTGACTTCCTGAAACACACTTCCTTGCCATCCTTTCCCAGAAAAGGTTCTTTGGGGGGGGGGGTGTGGAGAAACGGATCCCACGGCAGAAAGGGTTTTACCATCCTGTTCACTCCTGGTCAACATATCTTTTACTTTAGGTCAAATGAGTGCAGAATCAAAGGTGGTACTGACAAAGACCGTCTTAAAGCCTTTTACAAAGTCAGAAAGGCACATCCAAGCATCACAGTGCCTGCCACCCTAGCCATGCTATCAGCTGCATTACACAGCAGAAACATGGTCCTGTTCAACATGGGTTGAAGGGTACACGGTTGGGAGTCCAAAGTTTTTTGAACATCTGCTGGTAAGTTACCAGAGAGAGACTTAAGTTATTTGGTCATGTCCCTCTGGAAACGTGTCATAAGTGCCAAGTATTTCAGTGCTCTGACAGCACTGTCACTGAAGTGTATGTCCATTTCCCAAACCCATCCAAAGCCCTTGATTCCCTGTTAGTGGGATGGACTGAAGAACTTTACTCGATAGTTGCACTATGACCATGGCATCTACTAATGGACTTTAATGTTTCCTGTCCTTGGTAGCAACCAAAATCCTGTTTTTTTTTTTTTTTTTTTTTTTTAGAAAAGGTTCCATCACATCAGGAGCCCTCCAAGCCTGCTGCGCCACAAGCTTTATAAGGGGATTAGTGGGTGGTACCAACCACGATGCAGATGAGCCAGCACCAAAAGCTACAAGGAATACAAACTCACCAAGTAAACAATCACTGGTGGTTCAACCCCTTTGCGCTTCATTAATTCAAGGATATCACCAAACGTGACATCTTCTAAAGAGGATCTAGGGAACCTTCACCTTCCTCCATGTATGTATCTTCTGTGACCGACTCCGGTGATGAGTCTAACTGCTTCCATTTGCACATCTATTTCCCATGAACCTGTCATGTGAAAAGATCAGAATGGTCCGAATTAGCCAGAGAACTTGCATAGTGAATGACTTCTGGGACTTTTGGTACTGACTGTCCCTGTCGATTAGAATGAGTGGAAGGAGAAGCAGTAATCACCTGAAACTGAGACAGATCCAAGCAGGAAGATAACATCTTTTCTTTTGGCTTGGCCAAAACTCTTTCTTTCAAAGGTTGAAGCAGCTATCAGTGCCGTAGGAACAGTTCCACCATCTGAGGATGGAGAAGACTCTCTCACCATGATGGACTTCACCTCCATGACAGACTTTGGACCTGAGATGTCAAGAAATGTGTGCCCGAAAGGAAGAGATAACTCTGAAAACTCTTCAGTCAACTCACCTTTCCAAGCCCCAATGTTGATACTTTGGTTCCGAGACTCATCCCAATCAAAATGCATCAGCAGTGAAAAAATCAAGGATTCTGCCAGTGTCAAAGTCGACTGCACTGTTGGCTTCAGCACAACCACACCACAGAAGATTGGATACATAGGTGCCAGACCTGAAGAGCAGACCAGAACTGGAGATAGGGGGGGGGGGGTTAGACCCATTCCTGATGCATTTGGGTAGATGACACAAGAAGAACTCCAAGCTGAATCTGCACTCTTAAGAACTTAATCATCATTCTAACAACATCAATCTCTGTAAGGCTTCTAGATGACCAGTAATACTTCGATGATGCCACAGAAGATGGCCTGGAGTACTTCCTCCCTTGAAGTATAGGACAGTGGAGTCTTGGTCTCACCGGATCCAGGGAAAAAGAAAGACGTGGAGAGGATGATTGGCCTAAGGAAAGTACACTTGTGTACACTTACCATAAATGTAGATGTTTGAGTGTATTCACTGTTGCAGTCACCATATTTGGGTTATCCCTGCCAGGGTAGCCCTCGGCCAACCTAAATACCAGAGGCTTAGTATTTCTGCATCGGTTGCTGTCGCTTCAGGAGTGACAACAGGTTGTCAGTGGTATAAAATAAGGCAGCCAGCGTCATTACATCAGTTTTTCTTGCCATAACCTGTCAGGAGCCAGGTTCTGGTGGAAGAACCCCACCAGTAGAAAGTAAATACCAATATGTCCCTTGTAAGGAAAGAAAAGAAAAAAGGGGGATGGAAACCAGGACTGCAACAGTGAATACACTCTAACATCTACATTTATGGTAAGTGTACATAACTGTACTATGTTCTTTGTGTTTCACTGTTGCAGTCATCACATTTGGGTTGATTTCCAAAGCCTAGGAAATGGGTGGAGGTAGTCAAGGAAACTAGGGGCTGGCTAGGATGCCCTGCAAGACTGCAGAGGCAAACCCTGCCCTGGATTTGGAGAAGAGAGGCAGGTGGTAATGTTTGGTAAAAGTGTGAACAGATGTCCAGGTGGCAGCCTCCAGGATGTCCCTGGTGGGGACACCTCTGAGGAAAGCTGCAGAGGTGGAGGCTGCTATGGTGGAGTGAGTCCTGACCCCCTTGGGGGGAGGCTTTCCATGTTGTCTGTAGCAGAAATGGATGCAGTGGGCTATCCATTTGGAAATTGTCTATTTGGAGATGGCTTTGCCTTCTGCCCCTGCAGTAAAGCTAACCAGCAATTCATCAGACTTTCTGAAGGATTTAGTCCTGTCTAGATAGAATATGAGCTGTCTGTGAACATCTACAGAGTGCAGGATCCTTCCCCCCTTGTTCTGGGGATTAGGAAAAAAGGTGGGCAAATGAATGGATTGGTTGAGAGCCACACTGGGCACCACCTGGGGCATGAAGGATGGGTTACTCTTGAGGGATACCCTGTCAGCGGTTCCACAGCCATGAGTGCTTGCAGTTTGGAGAATCTTCTGGCTGAAGTGATGGCCAGAAGAAAAGCTCTGTTCCAGGAGAGAAATTTTAGCTCTGCAAAAGAAGCTGGTTCGAAGGGGGTGTGTGTGTGGATAGGGTGAACTTTTCCAACACAAAGTTATGGTCCCAAGCTGGAGTTGGTGCTCTTCTGAGTGGCCCCAAGTTGCTAGCACCTCTTAGGAACGGTTTGATCAATGGGTGTGAGAAAAGGGGCTGCTCAGTGGGAAAATGAGCAGAGATAGGAAAGGCATGAATATTAATAGAGGAAAAAGAGAGGCCACTGTGGATGCATGAATTCCTCTTCCATCTGGGTCAGGAGGTTTGGAATATGAGGAAGATGCCATGGTGGCAGTGGGGACAGGCTGTGCAGCAAGGGGTACCAGTGCTGGTGAAGCCAGTCTAGAGCTATAGGAATTGTCCTTGGTTTTTCCTCCTTTATTTTAAGCAGTACCCTTGGGGATGAGAGGTAGTGGAAGAAAGGCACAGACCGACAGACTGACCCAGAGGAAGAACAGGGCATCCACTTTCCAAGCCATGCAGTGATGCTCTCTGGTGCAGAATTTGCTGAGCTGACGGTTGGTGTGGGAGGCAAAGAGGTCGACCTTCGGGGTGCCCCATTTCTGAGTTATTAGGGTGAAGGTTCTTCTGTTGAGCTGCCACTCATGTGGGTCCAGAAGATTTCTGCTTAATTGGTCTGCCAGAGTTGAGAGAACCTGGTAGGAATTGTGCTAACAGGTGGAGTTGCATGGCAGAGGCTGTGTGCCAAAGGATCATGGCCAGTCTGCATAGGGGCTAGGAGTGAGTCTCTCCCTACTTGTCGATATACCACATTACAGTGGTGTTGTCTGTTTTGATCAGGAGAGCCCCTGGGGAGAGAAAGGGCTTGAAAGCTATCAAGGCATGCTGGACAGCCATCATCTCTTTTTGGTTGATGTTCAGAGGGATTTGCTGTAGGCTCCATTGGCCCTGTATGCCCCTGCCATCCAGGTGAGCACCCCAGGCATAGTCTCATGCGTTTGTGGTGAGAAATGTAGTCCCTAATTGTGGGAGCATGCTGTTGTCCACCAAAGAAAATCTTTTCTGAAACAAGGAAATATAGGTAAAAGAGGTCTTGAGAGTGTTGACACCAAAGGCTTTTTAGGTACCATTGAAGTTTCCTCATATGCAGTGTGGCATATGGAATGAGCAGTATGCAAGATGCCATGAACCCCAGAGCTTGCAGGATCTTCCTTGCAGATAGCTGGGGTCTGGGTAGCTAGTTGAGAGAATTAGGCTGTCAGGAAATTTTGCTTTTCTGGTGCAAGGAATCCCATCTGGGATGCTGTGTCCAGGCTTGCTCCCAGAAATATAATCCTTTGGGTGGGCACCTGTTTGGATTTCTTTTAGTTGATTGTGTTCTCTAGGGAGGTTAGTAGGGACTTTACAAAGGCCAGGTGCTTGAGCACCTTTTCCTGGCTGCCTGAATTAGGCAGTTGTCCAAGTATGGGTAAATCTGGATATTCCTTTGTCTGCAAAAGGCAATGGCCGAAGCCAGGCATTTTGTGAAAATTCTGGGAGCAGTAGATAAGCCAAAGGGAAGCGCAGAGAACTGAAAGTGTTGAGATCCTGCCCTGAAACAGAGATATTTCCTGCATGATTCCCTGATAGGAATATGGAGGTAGGCCTCTTTTAGATCTAGGGTGGCTAGCCAAGCATCCTTGGACAGCATCAGTAGCAGCTGCTGAAGGGTGAGCATTCTGAATTTTGGGATCACCAGGAAGGTGTTTAGAATGGATAGATTGAGGATGGGGCACCAGAGGTGCCTCTTTTCTGGGTACCAGAAAAAGCCTGGAGTAGAAAAGTACAGTTGTGTACACTTACCATAAATGTAGATGTTCGAGTGTATTCACTGTTGCAGTCATCACATTTGGGTTATCTGCCTGTAGGTAGCCCTCAGCCGGCCAGAATACCAAAGTCTTCGGATTTCTGCGTTGGTTGTTGTCACTTCTTCCATGACATCAGGTTGTCAGGGGGATAAAACATGCAGCCAACGCCATTACATCAGTTTTTCTTGCCCCAGATGTCAGGTGCTCCCACAATAGGAAGCAATTATATGGTATAGTACACCCCTATCAAAAAGCAAATACACATGATAAAATATATGCCAAACAAGAAGGAAAGGTAGAGCCAAGAGAAGTCAGGGGGCTGGAGGGAGGGTAACCAGGACTGCAACAGTGAACACACTCGAACAACTACATTTATGGTAAGTGTACACAACTGTACTATGTTCTTCATGTTTCACTGTTGCAGTCATCACATTTGGGTTGATTCCCAAAGATAAGGAAGGGAGGAGGCAGTTAAAGAACATTAGGGTCAGCTATTAAGCCCTGCAAGACTGCTGTGGCAAATCCAGCTCTGGATTTAGAAAAGATAGGCAGGTGATAATGCTTGGTGAATATATGTACAGAGCTCCAGGTAGAAGGTTCCAGGATGTCACTGGTAGGGACTCCTCTGAGAAATGCTGTAGAGGTAGAAGCAGCCCTGGTGGAATGTGATCTTATCCCCTGTGGGGTAGGTTTTCCATGGTGCTTGTAGCAGAAATGAATGCAGTGGGCTATCCATCTGGAAATGGTTTGCTTTGAAATGGCCTTCCCCTCTGCCCCTGCAGCAAAGCCAACTAGCAGCTGGTCAGATTTTCTGAGAGGCTTAGTCCTGTCCAAATAGAATCTAAATTGTCTGTGCACGTCCAGAAAATGCAGCATCCATTCCCTTTTATTTTGAGGATAAGGGAAAAAAAAATAGGCAAATGAATGGACTGGTTTAACGCCACACTAGACACCACCTTGGGCATAAAGGATGGATTAGTCATGAGGGGAAACTCTGTCCACATGGAAGATAATGAAGGGTTTCAGTGCCATGAGGACCTGTAATTCAGACACTCTTCTTACTGAAGTGATGGCTAGAAGTAAGGCTGTTTCCAAGAAAGGAATTTCAACTCTTCTGTAGCAGCTGGCTCAAAGGGGGGGGGGGGGGGGTGAGAGTGAGCTTTTCCAATACAAAGTTAAGGTCCCAGACTGGAGTGGGAGCACTCCTGGGGGTGTCTTAAATTTTTGGCCCCTCTAAGGAATTGTTTTAGCAAGGGGTGAGAGAAGAGGGGTGGCTCAGTATAATGTGCTGGAATGGCAGAGGCATGAATCTTAATTCATGAGAAGGATAGGCCCTTGTGGATCATTTCTGTTAAATAATCTATATGATGAGATTAGCTGGGCACCGTTGTGCCCATCCCCCTGAGTCTGGCTCCAGGAACAGTATCTTTTCCACTTTTCAACATAGGATTTTCTTGTACTAAGCCTCCTTGCCTGCAGAATGACATGCAGCACCTGCTTGCTGAGGGATGCTAGAGGAGAGCTCATGGAATTAGCCAGGCTGTAAGGTTCAGGGTTTGAAACTGAGGATGCAGAATCTGGCCCTCCTGCTGAGACAGCAGGGAAGGGGTCCGAGGCAGGTGCCATGGCTGTAGCATTGTCAGACTGTGCAAGAGGGGGTACAAGTGCTGGCATAGCCAGTCTGGTGCAATCAGTATTGTCCTTCGCTTGTCCTGTTTGATCTTTCATAGAACCTTCGAGAGGCGAGGCATAGGGTGAAAGACATAAACTGAGAGGCTTTCCCAGGTAAAGGACAGGGCATCCACTTTCCAAGCTTGACTGTGGGAAGTTCTGGTGCAGAATTTGTTCAGTTGGTAGTTCTGAGGGGAGACAAACAGGTCTACCTCTGGAGTCCCCCCATTTGTTCCTCAAGAGGTTGAATATTTTGGGTTCTAGTTTCCATTTGTGTGGGTCCATGAGATTTCTGCTTAAGTCGTCTGTCAGTGAATTTAGTTTGCCTGGCAGGAACTGAGCTTGTAGGTGCATTTGGTAGCTCAAGGCTGTGTTCCACAGAGTCATGGCTAGTCTGCAGAGAGGGTAGGAGTGGGTCCCCCCTGCTTGTTTATGTACCACATAACTGTGGTGTTGTCTGTCTTTACCAATAGTTGTCCTGGAAGAATAAAGTCTTTGAAGGCTGTCGGAGCATTCCGTACAGCTAGCATTTCTTTTTGATTGATATGCAGGTGCATCTGTCTCGGATTCCATTTGCCCTGAATGCACTGCCCTGCCATGTGAGCCCCCCATGCATAGTCTGATGCGTCTGTTGTTAGGGTTTGGGCGGCAGGGGATAGAGTGAAAGGGAGTCACTTGTTGTGGTAGCAGGCCTCTACCAACCAAAGGAACTCTGTCCTTAGACAAGAAATGATAGGAATCATTGTTTTCAGGTCTTGAGAATGTTGACACAATAGACCTTTTAGATACCATTGGAGTTTTCTCATATGCAGTCTTGCATATGGAATTAGCAAAATGCAAGAGGCCATGAACCCCAGAGCTTGCAGTATTTTCCTTGCAGATAGCTGGGTTTTTGTGGCCAATAGTTTGAAGTAGGTTGTCAAATAAACTTGTTTCTCCGGAGTGAGGAATGCCATCTGGGAACTTGTGTTCAAGCTTGCTCCCAGGAATACAATCTGCTGGCAGGGTACTAAATGTGATTTCTTTTTGTTGATGGTGTGCCCAGTGAGGTTAGAAGTTTCTTTACAAATGCCAGGTGTTGTAATATCAAGTCCTGACTTTCTGCCTGAACCAGATAATCGTCCAAGTATGGGTAAATTTGAATATTTCTCTGCCTGCAAAATGCAATGGCTGGAGCTAGACAATTTGTGAACACACTGGGCGCAGTAGATAAGCCAAAGGGAGGTGCAGAGAACTGAAAGTGCAAGGACCCCGCTCTGAAATGTAGGTATTGTCTGCAGGATTCTCTTATTGAGATGTGCAGGTAAGCTTCCTTTAAGTCTAGGGTTGCCAGCCATGCATCCTTGGCTAGCATAGGAAGAAGATGTTGGAGTTAACATTTTGAATTTTGGATCCGCCAGAAAGGTGTTGAGAATAGAGAGGTCCAGGATAGGATGCCATGAGCTTTCTTTTCTGGGTACCAGAAAAAGTCTTGAATAAAAACCTTGTCCCCTTTGTTCTGATGGGACAGGTTGAATAGCCCTGATACTGATAAGAGAGAGAACCTGCTGTTGGGCCTCTGCCCATTGATTTGGGGAGAGGTCTGGCCAACCACTTGGGGTTGGTAGTGTGTGGAAGTGGAATCTATATCCTCGGGAAACTATGTTCAGAACCCATTTGTCCTGGGTAATGAGCTCCCAGTTTTTTTGCATGCAGGGCCAGCTTTCCTACTATGGGAGCAAGTAGTTGAGCAGGGCTTGGAAGGGTTAAGTCATTGTACCATTTTTCCGTAAGGGGTGGCTTACTACTTTCTGCTTTGGAAGTGGGAGCCCACCACTGCTTAGATCTGTGCGTAGCCTGAAATTGAAGTCTTCGTGGTCTGCTGTTCCTGGGTTTGGAATGAGAAGGCCTAGAAGGGACTGGAAAGGACCAGTTCTTTGAAGGCCAATGCCTACTGAATCTGGGAGTATGTACTTGTAAGAAATCTTTAACAGTTTGCATAAATTTAGCTTTTTCCTCCATCCTTTTGAGGACTTCTGCTTTGTTGCCAAAAAGGCGGTCTTGGTTTAAGGGTGCAGCCAGTAATTTAGCTTTAACATGATCTGGCAAGTTTTGTTCCTTAAGCCAAGCATGTCTTCTAAGTACAGACCCAGTGACAGCAGCCCTGCAAGATGCTTCTAAAGCATCAAAACCACATCGCAAAGTATGTTTACCAACTTGTTCAGCAGAATGCATTAAATCTTGCAAGTCTGTGTTCAGCTCAGTCAGGAATCAACATAATTTTCTGTTTAAGTAGTCCATAGTATGCTGCTGATACTTTAACATATGAAATTGGCAATTTAAAGCCCTAATGGCCAAAGTAGCAGAAGTGTATACCTTCTTATCCCATCTGTCTAAGGCTCAAGAATCCCTATCAGAAGGGGTAGGATTTTTGGCAGTAGTAGCCTTAATGCCTTTTGGTCCTTGGGAAATGGTCTCTGGATCCGCAGTAGGATTCTTGAAGAGGAACTTGTGAGAGTCACGTAACTCTGTAATATCTGTCAGGTTTTCTGGGAGCTGGAGGCAAAGTGTCTGGGGTAAGGCTAGATTCCAAGAAAACATCATCTACAATAGCCAGAACAGCAGGGATAGCTAGAGGCCTGTGTTGAGGCAGGAGTAAGAATTCCCCAAGTCTCTTTTTGGGCTCAGAATAGTCCTGGCTTTCCCAGCGGAAATGCTCCCTAAGGGTATGCAAGGTTTCACCAAAAGAAAAATCTTCTGGAGGGGAAGCAGAGGGAATGGAATCCTCTGCATCAGAATCCTCATAAGTAGATAACGGCAAATCCTGGTAATGTGAAGGAGCAGAGATATCAGATTCCTGATCAGAGGAATCAGAAAGAAAATCAGTTTCAGGTCTCTCAGAGGGGGAAGGCTGGCTTCCCCTAATTAAGGTAAAAAAGTCTTTAAGCATTTGTTTTTGAGGCATATGGGCCTGTGTCTGCAGTTTGGTCAGAGTTCTATGAGTAGTGCGAGTTTTAGGCCTGAGGAATTCGGTACTTCTAGCTGGAAACGATGCCATTGGTTTAATATGAAAGTCTGTAGGCCTGAATACACCCTCAGAAGCCGGTGCCTGCACAGCGGCTCCAGACCCATCCAAGGTAGAGACATCCACAGGTTCCATAGTCAAAGAAGCATCTTGCGGCATACCGGACTCTGAATGGGTTACAGTAGAGGCCTGTGAATGTGTAGTAGCGGGTATCAGGGGCTGCAAAAGCACCTCACTGAGTACCGGCGGACTGGCGACTAGCTTAACGGAAGCGTCGTCGGCAGTTTTGGACCTATGTGGTCTGTCTCTGACTTTATCCTTACGTTTTTTCAGAAGATTCAGAAGATCAGTAGTCGGACGGCTTAACGAAGCCATTTCGGAGTACGGAGATAGAGAACAAAAGTATTTAGATCCAAAAATAGCCCGACGATGAATAGTTTGGGCGTTGAACAAGGCACAAAACCGACAGCGAGGGACGTCATGGTCTGGGCCTAAACAGGTGATGCAGTCAGTATGAAAACCTCTATGAGGTATTTGCATTCTACAGGCAAGACAATTGTTAGAGGAAGAAGAAAGGATCCCCAACAGGGAACTTATCTTATCTGAAGACTTCGGGTCTGAAACTCGAAAATGAAAATTTCAGGAGTCGGCCAACCGTCAATTGCGAACTGCTTCTGCTTCAGGCACGGCAAGAAAGACTGATGTAATGGCATCGGCTGCATGTTTTATACTCCTGACGTCATGGAAGAAGCGACAGCATCCGAAGCAGAAATCTGAAGACTCTGGTATCCAAGCCAGCTGAGGGCTACCTGCAGGGAGACAACCCAAATGTGAAGACTGGAACAGTGAAACATGAAGAACATCCTTGGCCTCTCTGTTCTGCAGGAACGTGCTCTACTGTCCTCATATAGAGCAGGGAAAGGACTTGCTTTTGCGCCTCTGCCCACTGGTTTCAAGGTATATCTGGGAACCCTTTTGGGGTAGGAAGGGTGTGGAAAGAAAATTTGTATCCCTGGGACACTTTGTTGAGAACCCAGTGGTCGTTGGTAATGGTGGCCCATGTACTTGCATGAAAGGAGAGTTTTCCTCCTAGGGGTAAGTGAAGGTGGGCAGAGGGAGGGGGTGGGGTAGGTGAGTCATTGTGAGTGCTTACCATAAGGGGGTGGCTTAGAACTCCCTGGTTTTGAAGTGGAGGTAGTCCACTGCTTAGATCTCTGCATTCCCTGTGGCTGCTGTCTGGGGGGTTCTGGGCTGGACTGGCTTAGTGGGAGCAGGAAAGGACCAGTGTTTGGTGGGACAATGCCTGCTGAACCTGGGTGGCTGGACCTGTAAGAAGTCCTTAACTGTCTGCATAGATTTTGCTTTTTCTTCCATCTTTTTTAAGACCTCTTCTGCCTTAGTGCCAAATAAGTTGTCTTTGTGCAAGGGGGCATCCAACAATTTAGATTTGACATGGTCTGACAAGGGCTGTTCCTTAAGCCATGCATGTCTTCTAATGACAGATCCGGTGACTGCTGCCCTGCAAGAAGCTACTAGGGTGTCAAAACCACAGTGCAAGGTGTGTGTTAAGTTACTTGACTTACAGAATGCATCAACTCTTGTAACTCTTTAGATTCTGCACAAGCAGGAAAGGAAGACATTTTTTGTTTGAGGGGTCCCGGGGTATGTTGCTGAAATTTTAGCATATGGAACTGACAATTTAGTGCCTTGATAGCAAGAGTAGCGGAGGTGTATGCTTTTTTACCCCATCTGTCTAGTGCTCGGGAATTCCTATCTGAGGGGGTGGGATTCTTAGCAGAGGTTGCCTTAATCCCTTGAGAAATTACCTCAGGGTTAGCAGTAGGATTTTTAAAAAGAAATTTGTGAGAGTCAGGGACTCTATAGTACCTGTCTGGTTTTCTGGGTGCAGGAGGGAGGGTGTCAGGAGTCAAGCTGGATTCCAGGAAAACATCCTCCACAACATCCAGGACTAGGGGGATGGCAAAGGGTCTGTGCTGTGGAAGATCTAAGAATTCCCTGAGTCTCTCTTTAGACTGAGGGTAGTCCTGACTCTACCACTGGAAATGCTCCCTTAAGGTATGAAGGGTTTCCCCAAAGTAAAAATCCTCTGGGGGAGAGGCGGAAGGGATGGAATCCTCTGCAACAGAATCCTCGTAAGTAGAGAGGGGTTGCAGCTCTTCATATTCAGATGCATCAGAGTCATCTGACTCTTGTTCAAACAAAACTACAGGGGACAGATCTCTTTTCCTTTTGGAGGGGGTAGCTTGGCTTCCCCTGATCAGCATGATAAGGTCCTTCCACCATTTTAAGCATTTGAGACTGAGGCAATGAAGCAGGTGCCTGAGATTGGGTCGGCGGTTTCTTGGGTGTGGTTCATACCCTGGGCCTAAGAAACTCGGTAGTTTTCAAAAGAACGGTAGTTGCGAAAGAAGACGTCGGTTAGTGTTGAGAATCGGTAGTGCGATGGGTTTTCTCAGAAGCCGGTGCCTGCTCAGCAGCTCCGGACCCATCCAAGATAGAGACGACCGCAGGATCCTTAGTCAAAGAAGAGTTTTGCGGCATACCGGACTCCAAAAGGGTCTTGGTAGCGGCCTGCGAATCCAGAGAAGTGGGCATCAGGGGCTTCAAAAGCACCTCACTGATGATCGGAAAATAGACAACTAGCTCACCAGAAGCATTGTTGGTAGGTATGGACCTGTGCGGTCTGTCTCTGTCTTTATCTTTAAGTTTTTTTTGGAAGATCTCCTGTCGGATGGCTTACCGAAGCCATATCAGAGTTTGAGGACTGTAAATGAAAATATCTAGCTAAAATAAGGGCCCAACGACGGACAGTTGTGGTGTTGAACAAAGCACAGAAGCAACAGTGGGGGACATCGTGGTCTGGGCCTAAAACAAGTGATGCAGTAAGAATGAAAGTCTCTATGTGGTATTTGCTTTCCACAGGTGAGACAATTAACTTTTTCTGACATTGGTTAGTGCAAGAAAAAAGGATCCCCAATGGGGTACTTAGCTTTAGAAGACTTCAGCTTCAAATAGGTAGACGAAACTCAGGTAGTGGCCGACCGGCACTTGTGCGAACTGCTTTTGCTTCAGGCACCGCGCCAAGAAAGACTGGTGTAATGGCATCGGCTGCCTTACTTTATACTACTGACAACCTGATGTCAGTCCTGAAGTGACAGCAACTGACGCAAAAATACTAAGCCTCTGGTATTCAGTCCAGCTGAGGGCTACTCTGGCAGGGATAACCCAAATGTGATGACTGCAATAGTGAAACACGAAGAATATCTGGTGGATCTTCCGAGACATTGTAGGATCCAGACTAAAAGAATGAGCTGTATCTGGGGACATTTTTCTTGATTTTTCACTTTTCTTCAGTTCTTTTTTTTTTATGATTTTTCCTTTTCTTTTGGTTTAGGTTTGTTTTGCTTCTTGCCTGGGGAAGATGAAGCAGCAGATGACAAAGTCTGGAAAGACCTTGTCTGGGGGGGGAGGGGTAGAAGCCCTTACAAGATTAACATTTTTCTCCTAGTTTTGATGGCTTGGAGCCAAGAAGCACAGGCTTCACAATCAAAGTTTAAGTGAGCAGCTTCCAATCAATATACACACAAGAAGTACTCACCCTGTGGGGGAGATTTTGTGCCCACAAGCTGTGTAATTTTTAAAACCTTGAACGTTAATGTAAAAAAGGTGCCAAGGTCTAATCAGACAGCCCAAAGTTTGAATCAGATGAAAATAGACATCACATCTAATGTTATGGTAAGATGTTACGCAACCGTACTATGCTCCTCCTTATCACTGTTGCAGTACTCTTTACTCTTGGGAGAGTACAAAAGCTACTGTAAAGTATGAGAAAAGAAGCCACAGAAGAGCCCTCCAAAAACCCATGAAGGCTGGCCCAGGCAAAACCCACCCTGGCCCTACAAATGACATCCAAGTAGTAATGTTTGGTTAAAGTGTGAAAAGAAGACCAAGTAGCATCTTCTAAGATGGATCTAGTATCCACACCCTTGAAAAAAAGCACCAAAGATGCCACTGCACTGGTAAAATGAGCATGAATAGAACAGAAAGCTGCTTGCCATGAAAAGAATAGGAAAATAAATGGTCTTAGAAATCCAGGAGGAGATGGCCTGCTTAAATACTGCAAAAACCAAATTTCCAAGCAAGAAAGGAAACAAAACACTGATCAGATTTCCTTATATGTTTTGTCTTGTCTAAGCAATATCTAAGTTGCCTATGCAAATCCAAGGTGTGAAGAACCCACTTACTAGGATTCTGTGGAAAAGGAAAAAATGAAGGAAGATAAATGAACTGATTTCAAGGACAAATCATTCAACCAAACCACCTTGGTCATGAAAGGAGGACTGGTATAGACACCCTGTTCCTGTGAAAAACCAAAAAAGGTAGAACTGCCATCCATGATTGCTTGAAGTTCAGAAAAGTACAGTTTTGTACCTACCATAAATGTAGATGTTCGAAGATCCACATTGCTGCAGTCCTTACACTTGGGTAGTCCGCTGTCCTCGGTCGGCCCGAATATCAAAGTATTAGGCTGACGTCGGTCAAGGCGCTTAAGACTGACATCAGGGCGTCAGGGTACAAATGCGCATGACCGACGTCATATCCTCAGTCTTTTCTTGCCCCAGATGTCAGAAGACCCTAAAAAGAAAGGTCAAAACCAAAAGACAGCAAAAAACAACCAACCACCCTTGCACTAATCATATGTACAATATATACAATATCCACAATATTCACAACCCAAACCACACAACCGCCTCTAACCACAGAGGGGAAGGAGGGAGGAGTAAATTGGACTGCAGCAATGTGGATCTTGAACATCTACATTTATGGTAGGTACAAAACTGTACTATGTTCTTCATCTCAAATTGCTGCAGTCCTTACACTTGGGTAGAATCCCAAAGCAGAGGTAAGGGAGGATGGCAAAACTATAAAGCAGTAGGAGCTGCCAAAATGCCCTGTAAAATTGCAGTGGCAAAACCAGCCCTAGATTTAGAGTAAAGTGGAAGGTGGTAATGCTTAGAGAAAGTATGCACTGAACTCCAAGTAGCTGCCTCCAAAATATCTTTAGTTGCCACCCCTTAAAAATGCTGTAGAAGTGGCAGTAGCCCTAGTGGAATGAGGCCTAATCCCAGCTGGAATCTCCTTACCATGATGGGAATAACAGAAAGCAATACAAAACCCAATCCACTTAGAAATAGTTTGTTTTGACACAGGCTTGCCCTGAGAACCCAAAGCAAATGAAACAAATAACTGCTGAGACTGCCTGAACCCTTTAGTTCTGCTCAAATAATATCGCAACTGCCTGTGTATATCCAAAGTGTGCAAAATCTTTTCCCCTTTATTTTGGGGGTTGCATAAAAAGTAGGCAAATGAATAGTTTGGTTTAAAGCCACACTAGAAACCACTTTAGGCATAAAGGAAGGATTAGTGCGTAAGATACCCTATCCTTATGGAAAATTAAGAAAGGCTCAACCGCCATAAGGGCCTGTAATTCAGAAACCCTTCTTGCAGAGGTAATGGCCAACAAAAAAGCAGTCTTCCATGATAAATATTTCAACTCAGCAGTAGCTGCAGGCTCAAAAGGTTGTAGAGTGAGTTTCTCCAACACAAAATTGAGATCCCAAGCAGGAGTAGGAGCTCTCGTGGGGTCTTATATTCTTTGCCCCTCTAAGGAATTGCTTAAACAAAGGATGAGAAAACAATGGTGGATCACAGTCATAGTGAGCAGAAATTGCTGCAGCATGAACCTTAATAGAAGAGAAGGACAAACCTTTGTCCAGTAACTCAGCCAGATATTGAAGAGCCACACTTAAATTAGGCTTAGAAACATCAAATTCCTTTGCTGCACTCCAAAACAAAAATCTCTTCCATTTATCTGCGTACACTTTCCTTGTACTAGGCCTTCTGGCCTCCAAAATAACATTCAAAACTTGCTGTGGAAGCTGAGACCCTCCAGGGTTTAAAACAGAATATGCCAGGCCGTTAGGTGAAGAGAGTGAAGTTTGACATTGAGTAAATGACTGTTCTCCTGAGACAGCAGGTGTGGAATCGAAGGCAGAGGCCATGGAGGCTCCCGTACCAGACTTCTCAGTAATGGGTACCAGTGCTGTCGAGGCCAATCTGGAGCTATTAAAATCATCTTTGGCTTGTCCTGTCTGGCCTTTAGAAGTACCTTTGGGAGGAGAGGCAGAGGTGGAAAGGCATACACATGAAGATTGCTCCAATTGAAAGAAAGAGCATCCACTTTCCTAGCTGTGGGATGAAACCTTTTTGTGCAAAACTTTGGCAGCTGGTAGTTTAGTGGAGAAGCGAACAGATCTATGTCTGGAGTTTCCCATGACACTGTCAATTTCTGAAACACATGAGGATCCAATTTCCACTCGTGGGGATCCATAATTCGTCTGCTCAACACATCTGCTAAGGAGTTCTGTGCTCCCGGCAGAAACCTTGCCTGAAGATTTAGCTGTAAACTGAGAGCAGTCTCCCACAAAATCATTGCTTGTCTGCATAGAGGATAAGAATGTGTTCCCCCTTGCTTGTTGATGTACCACATGACAGTTGTGTTGTCTGTTAGAACCAACACCTGCCCTGGAAGAAGTAAATCCTGGAAAGCTATTAATGCAAATTGGACTGCTAACATCTCCTTCAAGTTGATATGTAGATGTTGTAGTCTGGCAGGCCACGTGTCTTGTATCCACTTTCCATTTAGATGAGCTCCCCAAGCTTTGTCTGAGGCATCTGTCGTTAGAATCTGACTCGCCTCTGGCCGGGTCACAGAGTCCCTTGTTTAGGTGACATTCCTGAGCCCACCACAAAAATTCCTTTTGAATGCAAGGTATTATCTGAATGACAGTGTCCATATCTTGGCAGTGCTGTGTCCATACATTTTTGAGATACCATTGTAGCTTCCTCATATGCAGTTTGGCATTGGGAAGCACCAGAATACAAGATGCCATGAACCCCAAGGCTTGAAGGACTGTCCTTGCAGTCAGCCTGGACTGATGAGACAATTGATGGAAGTAAAGGGAAAGATTCTTTTGTTTGTCCGGGGTCAAAAAGCCATCTGGGATGCTGTATTCAGTCTCACACCCAGAAAGCACATGTCCTGAGAGGGTACTAGACTGGACTTTATTTCGTTCACAGAATACCCCAGGCATCTTAGCACTGCTATCACATATTGCAGATGATGAAGAAGTTCGTCCTTTCCTTGGGCCAGAATCAGGCAATCGTCCAAATAAGGATAGATCTGTATTCCTTTTAGCCTGAAGAAAGCTATCACTGGAGCCAGAACCTTCGTGAACACTCTGGGCAGTAGATAAGCCAAAGGGCAATGCAGAGAACTGATAATGAGAAGTCCCAGCTCGAAAACGCAGATACTTCCTGCAACTTAGCCTGATAGGAACATGAAGGTAAGCCTCCTTGAGATCCAGAGTCACCATCCAGTGATCTTTGCCCAGCAGAGGTAAAAGCTGTTGTAACGTCAACATTTTGAATTTGGGAATGTCCAGATAAGTGTTGAGGATAGATAAATCCAAAATTGGTCTCCACGTGTTCCCCTTCTTTGGTACTAGGAACAGGCGAGAATAAAATCCTAGGCCCACTTCTGGCAGTGGGACCGGCTGTATGGCCCCTATTTGAAGCAGCAGAGAAATTTGTTCGTGAGCCTCTATTCTTTGCTGAGGAGGAACGTCTGGCATGCCTTTGAAAGGAGGCAAGGTATGGAAATAAAACCTGTAACCTTGGTGTATGATATCCAATACCCATCTGTCCTGGGTAATTAAACTCCAATTTTCTTTGAAGAGTGCCAACCTTCCTCCCAAAGGCGCTGCCAGACAAGAAGGCTCTGGCAGCTGAAAAGGTAGGTCATTGGGCCTGTTTACGAAAGGACTGGCCCCTGCCCTCACCTGAAGACTGTGCAGGTGAACTCCCTGTTCTAGGTCTGAAAGAGCCCTGAGCTCTGCCCCTACCACGTCTAGATCTTCCCCTAGACTGAGAATCATAAGAAGGGTACGTCCACCCCTTAGCAGGCCAATTCCTACTAAACTTCGGAGGCTGAACTTGCAAAAAATCTTTAACAGCCTGCATAGACTTAGCCTTGTCTTCCATTTTCTTTAAGACTGCCTCCACAGGTGAACCAAACAACACATCTGACTGCAAAGGAGCATCTAAAATCCTAGTCTTAACATGGTCAGATAAATTCTGATCCCTCAGCCAGGCGTGCCTGCGAAGAACTGACCCAGTGGCAGCCACCCTAGACGAGGCCTGTACAGCATCAAAACCACATTGTAAAGAATGCTTACCCACCTGTTCAGAAACATGTACCAAATCTTGTAATTCTTTACACTCAATGCCTTCCGCCAGAGCATCTACCTTAGACTTTAATTGAGAAAGAAGACAGTTTTGATATTTCAACATGTGAAACTGGCAATTCAAAGCCCTCATAGCTAAGGTGGAAGAAGTATAGACTTTCTTTCCCCATCTATCCAAAGCTCTGGCCTCTTTATCTGGAGGAACTGGATTTTTTACAACAGAGGCCTTGACGCCCTTAGGTCCCTGACTAACAGTTTCTGGGTGCGCCCTAGGACTCTTATAAAGATATTTATGAGCTTCAGGCACCCTGTAATACCTGTCCGGCTTAACAGGAGCAGGAGGCAAAGAATCAGGATTAAGTGAAGCCTCTGCAAACACATCTCCCACAACATCCAGAACAGGTGGTGTAGACAAAGGCCTATGCTGGGGTAAAAGCAAAAATTCCCTAAGCCTTTTCCTGGAATCAGGGAAGTCCTGACCTTCCCACTTAAAATGTTCCCTCATGGAATGAAGAGTCTCTGAAAAAGAAAAATCCTCTGGAGGAGAAGCAGAAGGAGTAGAATCATCCACATCAGAATCAGAATAAGGAGAATACTCCTGCAAGTCTTCAGCCGAAGACTCTGAAACATCCGAAGCCTGCTCAAAACTCCCCAACTCTGGTTCCACCCTAGGCCTCTTATCAGGAGGGGGCAAAGAACCTCTAATCAAAGTAATTAAATCTTCTGCCATTTTAAGCATGTGCTTCTTGGGCACAGATCCTGAAGAACTAGGAGGGACACCCACAGAAGCTAAACCTGGCCTGCCTCTGGGAGAAGCCTTGGAAACAGAAGGAGAGGGCCTAACCACCCTAGGAAGGGAGGGGAGTACAGTAACCTGAGAAGCCCCTTCAGCCTGACTTGCCTCCTGAGAGGCCACATCCTGCAATATCAAAGTCTCCCCCTGGGACTCCAGAGAAGCCTCCGGCGGAACCACCGGTTCCACTGACCTCTAAAGAACCGGCGTCCGGTACGGACGACTCTTCTTGCCTGGGTTTAGCTGCTTTGTCTTTGCGCTTCTTCGAAGAAGCGGGCCGGAGCATCCGGCGGCATATTATAATTACTCCGCTTCCGAAGACCAACCTGGCACAATCTAACCTTCGCTTAATAGTGCGCTTATTGAACCTAGCACAAAAGCGACACCCAACAACGTCGTGCTCAGGCCCCAAACAAGGAATACACAAAGTATGATAATCTCTATGCGGTATCTGTTTCCCACAAGAAATACAGTTATTCACTTTTTCTGACATCCGGTAAACCACTGAGGCAAGAAAAAATTAAAATATTCCCCAACGGGGTACTTAGCCAACTTTGACTCGGTCTGAAACTCTGAATTCGAAAAATTTCAGAACGCCGAACGGCACTTGCAACGCTGCTTCTGCATCAGACCATGCGGCAAAAAAGACTGAGGATATGACGTCGGTCATGCGCATTTGTACCCTGACGTCCTGATGTCAGTCTTAAGCGCCTTGACCGACGTCAGCCTAATACTTTGATATTCGGGCCGACCGAGGACAGCGGACTACCCAAGTGTAAGGACTGCAGCAATGTGAGATGAAGAACATCCCTCTTGGCAGAAGTAAACCACCACCAATACAGTCTTCCAAGTACAATGTTGTACGGAAAAGGAAACTGCAGGTTCAGAAGGGGACTGGGTCAAATTCTCAAGATCAAAATTAATGTCCAAAGAAGGAGGAATAGGCTTTCTTGGAGACCAAATATGAAGTGTGCCTTCAAAAATTGTTAGACTTCAAAACTAGTAAGCCAAAGGTGGAGTTAGAGGCAGACATGTGGAAATGTTTGACAAATGAACTTAAACAGATGAATATGTTGAGCCAAAATTGAGCAACTCACACAAATAACGACAGTAGGAATCACCACACAAAAAAGGTCCAAGTCAAGCTTGAGACGCCAAATAGAAAATCTCTTCCATTTAGTCACATATGATTTTTCTAGTAGTGGGTTTTCTGTCCTCCTACACAACCTGAAGGACTTCCTCAGAAAATTGGTGACTAAAACCTATAAAACCATATTATTGAAAGTGTCAATTAAGGGGTGGGCAAGTGAGGGTGAATTAGAGATCCCTTGTCCTGCATGAGAAGATCCACCCTATGAGGTAACTTGTGACAATTGCCCCTGGCCAGATGAAACAGAGATGGGAACACAGGCTGTCTGGGCGAAAAGGCAGTCACAAGCAAGATTACGGGCCTGTCCTACTTGATCTTGTGCAAGACCTTTGGTGGTACAGGAAAACGGAGAAAGGCATACAGAAACATCCCCTTCTAAGAAAAACACAAAGCATTCACTTTCCAAGCCACAGGACTTGGCACTTGAACAGAACTGGGGAAGTTGTCTGTTCAGAGTGGAGGCAAAAAAGATCTACTTAAGGAGTACCCATCTGATGTACAGTGTTTAGAAACACTTCCGTGTGAAGCATCCATTCACAAGGACGTGCCTTGAACCTGCTCACAGACACTGCCACCAGATTGTGCTCTGAAGGAATATACACCGCCTGAAGAACCAAGTGATAGCAGATTGCAAAATCCTAAGGCTGAAGGAGCCCACCTGAAAGAAGGTTAAGATTTTATGGCCCCTTGCTTGCTGATGTACACGACTGTGGTATTTGTCTGCAAAAACAAACTTTAAGAGGACCTGGAACACAAAGGGAGTGAAAAGCCCAGACAGCTAGAAGTAGAGTCCTCATCTCCTTGATGTTGACATGGTCTGACAGCTGGAGATGGGACCAAAGACCCTAAGCTTTTAGGTTGTTGGAGGAGGTTCCACAAATGGGATCAGAAGCAATCATGTACAGTTCCCAAGTAGGGAGCAGAACCTGAAAAAGCAGACCTGGAATCAAGGAAATCTGGTAAATCCACCAGCAGAGCTCAAGCTTGAGACAAGGCAACAGAGAAACTAGCTATCCCAGGGGCTGTCAATGCCGAAGCCAAACAGTCTTGAGATACCATTAAAATTTCCTCATGTGGAGTCTGGCAAAAAGAACCATGGGAATGGTAAATGCCTTGCACCCCACAGCTCACAGAAATTCCTTTGCAGACAGGAATGGAAGAGGAAGAAGAGACTGGAAATAAGCAATCAGAGAGGGAACCTTCAGAGACAGGAGACTAGCACAATGTAATGGTCTGAATCCTGCAACCCAGAAACACTTGGTCCTGAGAGGGTGTCAGCTCAGACTTTTTGAGACTGAATGTAAACCCCACATAAGTGTCCTTCAAATCCAGGGATATCAGAAAGGCTTGAGAAAACAACAAAGGGAAAAGTGTATGAAAAGACAACATCATGAAAGAAGGAATGTTGAGAAGGGTGTTCAGATAAGACGGGTCTAGAATGGGCCAACATGACCCCCCTTTCTGAGAACCAGAAAAGTACAGTTTTGTACCTACCATAAATGTCGATGTTCGAGTGTTCACCCTGCTGCAGTCATCACACTTGGGTTATCCTGTCGTCAGGCGGTCCCGCAGTCGGACGGATTTCCAAAGTCTTGGTCCGACGTCGGTTGCTGTCGCCTCATCCCTGACGTCAGTGTGCCAGGGGTACATATATTGCAACCAACGCCATTTTCTTCAGTTTTTCTTGCCCCAGATGTCAGGGGCCCCCAAAAAGGTGATCCAAATTAGTACCAAAAGGTGAGAACACTGTACAAACACAAAAACCCTTCAGCTATAAGCAAATATATCAGTAAGGCATAGCAAAGATTTAGCCAGTAGATCAGAGGGGTTGAAGGGAGGGTAACCTGGACTGCAGCAGGGTGAACACTCGAACATCTACATTTTTGGTAGGTACAAAACTGTACTATGTTCATCGTGTTACCCTGCTGCAGTCATCACACTTGGGTTGAGTCCCAAAGCTATGGTAGGGTGGAGGCATTATAGAGGGTTAGAAGAGGCAATGAGGCCCTGCAGAACTGCAGTGGCGAAGCATGCCCTGGACTTAGAATAAAAAGGTAAGTGATAGTGTTTGGTGAATGTGTGTACAGAACTCCAAGTTGCAGCTTCTAAAACTTCCTTGGTAGGAACCCCCCCCTGAGAAAGGCTGTAGAGGTAGCTGTTGCCCTGGTGGAGTGGGATCTAATGGTAGGAGGAACTGGTTTCCCATGATGGGTATAGCAGAATCGTATGCAATGGCCTATCCATTTAGAAATAGTTTGCTTGGATATGGCCCTCCCTTGTGAAGCTGTAGCATAGGAAACAAAGAGCTGGTCAGTTTTTCTGAAAGCCTTAGTTTTATCCAAGTAGTATCGAAGCTGCCTGTGGATGTCCAAGGAACGCAGGAGTCTCTCACCTTTATTCTGTGGATTGGGGAAGAAAGTGGGTAGATGGATGGTTTGATTTAAAGCTACACTGGAAACCACCTTAGGCATGAAGGAAGGATTAGTTCGTAGAGAAACTCTGTCTTGATGAAAAATGAGGAAAGGTTCCACTGTCATACGAGCCTGTAATTCTGAAACTCTCCTAGCAGAAGTTATTGCCAGGAGCAGGGCAGTCTTCCAAGATAGGAACTGAAAGTCTGCAGAAAAAGCTGGTTCAAAGGGAGGTAGCGTTAGTTTTTCAAGAACAAAGTTGAGGTCCCATGTTGGTGTAGGAGCTCTTCTAGGTGGTCTAATGTTTTTTGCCCCTCTGAGGAACTGCCTTAGGAGTGGATTTGAAAATAAAGGTGGATTTGTGTCGTAGTGAGCTGAAATAGCTGAAGCATGGTTTTAACTGAGGAGAAGGAAAGTCCTTTATGCAACATCTCAGCTAAATACTGCAGAATGTGAGGCATATGAGGCTGAGTTGTGTCTTGGCCTTTAGCTTGGTTCCAAGCAGAAAACCTTTTCCATTTGTCTGAGTAAGCCTTCCTGGTGCTTGGCCCCCTGGCTTCTAGAATAACATCCAGTACCGCTTGTGAAAGAGGGGCTGCTTGGCTGCTTAATTGATTTGCCATGCAGCCAGGTTTAAGGTTTTGATCTGGCTGTGTAGAATCTGCTTGTCTTGCTGCATGAGCAAATGAGGTATTTGAGGCAATATCCATGGTGGGCTGTGAGCCATATTCTTCAATAGCGGATACCAGTGCTGGCATGGCCAGTCTGGGGCTATGAGAATCATTCAAGGTTTCTCCTTTTTGACCTTCAAAAGAACCTTTGTGAGAAGAGGTAATGGAGAAAAAGCATATGCTGTCAGGTTTTTCCAACTGAAGGAGAGAGCGTCCACTTTCCAAGCTTGATGGTGGAATGTCCTTGTACAAAATTTTGTTAGCTGGTAGTTTTGAGGACTGGCAAATAGGTCTATATTTGGTAGGCCCCATCATTGAGTTATCATTGCAAATATTTGTGGGTCTAGCTTCCACTCGTGGGGATCTTTGATGTTTCTGCTTAGGTTGTCTGCCAATGTGTTTTTCTGTCCAGGCAGGAAGTGAGCTTGTAACTGGACTTGGCAGGCCAGAGCTGTGTTCCATAAGATTATTGCTTGCCTGCAAAGAGGGTAGGAGTGTGTGCCCCCTTGTTTGTTTATGTACCACATTACTGTGGTGTTGTCCGTCTTTATTGCCAGTTGTCCAGGCTGTAGTAGATCCTTGAAGGCTGTCAGAGCTTTCTGTACAGCTAGCATCTCTTTTTGGTTTATGTGAAGTTTTCTTTGTTCTGCAGTCCATAGGCCTTGAATGCATTGCCCTGCCATGTGTGCCCCCCAGGCATAGTCTGAAGCATCTGTTGTGATAGTTTGCCTGGGTGGGGGTAAGGTGAAAGGCTGACCCTTGTTGAGGTGACATGCATGTGCCCACCATAGAAATTCCTGGTGAAGGCATGGAATGAGAGATATCACTGTGTCCAAGCTGTGGCTGAGTTGAGACCATACGCTTTTTAGGTACCATTGTAATTTCCTCATATGCAGTTTTGCAAATGGTATTATCAGAATGCAAAATGCCATGAAGCCCAAAACCTGCAGAATTTTTCTTGCAGTTAATTGGGTCTTTGTTGCCATTGTCTTGAAATATTGAGTCAGTTGTAATTGCTTGTCTGGTGTAATGTAAGCCTTCTGGGCCGTTGTGTCCAAGCTGGCACCCAGGAATGTCATTTTTTGTGAGGGTACTAGTTTTGACTTATTTTCGTTTACTGTGTACCCCAGACAATTTAATAGATGCTTTACAAAAGCCACATGTTGTAAGAGAATGTCTTTTCTTTCTGCTTGGATGAGGCAGTCGTCCAGGTATGGATATATTTGAATTCCTCCTTGTCTGCAGTATGCAATTACTGGTGCCAGGCATTTTGTGAATACTCTGGGCGCAGTAGATAAGCCAAAGGGCAGTGCAGAGAATTGATAATGGGTTGAACCTGCAATAAAACGGAGGTATCTTCTGCAACTTTGTCTGATAGGGACATGCAGGTATGCCTCCTTGAGGTCCAACGTTACCAGCCATGCTTCCTTGCCCAACGTGGGAAGTAGCTGCTGTAGTGTTAGCATCTTGAATTTGGGAACTTGTAAGTGTTTAGAATTGAAAGGTCCAGAAATGGTCCCCAAGCATTTTCTTTTCTGGGTACTAGGAAGAGTCTTGAGTAAAATCCTTGGCCTTGCTCTTGAATTGGTACCCTTTGAATGGCTCTCATGGCCATGAGAGCTGTAATTTGTTTTTGAGCCTCTGCCCTTTGATTTTGTGGCAGGTTTGGCATTCCTCTTTTTATTGGCAAGGTGTGAAAGTGAAATCTGTATCCTCGTAAAATTATGTCTAGGACCCATTTGTCCTTTGTGACCATGTGCCAGTTGTCTGCAAATAGTGCTAGTTTTCCCCCCAGGGGGGCTGACAAAAGAGCTTTGTTTGGCCAGCTGAGGTGCAAGTCATTGAGTTTGCTTTCTGGTGGGTTGAGACCGGTCTTCTCCTCCCTTCTGGGTTGGACTGCCCCATTGGCAAGGTTTATATTGAGCTTGTGGTTGTCCTCTGCCCCTTGGGCGCCTGTATTTACCCCTCGGAGGCCTGTCAGTGGCTGGGCTGGAAAGGACCAATTTTTTGTTGGCCAGTTTCTGCTGAAGCGAGGGGGTTGTACCTGTAGGAAATCTTTGACTGTCTGCATTGATTTTGCCTTATCTTCCATTTTCTTTAAAACTTCTTCTGCTTTAACACCAAAAAGAACATCCTGCTGTAAGGGAGCATCTAGTAGTTTTGCTTTAACATGATCAGGCAGACTTTGTTCCTTTCACCAGGCATGCCTACGTTTAACTGATCCAGTGACAGCTGCTCTGCAGGAGGCCTCCAAAGAATCAAACCCACATTGTAAGGTATGTTTGCCGACCTGCTCGGTGGCGTGCAACAAATCCTGTACTTCTTTCAATTCAGATTGTTGAGGGAGGGTGGTTATCTTTTGTTTTAACTGAGAGATCAGAAATTGCTGATACATAAGCATATGAAATTGACAGTTTAGAGCTCTCATAGCTAAAGTGGCTGAGGTGTAAACCTCCCCCCCCCCGTCTGTCTAGTGCTCTGGAATCCCTTTCAGAAGGTACTGGATTTTTAGCCATGGAAGCCTTAGCCCCCTTGGGACCCTGGGAGATAGTCTCTGGGTCAGCTACTGGGCTTTTGTAAAGAAATTTGTGGGAATCAGGTACTCTGTAGTATCTGTCAGGCTTGGCCGGGGCAGGAGGCAGAGAGTCAGGGTTGAAACTGGATTCTAAATAGACATCATCCACAATGTCCAAAACAGGAGGGATGGCTAGAGGTCTGTGTTGGGGGAATAAAATAAACTCTCTGAGCCTTTTCTTGGAATCAGAGAAATCCTGACCTTCCCAGTGAAAATGTTCCCTCATAGTGTGTAAAGTTTCCCCAAAAGAGTAATCTTCTGGAGGGGAACCTGAGGGAATAGAGTCCTCAGCATCAGAATCTTCATAAGGAGAGAAGGAATAGTCTTGGTCCTCAGAGGAATCCGAAGAAATAGACAGTTGTTCACAGGAAGCAGATTCTTCCTCTTGTCTAGGCCTTTTAACAGGAGGAGGCTGAGAACCCCTGATAAGAGAAAACAAATCTTCAGCCATCTTGAGCATCTGTTTCTTAGGCATAGGGCCTTGAACAGGAGACTGAAGTGAAGCCTTTTTCGATTTGGAAGGAGTCTTCGATTTGGAAAACGTTTTGACTGTAAGAGTCGTCGGTCTGAAAACGCCTTCAGAAGGCGATGGCGTTTCAGAAGTACTGACGTCCTTGGAAGGTAAATCATTGGTAGGGCCTGAAGTAAAAGGCTGCGTCGGCCTAGTACATTCCGTCAAAATATCCGTAGCGGTCTCGGGTTCCTGACCTGCGGTAGTCAGAGGCTGCGTTGGAGCCTCATTGATAACCAGAGATAACCAGAGAACCGGAGACCGGCTCAACCGAGGCCTCGGAATCGGGCTTAGGCCTGGGCTGTCGATCCTTATCCCTGCGCTTTTTGTGCACGCCGTTAGTCGGAAGCTCCAACGGCATGTTATAATTAAATTTTCTGCCAAAAAAGTGTCATGCGAAATCAAATCGTCTTTTAATAGTACGTTTATTAAATCTAGCACAAAAACGACAAGAAGTGACGTCGTGATCAGGGCCTAGGCAAGGTATGCAATAAGAATGAAAATCCTTATGAGGTGTTTGCTTCCCACAAGAAATACAATTGTTAACTTTTTCTGACATCGGTCTGAGGCAAGAAAAGTTTCCCCAACGGGGTACTTACCTTTATAGAAGACTTCGGTCTGAAATTCGAAAAACTTGCGAAATGCTTCGGCTTCAGGCACCGCGCGGCAAGAAAGACTGAAGAAAATGGCGTTGGTTGCAATATATGTACCCCTGGTGCACTGACGTCAGGGATGAGGCGACAGCAACCGACGCCAGACCAAGACTTTGGAAATCCGGCCGACTGCGGGACCGCCTGACGACAGGATAACCCAAGTGTGATGACTGCAGCAGGGTAACACGATGAACATCTTCCTGGAATAAAAATCTGTTCCCTGTTGAGACAAGGGACAGGCTGGATGCTCCCCTGACCCACCAAATCCTGCAGAACCAAAGGAAAATATGGGTGCTAACAAGGAAGAGGCTGAGGAGGGCCTGAAAATGGAAGAAAGGATGACTTTCAAACCATAAAATAACCATTTTGAATAATGAACAGAATCCAAGCATCTGTGAATATGTTGCCAAACAGGAAGAGTCAGCATGAGAGAAAGACAAATCTGGCCGAGGGGTAGGAGTGGCTAAATATCAAACCGAAGCATTTGTCAGGGAAAGACCGTCTTTGACTCAGCACACTGAGAAGGCTTGTCTGGATAAACCCTCCTAAAAGTCCTCTTGCTTCTAGAACACTGTTTAGTCTGCTATGCAGAAAATAAGGTTAAGAACAATTTCTCTGCAATTTAGGAACAGGGAGACCAAGATTTATTTCAAATCCTGCGAAATTTAAATTCATCTGTGGCAATGCCAAACAGATTCTGGCTGTCTATGGGAGAATCCAATAATTTGGCATTGTCTTCAGGCAGAGCCTGAAAGCACAATTAGAATTTATGCACTTACCATAACTTGGCATCTGTGTTGTCCTTTTTTATTCTTCTTCACGAACAGGTCTAGATCTGATCCTCGGATTCAACTCGTCTGCATTTACAAGACTTCGTATCCAAATCTCGAGCTCATCCCTCTACTCATAATGCTCTATTCAATCCCCAACTCCTCAGATAACGTTTGTTCCTTACTGCCCACTGTGTTATAAAGACAAATAGAAAAAAAGAGAGAGACGAGGCTCAAACCAGGAATATGAGGGTTCCTATAACATTTATAGATCCTTCTAGGAGTGACTGGGTCGGGGATGGTTGGGAAGAAAGGTGAAGAAGAAAGAAAATGCACAACAGAAATGCCAAGTTATGTTAAGTACATAACTTCTGAATCTGTTGTTTTTTTCATTCTTCCTCACAAATGGGTCAGAGTCCCCAGATATGCAACTCTCAGGAGACCCTCAAGGAAGGACATGCCAGAGCACTGTCAAACCAAAAGAAGATCTGCTTCTGGAGACTGTCTAATTTGTAATGTGTAACAAAGGTATGAATCTTTGACCAAGTGGCTGCAGAGCAAATGTTGTCAATGGAAGTTCTTGAAGAAAAGGCAGATGAAGTAGCCATACATCTAGTGGAATGTGCTCTAGGAGGACAAGGCAGCTCCAAACCTTTTTGAGAATACATCAGTGAGATATGATCAGTAATCCATTTGGCCAGAGTAATTTTGGATACTGCGTGATCCAAGCGGTCATGGGAAAAGGAAACAAACAGTTGATCAGATTTCCTGTACTGTCTTGTTCTGTGAAGATAAATTGCTTGTGGACATCAAGAAGGTGCAGCATATATTCATCCTTACCAGTAAAGTTTGGAAAGAAAAATGGTAATTGTATGGACTGGTTAATGTTAGTCTCTGTGGCCACTTTAGGCAAAAAGGAAGGGCTGGTTCGTAGGGGCACCTTATCCTTATGGAAAATAATGTATGGAGGCCTAGTCGATAAGGCTTGGAGTTCAGAAATTTTATGCTGAAGAGATAGCTACTAAAAAGATTGTTTTCTAAGAAAGGAACTTCATGTCACATTTGTCCACCTGTTCAAAGGGTTTCTGAATTAACTGCTGAAGGACCACTGTCAAATCCCAAGCAAGAGAGGGATCCTTTTAGGAGGTCTAAGGAGGAAACTTTCCTTCAAAAAAGCTTTACATAATCTGGAAGATGTCTGAGAGAATGATTCGATTTCAGCATGAAAGTTGGATATGGCTGCTAACTGTAGTTTAATAGAAAAACTAGCCCCTTCCTTAAAAAGAAAAGTGAGAAAAAGGAGGATGGCCAAAGCAGGTGCAGAAAAAGGGTCAGTACATTCTGCTTGGAAGCCCATCTGAAGAATCTTTTTCATTTGCTTCTGTAAACTTCCTTGGTGGAGGCCTTCTGGAAGGCCAAGATAATGTCACAAACAGGGGAAGAGAGCCTGGACCATCTTACTAACACTGAAAGTGGAGAAACCATGCCATCAGTTTGAGGGTGTGAAGACTTGGATGTTGAATTACTGATGGATGAGATAAGAGACCCTGAGTGGGCGCTAGTATTCATGGAGGATAATCAAATGAGAACAGAGGAAGAGGAGCCACAGCTGTCGAGGCCAGAAGGGGGCAATGAGGCTGACTGAGCTCTACAGCCTGCTTAATTCTACTTCGGGATCAGCAGAAGAGAGGGGTAAGCACAGAGGAGACAGAAAGGGGCCAACCGTGAATTACACCATCCCTCAGTGACTCCCCCAGAGGGGGGGGGGGGTCAGAGAATTACTTGTTGCACTTGTTGATGGGAGAGGAAACCGGTCACAGCAAGGCTGGCCCCAGCGGCTTAAGATCATACTCGCTACTGTTTGCTTAAGAGACCACTCATGAGGAATCAGGATGGGCCTGCTGAGTCTGCCACTAAGTTTGTTTCCCCGGTATGACTGCTGCAACAAAAAAGCAGATTCCCAATGATGTGATAGGATGAAGAGGTAATGATGTCATTTGAGTCATAGTATCCAATGGAGTTCCTATAAATCCCAATGACTGTACATGAGTCAGCTTCGATTTGGCAAGGTTTATTGTAATGCCTAGGGAGCTGGAAATCTGGAGCAAGTAATCCCTGGCTTGTAGAAGTTGATGGCAGGTTGGGGCAGTGAGGAGCCAATCGTAGAGATAGGGAAACACCTGGAATCCTCTGAGTCTCAGATGAGCTGCTACGACTGCCATGTATTTGGTGAACACCCTGGGAGCTGTGGTGAGTCCAAAAGAATTGGTAGTGATTGGTTCCCACCCGAAAGTGTAGGTGTCTTTTGGACAGTCCATCTATTTTGATGTAGTAGTATGCATTCTGGAGAGCTATAGAGCACATCCAATCATCTTTGTGCAGACGAGGCAGGAAGGACTGAACCGTAACAATTCAGAACTTTGACTTCTTTATGTATACATTTAAAATACTTGGATCCAGAACTGGTCTCTGGTCCCTTGCTTTTCTTTGGCACTGAAAAGAAAGGTGAGTAAGTTTTGAATCCTATCTGCTCTAGTGGGACCTCTTGGATGACTTATTTTGTAGCAGCATTTGAATCTCTCGAGCTGCAAATTCCCTCTGACTAGGTGGAATGCTGGGGAGTTTCTTCCTTTGGACAGCAGATGGAAAGAAAAAGGGTATGTAGTAACCTCTGGATATGATTCTTAGCAGACATGTATTTTTTGTGACATTTGTGCAAGGGTCCAGATGCAAGGAGCAATGACCCCCAACTGCCTCCAGAGACAGTCGGGCAACACTTAAGGAGTGCTGACAGGGTCTGTCAGAGAAGGAGTCTCTAAAGCCTTGGTTTTGTAGACTCCCCTTTGCCTTTGGGGCATCATCTGCCATTGAAACCTAATCTTCTGCCTCTGGAGGAAGGATCTCCACGAGTCCTAAAAAGGTCCCAGAGATTTCTGGAACCACATTTATTACTACCTCACTGGTTCTTAGAGAATAAACGTTGATGGTTAGAAAACTTGATTCCAAGAGCAGACAGAGTATTTCCCTCCTGGTTGCTGTGGGTGAGCGTGTCTTTCACTGATATGCCCTAACAAGGATAAGCCATCAAAGGAGGTATTAACAAAAGACACCTTTGAAGGGTTCCTTAAAGTCACATAGCCTCATCCAGGTAGGTTTCCCAAAGGCTATGCCTGAACCAGCTTCTCGTGAGATACCCTCTGCTGTATTGGAGATCAGCCTAATCAATGAATTGGCAATAGACAAAAAGTAACCAGTTGAGGAGGAACCTTCTTGAGATCCTCTGCTGACATGATCTCAGCAAGAGTCTGAAAACTCCATGATCAAACCTCTCTGTAAGCGAGTAAAATGTGCCAGGTAAATTAATGACCTCAGTGCAAAGGTGGCAGAGACGTAAATGCACTTTCCAAATCTGTGCATCGCTCTGGACTCCTTTTGGTTGATGGACAGAGAAGCTTTGTTCGGTTAGCTCCTTCTTAATGGCAGCCGTCACAACCATGGCATCAACTGGGATTCTCTTGCTCCAGTGAGGTCTATCTGGAGGGGTTACTAAAAACTTATCCGGGTGCTACGGGATGGGCTCGACAGTGTCCGTTTCCTTCTAAGCCCAGTGGGAAACTAGGTCAATAACTTCATCCACCCGGGAGGGGGGTGGCCACCCAAGATGTGGAATAGCTAGTCGCGAAAGCCTCCAGGAACACCACTTCCTCAGGAGAACAAGTTTGGGAGGACCAACCACCTGTTTCAGGATTTCTAGGATGTCTCCAAAGGAGACATTATCAGGTGGTGATTGGGGGATCCTTCCCCCTTATCAAAAATCAGTGTCCTCTGTGAGCCGCTCCATAGGGGAGTCTACGTGCCTCCTCTTGCACATTCTCGTCTGAGATGCCTCTTCCACAAAGTGCTCCTGAGAGGTGCTGGAAGAAAGGAGGAATGTGTGGAGGGTTCCCTGAGCTGGCTAAACCTGATGAGCAGAAATGATGGGTTCAGAGCTCAGACCCAATGAGGGGTGAGGGACAGGATCCAAGACTAGAGAGGACGACTCTCTATGCAAAGTGAAAGCCCTTTCTACTACCTGGAAGGCTGATGGACCTGGGGAACCCCCCCTTCTCAGAGCCAAAGCAGAGGTAGAAGGGTGGTCAAGGCAACCCTGGATCTGAGCTGTCTGGAGAGAAACGGACCCAAGCTGTCCAGGGACCATGGCTCCAATGGGAAGAGAAGGAACCAAACAAAGTGGGAATTGAACCCAAATCCTCAGACCCAGCTCGACATCTCGGATCAGAGACCCGCTCTGATCTAAAGGTATGAGAGCAGGAGTGGTAAGGGATACCATCACAGTTGAGGAAGAGAGCTTCCTCGGTCCCGATGCTGAACCTCTCTGCAATTTTGGATCCCAGGACTCCAAAGCCGCAGGTTGGATCAGAGGAGGAGACAGAATCAGTTGGGCAGATGTGCTCACATATCCGGTAGTGGACAGAGCTGGCAGAACCCCCATCTAAATCTGATCCCTAAGGAATCTCCACATCACCCTGTCCATGTCTACTTCTGTCAAACTCCTAGAGGACGTAGATGAGGTTGTGGACACTGGCCTACTGTGCTTTGTCAGTGTTTGAAACAACTGGGGAGACAGAGCCAGAGACACTGGTTTCAATACAAATTCTGGCGTACAATCTCCGTTCACAATGCCAAACTTACACTATCCATTCGCTGTAGTTCAGTCGATATTTTTTGAGCTGGCATTCTGCCCAATGGAAAACTGCCTTTTGATCACATGCTGGTCAACAGCAGTCACTTTACAGATTCAACAGTAAACCGTGTTTACCATAAAGTAAAAGGAAAAAGAACTCTTCAGCAGAGGAAGTTGTCAGAGTCCAACTTGCAGGAAGAAGGTATAGCTAACTCAGAACTGATCCTCTTCCCTATTTGGATACTCCACTGATAAGGATATAACTGCAGTGGTTCTCACCATAGGTATTTTCTTTGAGGATCCCATGAACGTAATGGTACAGCAACTCTGTTGGGGGTCAAAAGATGTGGAACTACTGAGTCTGGAAGATTTGAAACATGCAGTCATCCCACACTTAAGGTCTTCAAGAGTGCTGTTGAAAGGACCTCACTAGGGCCAAACTTGCAGCCTCCTACCCCTAAGAAATTCAACTGCTTCTTTGGATCTTTATGATATCTAAATATTTTCATAAATCCCTTGTTACAGGGCTCTGCTGTGATCTCCTTTACACTGCTGAAAGTTCCATACTACTCCTTGGACAAAAGAACTTCTCCAGTGATTTGGAAAGCTGGACATTGGACAGACAAATAAAAGGTCTACACTTCTAAAATTTGGGATCTGTGCTATTAAATCACGCCAAAATAACTACCACCACATGAGCCATTACCAATGTGACATTTTTATAGAGATTAAGGACGTGTCAAAGAAAGAGAGCGAGACTTTTGGGGGACAAGATAAACACGGTTAACGTAGACTGCATCTAAGGTAGGAAAGCATATCATCAAATACTGGTATAATGCAGATGGGGTGCTTTTCTGAGGTAGGGAGTGACCACAGGCAGGACAATCAGAAGACTAGCTTAGTTGAGACTTTAGGTTCTACCTACCCAGTTAAAACACTGACTACAACCCAGATGGCCTGAATTTGAGTAGTAGCTTGGAGCTTCTGGAGCAGCTAGGTGAGGGTGGATGGGAATGAGCGGCTGATACTAGCTTGCCCATCCTTGCAGGGGGTGGGGTGGTGGTGGTGGCTCTGGAGTTCAGGACTTGCCACTTTCAATTGAAATTTTGAAGACACTGAAAGGTAGTGAATACTGAAGATGAGAGCTTAGTGTTGCCAAGCCAATGAAGTCTTTTGCACAAGTTGGGAGAGAACACAGCAGACATTTGCTATGACTTTCAGTGTAGGAACAGGGATATGACTTAATGAGGGTGTCATGTAGTTCGCTGGCCTGGAGACACCTGCTGTCCATTCCTGAAATACAGGCGGCCTCATTCAGAGTGGTAAAGGCAGACCCTCAGGCTGTTGGGACAGTGATGCTCCCTGCTCAGTGATGCAAGAAAGAAAGAGGTGTGGGCGAGGAAACAAGATCCTCCATAGCTACCTGGATAATGACCCCACCTCCAGTCGGCTGTTGCCCTCATATAGACAGGAGACTCCTGCAAAAAGGGAGCATATGGGCTCAAGCACAGAGGAGAAATGCATGTAGAAATAAATTGGGGTTTGCTTGAGAACAGTAAGAAGACCATTTCTATCCTAACTCCCAGAATAAAGGGAAGATGACTTTATACTCTGGATCGGTTTGGCATTTCTGGCATTACATTAACAGAACAAGAGTTTGGACCAATGGATTGTTTCCTTTATACTAGATAAGCACAACAGACCGATGTCCAAGCAAACATTTTTTTAAGTGGACAGTGAAGGGCATCACATTCTGTTGTGATCAGAATGGGAAGTGCCAGAAGGCCAGAGTCATTGCCCTTTCTATCAAAATGTCTACCATTAATATAGCATTTTTGAACATGTCTACACTATCGGCACAGAGCATTTACATTGCAGCCACTTGGACCTCTGTTCCTGTCTTTCCCATATTGGACACACAGTCAATGGAACCTGCTGTAGATTATTTTCCTTCTTGGTCTGGAGTCTGAATCCTTTTGAACTTACTCTGCGTTCCTACATGTTTTTGAATCCCTATAGCACCGGTGAGTGCTAATATGAATATAATACAATTGTCACAGAATACTTGCCATAACTGTAGAGGTTTGCAACACAGGATTATTGCTGAGTATGAGCTTCAATCTACCTTATTTCTGTTTTTTCTCCCTCAGACAGAAGTACTGCAGTAATGCAGTTATGTCTTCTTATATAATTTTGAACTTGCATGTGCATAGGTTTTAAATAATAACCTGTACAGGTCAGTGTTTTTCATATCTAGCATATTACCAATTTCTCCCCAGTGTGGGATTATCAAGTAGCTCCAGGCACACTTGTCTTTTTTTTTTATAACACCTTTATTAAATTATCCCTTAAGACATAGACAAACATACATTAACAAATAAGAAAGCAAACCATTTTAACATTTTTCCAGTTAAATACAATATGCATCACATACATTTTCTTTGCTACTATCATCTGTCCATTACAAACAAAATGCTGAATTGCTGCCTTCCTTTAAACCTCACTCCTCCTCCTCCTGAACAGTACTATGCATGTAATGTTCCCACAATTTCCATTTACTTCTATATAATTTGTCCTTCACTTTTCTAAAGATCCCTCTTTCAGTACTCTAATTATTCAGTGACTCAGACAGAGCTGGTGTAGCCTGATTTCCATTTTCCAGTAATTGTTTTTCTCTGGCAGCCAACAGAATTAAACATAACACGGCCTTACTATGTCTAAGCAATTCAGATTTGGTATCCCAGCTCAAAAGAATCATTTTCTTACTTACAGCCATTTCCTTACCCGATATTTCTTACACAGTGCTTGACAAGGAACTTTCAAAATGTGCCCTTCATTACACTCCCAAGACATATGGTCCCAGTTACCTCTTTCTTCTGCATCACACCTCAAATATTGCTATTTACCAGAGGGAAAAGTATCTGAAGTCTGCCTGGGGTATAAAAATACCTATGCAAGCACTTCCAAGCAAAGATCCAAAACCTCTGGACTTGGCTGCATACTTGGGAGCCATATATATGTCTTCCCATTGTTTTCTTGTAAATTGCTTTTCCAAGTCTCTCTTCTCAATCTTTTCTTACCTCCTCTGATTGATTCTTATAGTTAACATGCAATATTTTGTGCCCTACTAAGTACCCCCCTTTTATAACAGACGCATCTGTTCTACATTAAACTAAAAACTCTACTAGAGCAGGTCTTGCACTTAAAATTCCTCTATCCCTTTTCTCTTTGCCTGTACTTTGAGATCAAGCCCCAGTAGGGAAGGCAGTCTCTAGCCTGAAATCCAAAGGTGTTCTTGGCCTCATCACATTCTGTTTCCTTTCCTACTTGAGTTATTTGCTCCAAATATCTTGGTTCCTTTGCCAGGTTTCTCCAGTAAATTCCAGCCCCCTCTTGCCTATTTTCTATATCCCTACTTGTTGTCATCGCAATTAGCAGAATCTCCTTTCTACATTCTCGTAGTGACTTAGTTCTTAGAATACGTTCTACTACTTTATGAATATAATATTACGTATGGTTATTCTCCTTAACGATCTGCATCCAAAATCCCTCTCTCTCTCTAGTTCTTGAACTTCCCCCTTGGTTCGTCATCTCTTTCCACTTTGAATTATAAACTTCTGCTTATGTTTCATATATATATATATATATATATATATATATACACACACACAAACACATTCATATATGAGCCTTAACTGTGCAGTTGTAAAATATCCCTTCAAATTGGGTAAAAAAACTTAAACTACCTTGTTCTATTGGAAGGATCAACTTATCCCGCTTAACTTTTGCACTCCTTCCCTCCCAGATAAATTTCTTCAATTCTTTAATTATTGTCCACAAATTCTCCTCAGGTTACTAAAAGTATGCCTGATCCTTATAGAAGAATAAAGGGACTAAAACATTTTCACTACTTGTATCTTACTATCCTTATCCATAAATAAGAGTTTCCAGTTTCTCAATTTTTGTATTATCTTTTGTTAAATCTCTCCCCACATATCCTTAGCTGCCACAACAGAAACATTTTTAATCCATACTCCTAAATACTTCAACTTATCTTGTCCTCATAAATATGGGCATTGCTGAACCAATTCAAGTGTGGCTACATAATTTACGGCTATAGCCTTTGTTTTATATTTATTAACTTAATATCCTTAAAAGACTTGAAACTGTCTAAAAATGTTACACAAACACACAGCTCTCAACCTTCCATCTCCAAATTGAGGAGCACTAGCCCTCATAATGTGGAACAAATGGGCAAAATGTGGAATACGTACTAATGGCTTACTAACAACGTCAGCTAGGAAGGTCATAGAATGGTTACAATATGCTGGTTTTACTTATAAAGAAGATCTTTTAATGAATTAATATGATTTATTTCTCTTTACTATGAATTTCACTTAAATTCTCAACACTGAATGTGTTACAAACCCTTTCAATGTGGAACTTCATGGAACTTCGAGGAACATGAACTTTTTAAGACCCCAAATGAGGTACGTTCCTCGTAATGAGGTACACTTGAGAGACATGCACAAACACTGAGATATCTTTTTTTGGATTTATCAGGTACAAATCATCATCTGCAAATAAAGAAAACTGATCGTGATTACCACATCAATTTTGTCCTTGTATTTCTGAGTCCCTTATTTTCTTTGCAAATGGCTCTAAATATAAAGCAAATAACACATGGGAAAAAGGACACCCCTGCTTGTTTCCTCTGTTCAAACACACCTTATCACAGGATCATAGGAGGTTACAATGCTAATGACCCCAGGGCCCTTACAAGTTTAGCCAAGTTTAACCCATGTTCCCAAGGGTGTCTGGTTCAAGCAGACACTAAAATCAGCACCTACTGCCTCTATCCAAGAGGGACACAGGTGGAACCCCTGCAGTAAATTTCTGGTTATCCATCCAATCATCCAAATTATTCTTAAATAGGGACAATAAGGGGCTTTGTTTAACATGAATAGGAAGCTTGTTCCAAAGGTGGGGCAACTTCTGAGAGACAAATTTCTCTCTCCAGTAAGATCTGTTGATGTCACATACCATGTTAAAGTCCTTTGAACAAGTGACCTGTGTGCCATTTGACTTGCAAATAGGTCAGACATTGCTCTATATGCAAGGCACAGGTCACCTCTGAGCAGTTTGTACAACACAGAGTAAAGTGACAATGATTTCAGTCTGTCCGCATAACACAGATCTTGAAGACCCTGAATATTCTTTGTAAAGAACTTCTGGTCTCCCCAATTATTGCAGGTGTTTGGAAAGGAACATATCAAAGGGAGCATTGTACTCCATTATTGGCCTGATGAGGGAAGAGTACAGAGGGGTTATAACCTCTTGTTTTCAGGAGGCAATGCTCTTAATTATGAGACGAGCAATATAAAATGCCCTTCTTACCACTGTGGAGACATGATGATCAAAGTTATGGTTGCTGTCAATCTGTGTGCCCACATCTCTCACCACTGTGTTACTTAGGGTCTTGCTATTGATGTAGTAGTTTGCAGGCATATCACCCTTGCTGAAGTGGATGATAATGCATTTTTTTACATTAAGCTTAAGACCATGACTTTGGCACCAGTCATTAGTCTGCATAAGACCCTCTTGCAGGATGTCGACATCACTAGGAGTTTCAATGATTGTTCCCAGTTTGCAGTCAACATCAAACTTCGTCAGCCACAGTCCTTTAGTTTTAACCTGTACTTCAGAGTAGTAGTTTCTTAAAAGTAAGGGTTACAGAACCGATCCCTGTGGAACACCACTGGTTACGGATCTGCTGGAGGAGATGGAGTCACCTATTTTGACTGTGTGAGTGAGCCAATTTGCAACCCAACTGAAAATACATGGTTGAAAACCAGTTGGGTGAGTTTATCAATGATGCCCGAGTCAGGGATTGTGTCAAAGACCTTGGCGAAGTCTAGGTAGGCCGTATGCACAGATCTGCCCTCATCTACTGCTTTGGTGCTTGTCTCAAGGAAGTCCACCAAGTTTAACAGGCGTGATCTCCTCTTGACAAAGCCAAACTGGGTGGGGTAGAGCATTTGGGGATTTCCTGTAGCTCTATTAATAAGGTCCATGATGATCCGATCCATGACCTTGTGGATAAGGGTGGTCAGGCTTATGGGTCTATAGTTCCTGGGGTCCGTGGATGCACCCCCTTTGTGCAAAAGGATGATGGCAGCCATTTTCCATTCAGCTGAGATAAAGTCAGTGTTTAGGCCGTGATTGAAAGGCGTGCCCAATGGTAATGCTAACTTCCATTTTAAACCGTGTACAACACAGCCCAGGATGTTGTCTGGTCCCACAGAGGCTGTGTTTTTCGCCTTGGACAGGGAGTGTAAGACCATATGTAGGGGAGAGGTGTTAAGAATGCTTTGGGGTATATGTGGGCTGGGACAGGGGAATGAAGTTTTCATTGACCCTGTCAGCCATCAGGTTTGCTATATCCACATGTTCTGTAAATGTAGTACCATTAACTATGAGTTCAGCACAAATCTGGGCCTTAACTTTGAGGTTACAGATGTAACTAAAAAAGCCTTGCGGTTATCCTTAGTTAGGGACGCTAATTTGGATTCATAGTTAGCTTTAAAAGACTTTACTAGGAGTCTTATTTGCTTGTTTAAGTTGAGGAGGGAGTGTTTCCAGTTTTGAGACCATTGCTTCCTATTCTTAGACAGTGATTTATTTCTCCTGTTGGATAGCCTATTAATGACAGCTGTCCACCAGGCAGGTATGTTTTTCCTTGAAGATTTTGCTTTGGTTCTATCAGTTACGGCAGAAAGGAACCTACCCACTTTAATTCTTGCCTCCAATCCTTCCTACATCCTTCTAATTAACCTTATTATTTTAGCAGGGAATGCAAATGCTTCCATTGTCCTACTCATAAAATCCTAGATTACTCTGTCAAATGCTTTTTCTGCATCAGGACCCACCAAAACAGGCATTTTTCTTACATTCTGCTTCTCTCTGGATCATCATTGTTCTATTAATGTTGTCAAATGTTTGCCTTTCGCCACAAAACCACACACTGATCCATATCTATCAATTTTGGCAACACCTTTGCCATTCTTTTAGCTAGTATAGACAAACACTTTATAATCATGGTTTAAAACAGAAATGGGTCTATATGACACGCTTGTCTATGGCTTCTTGTTGCAAAAATGATAGCTGGGTTTCCTGTTGATGTCCCTGTAGTGAGGGAGAGATCATCTCCCTGCTGGGGACATCTGACTGCTCCTGACAGAATAACTGACATCGACTTTCACTAATCTCTTGTATTAGGATATAAATGCAGCAGAATTCTTGTTAAGAAAAAAAGTGCTGATATTCTGAGCAGACTTCTATACCTGCCCTTTCTCAGTCTTTCCCTTTCTTTTCGGTGATCTGATGACTTAACTTTTTACCCAGACTCAAGTCATTGGTTTTACAGGTGAAAATTATAACTGCTGTGCTACAGGCACACTGTGTTCAAGTTCTTTTTCCAACCCCCATCCATTCTTAATTGCTGTGTTGGTACTTGATCTTCCATTCTGCAGCATGACATACCCCATGAGGCTACCCCTGCCAAGTGGCGTAGCTGGAGGAGGGGGGTGTTGGCGAAAGACAGGTGGCCCACTCCTGGCAGAACTTTTTATTAAACAAGAAGTTGGTGGGTGTTTTTTTTTTTTTTTTTTTTATGCCTGGAATTGCTGGAGCTGGAAACTACTTCCTGGAGAGCAGGAAAGGCTAAATTCCGGTGGTGCTGTGCATGGTGGCTCACCGCTTTCTGTTTGGCTGAGTTGCTTCGTGACATCAGCAGGCAAGCAAGTTACTGTTCGGCAGTGTGGAAAAAAATTGGGAAGATCTTAAGAAGAGAAGAATATACAAAAAAGGCAAAGGTAAGTTTGTATTTGAATTCTCATCTATTTTTTTCTGAATGTCACACCAAGAAGCAGAGAATTTAAAATACTAAGCACTGATGATCACTTCATACGTACAGTTGCAGTTGCAGATTAATCCTTTTCCAGTTTTGTTCATTTATCGTTATTTTGTGACCTGTGCAATGAAGCTTGGCTGGGGGGGGGGGGGGCTTGTAAACAGGGAACAGAGTAATTGTGGTTTCTGAGGTTGTATGTTAAAACTTACTTGCCTTATTAAATTAGCATCCAGGGGAGACATTGTTATGTGATTTAGCAGTTTAAATAGTTGTGAGCCCAACAGAAGGTTAGTTCTTTGACTGTGAGCCATGTTGCTTTTTCTAAGGTTTTGCAGACAGTGATGTTCTTGTTTTGGGGTGAGCATAATGACTATACAGATTTTATATGTGATTGTCTGAGTCTGAAGGAGTATAGAGTTTCTTTTTGATGTAAATGCTACTAATGGGAGGCCATATTCAAGCTAGGAGAAAAGTGTGCCTGTATCTATTGTTTTTCTGCTGGACTTGGAGAGAAAGGGGAGGGAGAATTTGTTGTCACTGAATAAGAATTAACCTTTTCCTCTTGTTATCAAAGTGGAGAGTGAGAGTAAGTTAGACATTTAAATGCATCTGTGCTTCATATGGGAGAGTTGTTATGATCTATGATTTGTAGTGGTGATGATGTTTTGAGCAGATGGCACTTGATTCCTAAAAAGCAGGGTTTTTTCTGTTTGTTTCTTTTGTTTTGGAAGATTCAAGCAGTATATTTTGTTATTGATGCATTATATAAGAGTAAGGACGTCTGAGTGATGTTTTTTTTTTTTGCAGTATAGGGAGAGACTGATTGCAAAGATATAAAAGCACATCAGCATATAGCAAAAGGGAAAGGTGAGGCAAGTCAAAGAAGAGTTCATCAATGTACATGGAAATGAGGAGGGGCAGATATGTAGCTTTGGGGGATGTACTTATGGAGGATAGAATAAGGAACGAAAGAGATTTGTACTTTGACAGCGGTGATGTACTTTGATGGGGGGGGGTAGGGGACAGTGGAGCAAGACTTGTGGCACTACAATTCATCAGAGTGTGGGCAGTGATGCAAACGTGCATCTCGGAGGCAGGCTTTTGGCTCACTGAGCCACCACTTAGTGGCAGCCTTCACAGAGTGTGTGCAGAGTGTGTATTCCTAAATGACGATTTGGGTAGATTGCTCTCCTGCCCAAGGTGTGGGATTAGGGTCAGCACAAAATAAAATACCCTAATGGCTGCTATGCTGTCATGAAGACAAAACATCCTCATGTCTGCCTGTACAATGGCCTTTGGATGTCTTTTACCTCATACATCTATCAAAAATTCTCCTTATCGAATGGCAAGTGATTGAACACAATTTGGTCACCAACCAATCAAAAAAAAAAAAAAAAAAAACACACTTTAAAACAGATTTTTGCAAAAGTCTCCCCCCCCCCCCTCACACCCCTGTACATCATTGCTAGTAATAGTTACCAACCCTGAGATTAAAATACAGTGGGGGAAGGGCAAACATACCATGATCGCGCACTGACAAAAATCTGGTGTATGCAATAAGCTGATGAACAAAAGCAAGTAGGGCTAATAGTTAATTTGCCAATTTGTACAGTTGAATTTGCCAATTTGTACAGTTGACCAATTGTCGAACTTCCCTCCCACCATACAAGGGAATGGATGGATTTAAGTCCAGTAGAGGGAAGGTTTGATGGTCTACAGGCACAGCTACAAGAATGAACTAGAAAGATTTTTTTTTTGAGCAGATGTGACTTAAAAATACAGGATAAGGATCAGTCCTGTCCGTATGGCTTTTGTTGTTCATGCTATCTTGCTAAACTCTGTTACAACTGTTGTGATATGCAATCAGATTGTCTAACTTTACATCCCGTACATACAAGATCAAGCTTCAAGTTCTTATTTTATAAACTCATAGCGCGGATGCAGATATTGCTCAGCTTATTTTGACAAACTTACCCATGAGTAGTTGTTCATTTACTGAAATAACTGATCATCTTCTTTTTTCAGCTGTTCCCATTAGGGGTCGCCACAGCAGAACAACTGTTTCCATTTCTTCCTGTCCTCTGCACCTTGCTCTGTCACACCAACCACCTCCATGTCCTCTCTTGCCACATCCATAAACCTTACCTTAGGCCTTCCTCTTTTCTTGTTACCTGGCAGCTTCATCCTTAGCATCTTTTTCCCAATATACTCTGCATCCCTCCTCAGCACATGTCCAAACCAACGTAATCTTGCCTCTGGTTTTGTCTCCAAACCTTCCAACCTGGGCTGACCCTCTAATATACTTATTCCTAATCCTGTCCATCCTAGTCATACTCATTGCAAATCTTAACATCTTCAACTCTGCCACATCCAGCTCTGACTCCTGCCTTTTTGTCAACGACACTGTCTCCAAACCATATAACATAGCTGGTCTCACTACCTTCTTGTAGACCTTCCCTTTCACTCTTACTGGTACTAATCTGTCACAAATCACTCCTGACACTCTTCTCCACCCACTCCACTCTGCCTGTACTCTCTTCTTCACCTCTCTTCCACACTCTCCATTACTCTGAACTGCTGATCCCAAGTACTTAAACTCATTCACCTTCGCCACCTCTACACCCTGCATCCTCACCATTCCTCTATCCTCCCTCTCATTCACACACATATATTCTGTCTTAGTCCTGCTGGCCTTCATTCCCCTTCACTCTAGAGCATATCTCCACCTCTCCAGGGTCTCCTCCACCTGTTCCCTACTCTCACTACAGATCACAATGTCATCTCCAAACATCATAGTCCACGGGGACTCCTGTCTGATCTCGTCTGTCAACCTGTCCATCACCATTGCAAATAAGAAAGGGCTCAGAGCTGATCCTTGATGTAATCCCACCTCCACCTTAAACTCATCCGTCACTCCCACCGCAGATCTCACCGCTGTCACACTACCCTCGTACATATTCTGTACCACTCTTACATACTTCTCTAACACTCCCGACTTCCACATACAATACCACAACTCCTCTCTAGGCACCCTGTCATATGACTTCTCTAAATCCACAAAGACACAACGTAACTCCTTCTGACCTTCTCTGTACTTCTCCATTAACACTCTCAAAGCAAACATCGCATCTGTAGTGCTCTTTCCTGGCATGAAACCATACTGCTGATCAGTAATCATCACCTCCCTTCTTAACCTAGCTTCCACTACTCTTTCCCATAACTTCACGCTGTAACTGATCAGTTTAATCCTTCTGTAGTTACTACAGCTCTGCACATCACCCTTACTCTTAAAAATCGGTACCAAAACACTTTTTCTCCATTCCTCAGGCATCCTCTCACTTTCCAGATTTCTTTCTCCATTCCTCAGGCATCCTCTCACTTTCCAGATTTCATTAAACAATCTAGTTAAAAACTCCACTGCCATTTCACCTGAACACCTCCATGCTTCCACAGGTATGTCCATCTGGACCAACAGCCTTTCTGTTTTTCATCCTCTTCATAGCTATCCTTACTTCCTCCTTGTTAATCCGCTGCACTTCTTGATTCACTATCCGCACATCATCCAACCCTCTCTCCTTCTCTTCATTCATCAACCCCTCAAAGTACTCTTTCCATCTGCTCAACACACCCTCCTCGCTTGTGAGTACGTTTTCCTCACTATCCTTTATCACCCTTACCTGCTGCACATCTTTACTAGCTCGGTCCCTCTGTCTAGCCAATCAATAAAGGTCCTCTTCTCCCTCCTTAGTGTCCAATATTTTATACAACTCTTCATACGCCTTTATCCTTGGCCTTTGCCACCTCTCTCTTTGCCATGCACTTCATCTCCTTATACTGTTGTCTACTTTCATCTCTTTGACAATCCCACTTCTTCACCAACCTCTTTCTCTGTACACTCTCCTGTACTTCATTCCACCACCAGGTCTCCTTGTCCTCCTTCCTCTTTCCAGATGTCACACCAAGCACCTTTCTAGCCATCTCTCTTACTAGCTCTGCTGTAGTTACCCAGCTATTTGGTAACTCTTCACTGCCACCCAGTGCCTGTCTTAGCTCTTCCCCGAACATCACCTCACAATTACCCTTTTTCAATTTCCACCATTTGATCCTTGGTGCTGCCCTCACACTCATCCTCCTCTTCTTGATCACCAATGACATCCTACAAACCATCATCCTATGCTGCCTAACTACACTTTCCCCTGCCACCACTTTACAGTCTCCAATCTCCTTCAGACTGGCCCTTCTACACAAGATATAATCCACCTGTATGCATCTTCCTCCACTCTTGTATGTCACCTTATGCTCCTCCCTCTTATTAAAATATATATTCATCACAGCCATGTCCATCCTTTTCGCAAAATCCACTACCATCTTACCTTCTGCATTCCTTTGCTTAACACCATACCTACCCATCACTTCCTCATCCCCTCTGCTCCCTTCACCAACATGCCCACTGAAATCTGCTACAATCACCAGTCTCTCACCCTTGGGTACATCACCACTTCATCCAACTCACTCCAAAATGTTTCTTTCTCATCCATCGCACACCCAACTTGTGGAACATATGCACTAACATTCATCATTACACCATCAATTTCTAGCTTCATAAACATCACTCTATCTGACAGCCTTTTCACCTCCAAAACACTTTTAGCATACTGTTCCTTCAGGATAATGCCTACGCCACTTCTCCCATCCACACCATGATAAAACAATTCGAAACCGCCTCCGATACACCTAGCCTTGCTCCCCTTCCATCTAGTCTCTTGCACACACAATATACCAGCCTTCCTTCGGTCCATCATATCAGCTAGCGCTCTCCCTATACCAGTTATACTGCCAACATTCAAAGTTCCAACCCTCATTATCACAGTCCTAGCCTTTACCTGCCTTCGGGCATGCCTTCCCCCTCTTCTCCTTCGGCCAACAGTAGCCCAATTTCTGCCAGCACCCTGTTGGCCAACAGTACTGGTGGTGGTCGTTGTTAACCCGGGCCTCGACTGATTCGGTATGTATTTCTGTACTGTCTACTATTGACTGAAATAACTGATGCTACTGTTTAATATGCAACAGATGACTGAACATAAGCACTTGTGTTTAGCTTTTTATTAGATCTTAGCTGAGAGTGCCTCTTCACTCTTCTCTCATCCACCTTACAGGGAACTGCTGTATCAGCTACATGGTGTGGGAGCAGAATCCACAGCCTTCTGCACCAAAGGCAAGTATGCTACCTGTTGCACTACTACCACTGCTTTCAAATTTTATAGTGCAAACACTGACAGCCATTTGCTAAACAAAGCAGTTACACATTGAAAACAGACTTATAATGAGCAACAGTAAACTTTTCTTCCCTTGAAGCACACAATTTGGCACCAATAATTTGTTTGTGCAAGACCCTCTTGTAGGATGTTGACATCATTTGGAGTTTCTATGACCGGTCTCAGTTTGCAGTCATCAGCAAACTTGGTCAGCCACAGACCTTTAGTTTTTGCTTGTACTTCAGAGAAATAGATTCCAAATAGTAGAGGTCCCAGGATTGATCTCGGTGAACACCACTGGTTACAGGTCTGCTGTTGGAGGTGGAGTCCCCCTGTTTTGACTATATGAGTTCCATCAGTGAGCCACATAGCAACCTAGCTAACGATATAAGGCTTGATGCCTAGTTGGGTGAGTTTGTCAATGATGCCTGAGTGAGGGATAGTGTCAGTCCAGGTAGGCTGTATGCACAGACTTCACCTTGTCCAGAGCCTTGGTGACTGCCTCGAAGGAGTCCACCAGGTTTAGCAGGCATGATGCTCCTTTTGCAAATCCAAACTGAGTAGGGTCAAGTGCTTTGAAATTATCTTTAGCTTTGTTGATACCTGATCTATCTGATGAAGTTCCTTGTAAGTACATATTTGGGACGAAAGCACTTATACTTTTTACTGTGGAAGTAGTTTAATAAAACAATTTGGATTTTACTCCTTCTGTGAACAGTTTTTGAATTTTTTTAGAATTAGTACATTTGTTGGCAAAATATGACCCAGTGCTTTGAGAGCATATTCTCGGAATCAAGCTGGGAAATAAATCTGTTCAATCTTATATATCACCGACAATCCATAAAAAGAAGTTATGTCCTCACCATAATGTTCCAAGTTGCAAGTCCATCTTGCCTTCATTCTGCACTGGTTAGGTTTGGAACTGATCCTTGGTTCCGACTCAACCTTTTACAAAAGCTGGAGGTCTTCAACTAGCTCGTGGCTTACACCCTATCCTATGATGCCCTAGGGAACTCCCCAGATCCTGTTTCCTGGTATACTAATATAAGCATATAAAAAGTTACTACTTTACAAGAAGAGGGTTAGAGAACATTAGTCGCCAAATGAATCCTCTCAGTCCTCCAGGAGCTAAAGGCTGGGGGAAGTAGAGTGGGATGTAATAATGCAGGCGAGATGGACAATACACATGGAACATTATGGTGAAAACATAACTTCTTTATGTGATGTTGTCCTATCTTAACTTTCATTCTGTACTGGCTGGGACAGCGCCCCTAGCACCATCTTTCTCAAGTGGCTCAAGGGAGAATATTCTTCAGAACAGTGGACCCAAAAGAACCCCTGCCCTGGAGGACAAATCAACAATGTAATGAGTAACAAAGGTATGAGGTCTTGCCCATGTTGCTGTAGCACAAATGGTATCAAATTGGCAGTTGAGCCCGAAAGACAGAGAAGTAGAAATGGCTCTGGTAGAATAACCTTATTTTGTCGGGAAGTTGTTTGTTCTGGGATTTGTAGGTGAATGTGATACAATCTGGCAGCCATCTGGAGAGAGTGGTCTTAGTAACTGGAGCACCTTTCTGTAGTCTGAGGAGGACACAAACAACTGGTCAGTCTTTCTAAAGTCCTTTATTCTATGCAAGTAGAAACGTAACTGCCTACGTACATCTATTTGGTGTAGCATATATTCTGCCTTATTGCCATAATTAGGGAAGAAAACTGGTAAGTCTATGCAATGGGTTTAAGTTTGATTTTGAACATACTTTTGGTAGAAAGTGTGATAAGATACCTTGGGACACAGGTGGACTGTAGTCTCTCCTTTGATAATCACATCGCCACAGTAGTCAGGAAATCCTTCTACGTGGCACACCTCATCACAAAAGGTTTCTTATCCAGGAAGAAAGATGTCATTGTTCCCCTCTACTCGTCATTCATTAGACCCATTATAGAGTACAACGCCCTTTTTGGTATGTACCTCAAGACCTCTACAACAACTGGAAAGGCCGCAGAAATAGCTCACAAAGAGGATTACCGGCTTCAAACAGATACCCTACACAGACCGTCTCAAAAAACTACAGCTTTACTCCATCACATATTGCCTACTCAGAGGCGATCTCTGCCTAACATACAAAGCTATGTCAAACCCAGAGCTGTTGGACATGCTCCACTTAAAGAAATCCCAATCACTCTGAGCTACACGCTCTAGGGACCTAAAACTTGTCACCACAATAAACAGAACATGCTGGAGGGATTGATTCCTGTCCCAGAGACTTCCCATACTCTGCGACAAACTACCTATATATATCAAACAAAGCTCCTCATTAGCTCTCTTCAAGAAAAATCTTGATGACTGGATGGGAAATAGGAAATTCACCCCGGAGATCACCTCTGGGGCTCTGCTCAACAGGAGCACAGGAAAATTAATTTTCTTGGGTGGCGAAAACCAGGGTACCTTTTTGGCTAGGCTTATATAGGCCCCTAGGGCCAATAGCCTAGTACCTACCTATGAACCTATTTGTTCAAAGTGACACACTGTCTTTGTGGAACAGCATATAGGGGGGTTTGATAGACAGTGTTTATAACTCCGAAACTCTCCTAGCTGAAGTGATGGATATTAACAAAACTGTCTTCCAGGTTAAGAACTTAATGTCAAAAGATGATGGGGGAGGAATCATACAGGTGAACACAAAATGCTGGTTCCACGGTGCTACATGTAGTTTAATGGGTGGTCTTAACAGAATAGTACCCCTCAAGAAGGCTTTGCAAAGTCTGTGGGACATCATGTCCGTCCCCACTTCGCCTAAATGGAAATTAGAGATCGCTGCTAATTGAACTCGAATAATAGCTGCAGCTGCCCCGTCATGAAACACTTTTCTTACAAAATCCAGTATGGAAGATATAGGTGTTGAGAAAGAGTCAATATGACTTTCCAAGGCCCAGGAGGAAAATCACTTCCATTTGCTGATGTACAATTTTCTCATCGAAGCTTTATGAGAAGAAATCAGGATATGCTGGACTGAAGTTGAACGGTAGCCTTTGCCAGGCTGTCAACATGAGGGTTTGAAGAGAAGGCTGGAGCATTACAGACGGATGGGTCAGATGATCTGGAATTGGGTCCAGAATCCAAGGCTCCTCCTGAAGATAAAGCCACAGGAAGGGGAACCAGATTTGGCGGGGCCACTAAGGGGTGATAAGTATTAAGGTCCATCCCAAAACGCTGAGTTTCTGAAGAACTTTGGATATCAATGAGAAGGCAGGAGTCTATATTATATGTTCGAAGTTTTATAACTTCGATCATCATAAAACCGAATTTAAATGTTCGAAGTTATAAAACTTCGACCATATGTACTAAAAAAAAAAACCCAAACCCAAAACAAACTGTTGTTGGCAGGGGGGCAAGCCCCCCTGCACTCCCCCCCGCTCTTTAAATATACCAACTCTGAGACTGCACTATAATGCGGTAAAGGGAATATACCAACTCCGAGACCGCACTATAATGCGGTAAAGGGACGTTTCCCTATACCGCATTATAGTGTGGTCTCAGAGTTGGCATATTTAAAGAGTGGGGGGGGGGTGCATGGGGGCTTGCCTCCCTGCTAACACTACTCAGGTAAGTTCCTTTTTTTTTTTCATATGCTCGATGTTTGAAACTTCGAACATTTAATTTTGACAAATAAACGTTCATATGATATAGACCCGGGAAGGCGTAGAGGAGACCAGAGGGCCAATCGTGTACAAGTACATCCCTTAGTAACTCCCCCGGGGGGGGGGGGGATTAGGGCAAGGTAGCTGCTGCATTTGCCATTCATGGACGTGACAAAAAGGCAGCAGCAAGGCTGGTCCCATTTCCAGAAAATCATTTCTACTGTGTCTTGTTTTAATGACCACTCAATAAGGCATCAGAATTGCCCTGCTGAGTTTGTTTGCTATCACGCTGGATTTCCCCCAGGATATGCGTTGCTATCAGAAAGTATCTGGAAGAGGTCATCCACTGCCATACTCTCAGGGCCTCAGCAAAGTGGGTAAGATCTTGTTCCTCCTTGTTTGTTTATATACCACATGACTGACATACTGTCGATTTGTATTGCAATCGTTCCTAGTGGAAGAGAGTCTTGAAATGCCTGCAATGTTAAAAGCACTGCTCTCATCTCTAGGACATTGATATGCAAGTGGGCCTCATGGTTCTGCCAAGTGCCTTGGACCATCCTTCCCTGATAATGTCCCCCCACCCTATCGGGGAAGTGTCCATTGTCACTGTGGCTGAAGGCTGTGGAAGAACAAAGGGTTGACTTAAAGTCACATGAGTAGATTGAAGCCACCAACGAAGGTCTTTCATGCAAGATTCTGTTGTTATGATTTGGTGGGACATGGGTAGTTCCTGCATGGGCCACTGAGTGAATAACAGCCACTGAAGAATTCTCATATGTAGCTGCGCTAATGGAATTATGTTTATTGCTGCTGCCATGGTGCCTAGTACTTTTAGAACTGTCCTTGCTTGAACCTTTGTCTTGACGTTGAAAGGCTTGTACTCTTTCTGGGGGAAGTTTTACCATCATTTTTGTGGTGTCTAGATCTGCTCCTATGAGAACGATATGCTGAGATGGCAATAAGGCATGATTTTCGTAATTTACTGTGATCCCTAAACAGGAGCAGAGTTTCAATGTGGTGTCTCTTGCTTTTATTAGTAGATGCTCGGTGGTGGTGGTTAGGAGCCAGTCATCTAGGTATGGAAACACTTGGAATCCTAGACGTCTCATGTGAGCTGCAACTACTGCCATATATTTGGTGAATACTCTAGGGGATGTAGTGAGAACAAAGGACAGAGCTCGAAACTGGTAGTGACTGGCTCCCAGATGAAAGCGCAAATAACTCCTGGATCACCTGTCAATTTTTATATGGTAGTACGCATCCTGGAGGTCTATGGACACACCCAATCATCTTTTCACAGAAAAGGAAGAACTGACTGCAGTGTTACCATCTGGAACTTTGACGTTCTTACTGCTTTGTTCAGTCTGCTGAGATCCAAGATGGGTCTCCAGTCCCTTGTTTTCTTTGGAATTAAAAAGAACCTTGAGTAAGTTCCAGATCCTATTTGGTCTGCGGGGACTATTTGGATGACTCTTGTTTTCTACCAACCTCTGTACTTTTAGTGTTGCCTGTTTCCTGTGACTGGGTGGAACATCCGAAATGCTCCTTGTGTGTGGGGCAGGAAAAGAAAAGGGTATGGAGTAACCTCTGGATACGATGCTTTTGTACCTATTTGTCTTTTGTGATTTTTAGCCAGGCTTCTGGGTACAAAGATAAGCGACCCCTGACTGCCTCCAGAGATGGACAGGTGGGCCTCCTTTCAGGAGAGCTGAAAAGGCTTGTCACGTAAGGATTCTCTGTCACCCTGCTTTTGCAGACCCCCTCTGTCTCGTGGCTGGCATCTTCCATTATTGCTTCCCCCTCTGTCCTGGGGGAAGGATCACCACAAGTGTCTTGAAAAACTCTCTGGGATTTTCAAAACCACATTTTTCCTCCCTTTTGACCTTTTGGATAAGGTCTAGAAGGTAGGGAAAAAAGGACTCCTTTGGCAGACAAGAGTTTTTCTTCTTGCTCACACCTGGTTAGTGTGAGCAGGAAGGAAAAACACAGACTCCTTTGGCAGACAGAGTATTTCCTTCCTGCTTACACCTGGTTAGTGTGTGTTTGAGTTTAGACCCGAATAAGGACAAACCATCAAAGGGGGCTTTAACAAAAGAAGACTTAAAAGGCTCCACAAAGTTACACAAGGGAATCCAGGAATGTCTCCTTAGAGAAATTCCTGAACCCGCTGTCCTACTTGCTCCATCAGCTGCATAGGAAATGAGTATACCAATGAATTCAAGGTGAAGAACTGGAAGGAAACTTTATCTGATACCCCCCACAGCTGCTGAACTCTGGAGAGTATCTCCTAGCTCTTTCAGATCATCACTCTGCAACCTGGTAAAATGTGTACAGTAATTCAGGGACTGGAATGTAAAGGTCGCTGAAGAAAATGTACGCTTTCCATATCTGTCCATCGTACAAGACTCTTTGTTCGGAGGATGGACAGAAAAGGACGTCTCTGATAGTTACTTTTTAGTGGCCATTGCCACCACCATAGCATCTACTGGGACACCTTTTGTAAAGAAAGGTTTTTATCAGCAGGGATGTAATGAACTGATTTGGCCTCCAAGGGACAAGCTCCACTGAGGCTGGAGTCTCCCACACCTTTCAACAAACTAGGTCCATGACTTCGTTGAAAGGTGCAGACATGCAAGTGGTGGAAGGGCGAGACCTAAAATCCTTCAGGTAGACAGCCTCCTCTTCAAAAGGGTTGATGGGTTTCCAACCACCTCTCTGCTTAAGTATTTCCAGGATGACTGCAAAAGAGACATCATTAGAGGGTGACCGTGGAGACCCTTCTGATTCATCGAGGTCTGTGCCAGATGGGACGGACTCCTCTGGGGAATCCAAATCTCTTGTGAGGGACATCTTCAGAAAGGTATTCTGGAGAGGTTTCGGAAGACAGGGATTCACCCAATGGGGCGCCCTGAGGCCCCGGTTCTCAACGTCTGTGTGGATGCAGTTATGCTGAGATGGACACCAGTGCCTTTGGGGGAGGAATGACTGAATCTGAGAGTGGAGCTCCCTGTGGGGACAGAGCTCTCTTCATCACCTCGAAGGTTCCCCCGCCCATGATCCGAGGAAGCTCCTGGCTCTGAAGAACTAGAAAGCATCCCTGGCACCAAGGGAGTTGTCTCCGAGGTCGATGTAGGAGCAGAGCTCACCTGTGCCGAAACCCCGAGAGGCAAGTTCGGATCTGACAAATGTCTTATCCGACTGTCCTCCCCAGTCCCAACCAGAGAATGTTGGATCCTTATCTTCTTGAACTCAGACGGCACCGGGGAAGTCAGAGCGGTAGTCAAGGTTGAAGATCCTGAAACGAGTCTCGGCTCCATGCATTTCAGCTCTGAAGTCCCTAGTCGGGTCGGAGGAGGAATCGATGTTGACAGGGTAGGTTTAGTCTGTTTCCAAACCCTCTGGGTTGGTTCCGACAAAAGTTTGGCTAGCACCGGTGTCCTCAAAAGTCTCTGCACCACACGATCCACATAGTCATCTGAAAGGCTCCCTCCTGGAGGACTGAGAGGAAGGAGCAGGAGGTCTTGAAACTTGCAAGATAGGGGATCTCAACATCGGAGAAACCGGTTCCAGTTCTGGGGATGGGCTCTGAGCTTGAAACACCAATGGTTGTGATACTGAAGGAGCCAAGGTGGATGGTTTCTCGGGCCCAGCAGGTTTCAGGTCTGACGAGGAAATTTTTAGTAAGTTTTTTATAGGCTCTGAATGAGGTTCTGATGGCACAGAAGAGGATCTTTTACCTGATTTCTCAGATTTTGAAGAAGGGAAACAGGTCTGTTTTGTAGGATTCTGACATTCTCCTATGGCTTCTGAGAAGGAAGTCTTCAATAACCCGCTAAGAATCAACTTATTCTTCCTTTCGAAAAGAACTCTGTGGCTGAAATAATGGCAAATCGCAAAAGATTCTTGTAGATGTACTGCTCCAAGGCAGTACACACACAGTATGACCATCAGTCATCGACATTTTCTGACTAAACTTGGAACATTTTTTGAACCCAGAGGGTTTGGCATCTTTGGTCTGTTTTGACATCTTAATAGCCAGCAAACAAAAATCACTATATATATATATATATATATATATATATATATATATATATATATATATATATATATATTTGTTTGGGTCTTTCGGCTTTTCCCGGTTAGGGGTCGCCACAGCGGAACTCCGGTCCACTAATGATTTGTAGTTGATTTTTACATGCCGAGTTACCAGCCCTGACGCACAACCTTCAACGAAGGTACGCCCATTCACGCACATCTCCACGGAGAAGACGCTCTAGCTGAGAATCAAACTGGACAGGGTCTTACTGTGAGGCAACAATATATATATATACATATATATATATATATATATATATATATATATATATATATATATACATATATAAAACACACTAAGGGAAAGCTCTATAATTTAAATGGGCTAAGCAGCCCTTTAACTAAAATGAGCTAGCTTACTCGATAGAGGAAGCAAGCTTGCTAAACAGAAAAATATGTAAAGCACACACAACATGGAAAAACCCTCTAACTTAAATGGGCTGAGCAGCCCTCTAATTTAAAAGTCCTAGCCTACGTAATAGGATAATCCACCAAATAAAACAGTCAACCAATGTACTTAACAAGACTAATGCACACAGTAAGGGAAAAAAGACCCTCTAATTTAAATGGGCTAAGCAGCCCTCTAACTTAAACAACCTAGTTTAATCAAGAAAAAAGGACTAAATAAAATAGCTCTTCACAAAAAGGGGAGAGCTTAAAGAGAATTATCAAATACTCATACACTAAGGAAAAAAGACACTATCTAAACCGGGCTACAGGCAGCCCTCTAAGTAAATCTATAAATTATCTAACTAGAAAAACACATTAATTTAAACAGCTCAAAACAACTAGCCTGAGAAAGTTATTTTGAACACACGCTTAGGAAAGCTGGGATAGGGGTAGATATATAGGCCTTGAGAGTACCGACGGCCAGCACTCAAACAGCAACAAAACCAACACAGCCAAAACTGTTAAAGGTTAACCAATTTAACTAAGCTATACTACTACTACTAAGGAATCCCAAAGAGGAAAAACGACTACATTTTACAGGAAAACACAATTGAAAGAAATCACTTAGCCAGAGCCAGTGTAAAGCACCCGATCTGGTTTAGCGGCAAATGAGATCTGGGGAGTTCCCTAGGGCATGATGGGATAGGGTGTAAGCCAAGAGCTAGTTGAAGACCTTCAGCTTTTATAAAAGGCTGAGTCGGAACTGAGGATCGGTTCCAAACCCAACGAGTACAGAATGAAGGCGAAATAGGACAACATCACATCGGATTTATAGAAATTTAGGGAAATAAAGTAACAAGCAAAATTAAACAACAAGTTAAACAAGCCAAGTACTATTCTAAAATATTCAACAGCACTCCTGACATTTCTCATAAGGATCAGACGCGCCAAGTTTTGCGCTACATTATGATTGATGGAGATAAAGTAAAGGTAGTGGAATCATTTGTTGATTTTATTGAAACAAAAGGTAAAACCTCTGAGAATATTTCAAGTACGATTTTGGGAAAACTAGAACATGATGGAATCGATATTTAAAATTGTAGAGGACAAGCTTATGACAATGCTCCTGGGATGACTGGACAATATACCAGTGTTCAGAGATGCATTAAAGAATTTAATAGAAAAGCACAGTTTGTTGCATGTGCTAATCATACACTGAATTTTGACAGCGTACATACAGCTTCGGTTGCTATAAATTCTGTCACCTTTTTTGGAAATTTGGAGCATTTGTTCACGTTTTTTCATCCTGTATTCATCGTTGGGATATTCCTTTGGTCACTTGTCAAAGTCTCAAGCGCAAAATAGAAACTAGGTGGAGTGCAAGGGGAGAAGCTTTAAGTGTCATAAAAAATTCTCAGGCATTTTAAAAGCTTTAGAAGATTTAACTAGTGAAAAATGAAACAGATTTACCAGGTCAGGTGCTGGCGTACTACTTGCTGCTTTGCAGTCGTTTTCCTTACTGTGCTTCACTGGGCTGTGGGAATCTGTTCTTCTAGAAATTAATGACACAGGGGGGCTTACTACAAACTAAAGGATTGAATATACAGCACTGTGATATAAAATTTGAAGCTTTAAAAGCATTTTTAATTGAAAATGGGGACAAGCTAGTTAACAGTGCAATAACATATACCAAAGAGATTTTTAATGATCTAGGAATACTCATGGAAGAGCGTCAATGTACTGCATTCCTTACTCCACCGAATCTTCTGAATGACTACGAGTGTCAATTACATAATGATGATCACAGTGACATTGATAAGGAAGAGTTCCTCGCTGAGAGAAAAAGACTTCACTGTTTCATTGCTGTCGCTGCTAAGCAAGACAAAACAGAGACGTGGAGAGAAGCCCCCCCCCCTTGAACTTTTACAGTTTATTCGGAAATACAATCTTGGGAATTCAGTTCTAAATATTGTAATACTGCTGCAAATTTTCCTAACAATTGCTGTTAGTGTTGCTAGCTGTGACAGAAGTTTCACTAAACTAAAACTGATAAAAAAAATTACTTGAGATTTACTACTACCACCTTGTGTTTAAGAAAGCTTGCTATACTCTCGTATGGAACACCAACTGACAGAAAACAGACCTTGATAATGTCATCAATGATTTTCCTAACAGAAAAGCAAGAAAAATACCTTTGCTGATTGTTGTAATTAATAATTATTTAAAAGTACAGTTAAAAAAATCATTCTTAGTTTTTCTATACAGCGTTTTCACTATTTTTGACTATGATGTGTATTATCACAAAAAATACAAAACAGCCCCTGAGGATGAATGGTGTTCCAACTGAAAGAACAATTTAGAGAGACCACGCATCCTGAGAATTAGTTTCAGGAGTACTTTCCCATTCAGACCATTCCCTCTATCCAGCTACAATTTAATTATCTATCTTAATTCAAACTTTTGCGTGTCACTAAAAAAATCACCCAGATGTGGACTTTTTTCTCATTTCATTCAAATACTAGAAATTGAAATGAATGTCGGTTGCAAAAATCTATTATATGCTTTGCTAATGCATTACTGTCAACCTAATCCAAATACGATATAAATGGAATGCATGAGGAAACATTTATGGGTGGTCTGTTTAAATGATTATGCTTGTATCGTGTTTTGTACGGAATGATACATTGTTATTTTGATTTGTTCTTAGTTGAATAGTAGACTGTGACTGGTGGTTTTTGAGTCAGATGACTATTTGTAGTTTAAATTTGTGAATGCTATCTTGTTTTATATGGTCTGACGAACCAACATCTGAGTCGTGAAAGTGCTTACCCATTTTGTGTACATAAGTTTTATACAAATTTTATTAAAACATTTGCCTTTCTCTGCCTTGTCTTGGTGATTCCTTCATTTACGTTTGGACTATGATGTGTATTATGTCTTATTTTGTGAGTCTGGCAAATGAGGGGCGGCAAATGCAGTCAGCCCCAGGCAGCATAAACTCTAGTTATGACACTGCCCATGCCGTTATCTAGCATTCATTGGATGACCCACCAACTGAGGTCACCAGTGTCCCCTTCACTGATGAAGTGAGTTCAGTAAGAAAGGACTGGAGATCCACCACAGATGTTTCATGGAGGAATTTTGTTTTTCCTTGTTGGACTGCCTTCCTAACTTACTTGGTGGCATTGTTGAGGCTACACTCATCATGAGGCGAGGCTACTGGAATGATTTTGCAGAGTACCCAAGGATGTGATGCTTCCAAGTCCATCCAAAGGCTCTAGCACAGCCCTGCCCATACTCTTGAGTGCTAAGAGTTATAAAGACTGTACTCTTCGGCTACTCATGAGTTCCCCAGTGAGCCCATCTTCCCTGCCAGCACAGATGCCCTAAACCACTAACTGAAATCTGGTAACCTGGGTCATATTCAAGGCCTTATTCCTCTATGCCACAGAGCAGCTTAGTCATTTTATTTCTTGCTAGGTGTTTGTTTTTTACACTGTGCCTGCTAGCCATCAAGCCTCCTTGAACCAGACTTGAACCCATGTATTCCTTTGTGGGAGGGAGTACTGCATAACCAAAGAGGTGACAGCCATCTGAGGAGAGCCATCATTCAGGCAGGCATTACAGTTATTTCTTTCTTTGTCTGCATCCTGGCTATGAGGGCATTTTTATGAAGGCCATAAACTCATTGGCATGAAAAAAGATGAGCTATTTCACTGCAGGGCTGTCCATGCCTTCCCCATGTGAGTGCATGCTTCTGTATGCCTACTACGAAAGATACCAACCATTAGTGGCTTGGTGAATATAACAGCCATGCTCAGGCTGTGACTTTTACATCCTAACTGGTGCATTCCCAGTCTGGATCGGCCCCCATTTCTCCCCCGGGATGTAATACACAAAACCAATAAACAAGAAAACACACAAAACTGCTGAAACAGGAAGGCAAGATGTACCAGTTCCTATAGTAAAGCCAAAGCTCGGACCAGAGTGGTAAAAAATCTTAATTTATTGAATCAAAATGGTGCAACACATCCTCATTTAGCACCTTCAACCACATAATAGTGGACTTCATCAGAACACTTTAACATACAACTGCCTGATATCTAAAAACATTTTGGCGCCAAAACAATAACCTTCGTTCCAAATTAAAGTGACATTTTCTAAAAAAAAACATATATAAAACAACATACACTTATGACATCAATATTGCTTATACAAATAAATTATGCACAGTCATCATTGTATGTAACTATAAACTGTCCATATACTGAATTATATAAATTCATGATCTGATTATACATCCTGTAAGATCATACTAAAAACACATTCTAAAAAATCAATCAATAAAACTTCTAAAAACTGGTGAGAAGCTGAATATAACATATAATACCGTAAGAATTACAGTTAATAAATGCATCACAACTATTTAAACAAGGATATGAATAAATTAAATATTTAAATAGATAAATTTAGAATTATATAAATTCATCTTAACCAGTGATATGTAATAGTATATTAAATAAAAGTATATTATATAAAAGTATATACAAATATATTATATAAAAGTATATTATATAAAAATATAAAAGTATACATGGAGGTGAAATGTGATCTACAAACTCAACCAAGCTGCAGTAAAGGCTTAATGGATTTAAAATCATTAAATCCAGGTTCTCTAACTGCATCAGTTAGTATCTGCCAATATTACCACCCCGGGGGACATTCGAAACTTGATCAATAATAGCAAATTTAAAGTTGTGAGCGTCCCCACATTGATCAATGAGTCTAAATAAAGTGTTATTGCCATCCTTAGTCCTAATGCTATATAGATGGTCATATATCCTCTTTTTAAAAAAACTCTCAGTCTTGCCTATATAGTATGCGGGACATAACATACACTTAGCAAGATAAATAATAAACTTGCTATTACAATTTCCTTGTCTAAAGTATACATAGGACTTATTGATATTCTCATGTTTCACCCCTTGTCTCTCCCAGACATGCGAACATTGGTTGCACGTCCACATTTAATGGCATGTTTCCTCAACATCATATCATTCCTACATTTCGATCCATATTCTAATTTTTTTTTTAAGATTAGACCCCATTTTATGAACAAAATTGGGATGATCACCTACTATATTCATTACTCATTGGTCGACAACCAAAATATTCCAATTCTGTTTAACAATATTTTTAATATAATTAACATAGGGGGAATATTGAAGAACACAATCTACTGTGGCACGTAGACAAACCACCAACATGTTGTCCAGTGTTAATACTAGTCCCTGCACCTAATAAAGGTGGATACTTTTTACCCCATTCTCGGGTGACGTAATGCGCAACATCATTCAATATAGACACAGGGTAACCTCTACCTATAAACAATGACCTAATATAATAAATCACATCTACCATAATATTATAACTTGAGCTCATTTGGGCAGCCCGAATACACTGCCCTTTGTAAATATTTCTGAGCATGTGTCTCGGGTGATTGCTGGTATATTCTAAATAACTATTAGAGAAGGTTTGTTTCCTATAAATTTTAGACTGAAAACCTAGTCTAGAATGATATATATAAGTATCCAAATAAGCGACACCTTCATGACTGAAAACATAAGTAAACTTTAAAAAAGGTCTAGAGTTGTTAATATACTCAATAAAAGGTTGAATATTTAATATCAATAAGTCGTATGTATACTTTAGACAAGGAAATTGTAATAACAAGTTTATTATTTATCTTGCTAAGTGTATGTTATGTCCTGCATACTATATAGGCAAGACTGAGTGTTTTTTTAAAAAGAGGATATACAACCATCTATATAGCATTAGGACTAAGGATGGCAATAATGCTTTATTTAGACACATTGATCAATGTGGGGATGCTCACAACTTTAAATCTGCTATTATTAATCAAGTTTCGAATGGCCCCCGCGGTGGTAATACTAAGTACATCTTGCCTTCCTGTTCCAGCAGTCTCCCCCAGGATGGGCATACTGATTTCTTCACTATCAGCTCCATCTGAGCGACTAATAGACCACGGGTAACCTGGGCCCTGGTTAGGGCTTTATTCTTCCTTGCTACTGAAGCTGAATGCATTGAATGTTTTACTGAACTGAATGACACTTGAAAATCTGGATTCTCAGCACTTTCTGTGTATTATGTGACCCAGGACATAACATTTGACTTTTTTTCAGGTTCACTTCTGAAAAATTAACCTTTGTTTTAGTTTAGTTTGCTAGCAAAAGAAAGTAAAAACACAGTAGCAGCATGGTGTCTTAACAGGCACCTTTTAGCTGTTGTTACCCAGTATTCTGAAGTGTCCACATAGCCATACACTGCTGCGTGTCTGCCCCAGTCTGTAAACTGTAGCAGCAATAGAAAGTACAGTCGTGTACACTTATCATAAATGTAGATGTTCGAGTGTATTTACCGTTGCAGTCATTACAGTTGGGTTATCTGCCTGCAGGTAGCCCTCAGCCAGCCTGAATACCAGAGTCTTGGATTCCTGTGTCAGATGCTGTCTCTTCTTCCATGACGTCAGGTCGTCCGGGGTAAAAACCATGCAGCCGACGCCATTACATCAGTTTTTCTTGCCCCAGATGTCAGGTGCCCCCACAATGGGAAGCAATTATATGTTATGGTACACCTCCATCAAAAAGCAAATACACCAGAAAGCTTAAATGCACCAACCAAGAAGGAAAGGTAGGGCCAAGAGAAGTCAGGGGGCTGGAGGGGGGGGGGGGGTAACCAGGACTGCAACAGTGAATACACTCAAACATCTACATTTATGGTAAGTGTACATAACTGTACTATGTTCTTCGTGTTTCATTGTTGCAGTCATTACAGTTGGGTTGATTCCCAAAGTTAAGAAAGGGAGGAGGAAGTTAGAGAGCATTAGGACCAGCTATTAAGCCCTGCAAGACTGCAGTGGCAAAACCAGCTCTGGATTTAGAAAAAATAGGCATGTGGTAATGCTTGGTGAAGGTATGTACAAAGCTCCAGATAGTAGCTTCTAGGATGTCACTGGTAGGGACTCCTCTGAGAAAGGCTGTAGAGGAATATGCAGCCCTGGTGGAATGTGATCTTATCCCTTGTGGGGTAGGTTTTCCATGGTGCTTATAGCAGAAATGAATGCAATGGGCTATCCATTTAGAAATGATTGACTTTGAAATGGCCTTTGCTCTGCCCCTGCAGCAAAGCCAACTAGCAGCTGTTCAGATTTTCTGAGAGGCTTAGTCCTGTCCAAATAAAATCTAAGTTGTCTGTGCACATCCAAAGAGTGCAGTATTCGTTCTCCTATGTTTTGTGAATTCGGGGAAAAAGGTAGGCAAAATGAATGGACTAATTTAGGGCCACACTAGACACCACCATGGGCATAAAGGAAGGATTGGGGTCCTGAGGGAAACCATGCCTGCGTGGAAAATAATGAAGAGCTCCATAGCCATGAGGGCCTGTAGCTCAGACACTCTTCTTGCTGAAGTGATGGCTAGAAGGAAGGCTGTTCTCCAAGAAAGGAATTTCAACACTGCAGTTGTAAGCTGGTTCAAATGGAGGGAGAGTGAGCTTTTCCAATACAAAGTTAAGGTCCCAGGCTAGAGCAGGGGCTCGGCTGGGAGGGTCTTACATTTTTAGCCCCTCTGATGAATTGCTTTAGCAGGGGGTGAGAAAAGAGGGTGCTTCAGTATTATAATGTGCTGAAATGGCAGAGGCATGAATTTTAATTGACGAGAAAGATAGGCCCTTGTGGAGCATTTCTGTTAAGTACTGAAGAATATGAGGTAAGCTGGTCACCACTGTGCCCATCCCCTGAGTCTGGCTCCAGGAACAGTATCTTTCCCACCTTTCAGCATAGTATTTTCTAGTACTAGGCTTCCTTGCTTCCAGAATGACATCTAGCATCTGCTTACTGAGGGATGCTATTGGAGAGCTTAAAGAATTAGCCAGGATGCAAGGTTCAGGGTTTGAAGCTGAGGGTGCAGAATCTGGCCCGCCTGCTGGGACAGCAGGGAAGGTGTCTGAGGTAGGTGCCATGGCTCCAGCAGTATCATACTGCGCAAAAGAGGGCACCAATGCTGGCATGGCCAGTCTGGTGTAATCAGTATTGTCCTTGGCTTGTCCTGTTTGATCTTTAGCAGAACCTTCAAGAGGAGAGGTAGAGGAGGAAAGGCATAAACCAAGAGGTTTTCCCAAGTAAAGGACAGGGCATCTACTTTCCAAGCTTGACTGTGGGGAGTCCTTGTGCAGAATTTGTCCAACTGGTAGTTCTGGGGGGAGGCAAACAGGTCTATCTCTGGAGTCCCCCATTTGTTCCTCAAGAGGTTGAATATTTTTGGTTCCAGTTTCCATTCGTGTGGGTCCATGAGATTTCTGCTTAGGTCGTCTGCCAGTAAATTTAGCTTGCCTGGTAGGAACTGAGTTTGCAGGTGCACTTGGTAGCTCAAGGCTGTGTTCCACAGAGCCATGGCTAGTCTGCAGAGAGGGTACAAGTGGGTTCCCCCCTGCTTGTTCATGTACCACATAACTGTGGTGTTGTCGGTCTTTACCAATAATTTTCCTGGAAGGATGCGGTCTTTGAAGGCTGTCAGGGAATTCTGTACAGCTAACGTTTCTTTTTGGTTGATATGCAGGTGCATCTGACTCGGGTTCCATTTGCCCTGAATGCACTGCCTTGCCAAGTGAGCCCCCCATGCATAGTCTGATGCGCCTGTTGTTAGGGTTTGGGCGGAAGGGGGTAGACTGAAAGAGACCTCTTTGTTGTGGTAGCAAGCCTCTACCCATCAAAGGAACTCTGTCTTTATACAAGGAATGATAGGAATCATTGATTCCAGGCCCTGAGAATGTTGGCACCATAGGCTTTTTAGATACCATTGTAGTTTCCTCATATGCAGTCTTGCATATGGAATTAGTAGAATGCAAGAGGCCATGAACCCCAGAGCTTGCAGAATTTTCCTTGCAGATAGCTGGGTCTTTGTGACCAGTAGTTTGAAGCATGTTGTCAAATAAACTTGTTTCTCTGGAGTGAGGAAAGTCATCTGGGAAATTGTGTTCAAGCTTGCTCCCAGGAATACAATCTGTTGGCAGGGTACTAAGTGAGATTTCTTTTTGTTTATGGTGTACCCCAGTGAGGTTAGAAGCTTCTTTACGAATGCCAGATGTTTTAATAGCAAGTCCTGAATAAAAACCTTGTCCCCTTTCTTCTGCTGGGACAGGCTGAATAACCGTGATACTTGGAAGAGAGAGAACCTGCTGTTGAGCCTCTGCCCACTGATTTGGGGGTAGGTCTGGCCAACCTTTTGGGGTTGGTAGGGTGTAGAAGTGGAATCTGTATCCTTGAGAAACTATATTTAAAACCCATTTGCCCTGGGTAATGAGTTCACAGTTTTTTGCATACAGGGCAAGCTTTCTTCATAAGGGAGCAGGCAGTTGAGCAGGGCTTGGAAGGGTTAAGGTTAAGTCATTGTGACATTTTTCCGTAGGGGGGGTGTCTCACTACTTCCTGCTATGGAAGTGGGAGCCCTCCCACAGCTTAGGCTTGTGTGTAGCCTGAGACTGTAACCTACGTGGTCTGCTGTTCCTGGGTTTGGACTGAGAAGGCCTGGAAGAGACTGGAAATGACCAATTCTTTGAAGGCCAATGCCTACTAAATCTGGGAGGCTGTACTTGCAGGAAATCTTTAACAGTTTGCATAGATTTAGCTTTTTCCTCCATCTTTTTGAGGACTACTTCTGCTTTGTTGCCAAATAGGCAGTCTTGATTTAAGGGAGCATCTAATAATTTAGCTTTAACATGATCTAGCAAGTTTGGTTCCTTAAGCCAAGCATGCCTTCTAAGTATAGACCCATTCACAGCAGCCCTGCAAGATGCTTCTAAAGAGTCAAAACCACATTGTAAAGTATGTTTACCAACTTGTTCAGCAGAATGCATTAAATCCTGTAATTCTTGTGTGTTCAGCACAGTCAGGAATCAACATCATTTTCTGTTTAAGTAGTCCCATAATATGCTGCTGGTACTTTAACATATGAAACTGGCAATTTAAAGACCTAATGGCCAAAGTAGCAGAAAGTGTATACCTTCTTACTCCATCTGTCCAAGGCTCTAGAATCTCTATCAGAAGGGGTAGGATTTTTGGCAGCAGTAGCTTTAATGCCCTTTGGACGTTGGAAAATGATCTCTGGATCCGCAGTAGGATTTTTGAAGAGTAACTTGCGAGAGACTCTAATACCGGTCAGGTTTTCTGGGAGCTGGAGGTAAAGCGTCTGGGGACAGGCTAGATTCCAAGAAAGCATCATCTACAATGTCAAGAACAGGAGGGATAGCTAAAGGTCTGTGCTGAGGAAGGAGTAAGAATTCCCTAAGCCTCTTTTTGGAGTCATAGTAATCCCAGCTTTCCCAGTGGAAATGCTCCCTAAGAGTGTGCAAGGTTTCACCAAAAGAAAAATCTTCTGGAGGGGAAGCAGAGGGAATGGAATCCTCTGCATCAGAATCCTCATAGGTAGATAAGGGCAAATCCTGGTAATCAGAAGAAACAGAAATATCAGAATCCTGATCAGAAGAATCAGAAGGAAAATCAGTTCTAGGTCTCTTAGAGGGGAAAGGCTGGCTTCCCCTAATTAAAGTAATAAGGTCTTCAGCCATTCTAAGCATTTGTTTTTTAGGCATATGGGCCTGACCATGCGGTTCGGATGTTGATTTTCTAGGCGTGGGTCGAGTTTTAGGCCTGGATGAAGAAGATGGCATTGGTTTAAAATACAAATCTGAAGGCCTGAATAAACCCTCAGAAGCCGGTGCCTGCACAGAGGCTCCAGACCCATCCAAGGTAGAGACATCCGCAGGGTCCATAGTCTAAGAAGCATCTTGCGGTATACTGGACTCCGAATGGGTCTCAGTAAAGGCCTGCGAATCTAAAGTAGCGGATATCAGGGGTTGCGAAAGCGCCTCACTGAGTATCGGCGGACTGGTGACTTGCTTAACGGAAGCGTCATAGGCAGTTTTGGACCTATGCTGTCTGTCTCTGTCTTTATCCTTACGTTTTTTTCAGAATATTGGTAATCGGATGGCTTACCAAAGCCATTTCTGGATAGTTATACGGAGTACCAAAATATTTTGCTGCAAAAATAGACCATCGTCAAATAGTTCAGGGGTTGAATAAGGCACAAAACTGACAGTGAGGGACGTCATGGTCTGGGCCTAAGCAAGGAATGCAGTACGAATGAAAATCTTTATGAGGTATTTGCTTTCCACAGGTAAGACAATTGTTAACTTTTACTGACATCGGATAAGAGCAAAAAAAAAGGATCCCCAATGGGGTACTTAGCTTTGTTGAAGACTTCGGTTCTGAAACTTGAAAACGAAAATTTCAGGAGTCGGCCGACCGGGGCTTGCGAACTGCTTCTGCTTCGGGCAGTGAGCGGCAAGAAAGACTGATGTAATAGCATCGGCTGCATGTTTTATACCTCTGACGAACTGATATCATGGAAGAAGAGAGCATCCGACGCAGGAATCCAAGACTCTGGTATTCAGGCTGGCTGAGGGTTACCTGCAGGCAGATAACCCAAATGTAATGACTGCAACAGTGAAACACGAAGAACATCTGAAACAACAACAGTGCACTTGAGTATAGGCAAATGCCCAAAAAGCATGTGGATAAAGCAGCCTGAATTATAATGAAACCAGACAGCAAGCAAGATAAAATGTGAGGTTTAATACTTTCCAGTTTATATACTGCATCATAAAAAACAAATAGTGCTTTACCAGGGACATATTTACAACAAAATCAAACTTTCTAGTTATATTACTGAAATGCATCACATTTGAAAAGCCAACCGGTTCTATTAATTAATTAGTTAACGGATGTTTTTCTTTTAGCACAGAAATCAAAAGGAATGCTTCATTCAAACCTGGAGGGACACGTGCAGTTAAGGTGATTTGCCACATTTTTCTATAAAATGGATTCTCCTTTATTTTGTCAACTCAGAAAAAATACTGGAAGATGTATGGACTGTGAACAACAGGTCTCAGATGCCACATTTGGAAGAACGGAAGGACTGGTTCTCATGGTAACGCTATCTTTATGAACATGATGTATGGAGGGAACAGAAAAGTTAGGGAGCTCTGGAGCTCTGACATCTATATGGCTGAAGTGATGGGCACTAACAGCACTGTTTTCCAACATAAGAATTTTAAATCTGAAGTGGCCTGCACAAATGGATGCCTGGACAATGCCTTCAAGATGAAATTTAAGTCCCAAAGAGGATTTGGAGCCTTTATGGGAGGCCACATATGAGTAAGCAAGGAGGTCCAGAAACTCAATGTGGCAGGAGGAATGTCTGCCAACTGTACCGTGATAGTGGAGAAGGTGGATTCAGCAGAAAACATTGAAGACAAGAAACAAAACATCTGCCATGGATGATGACTAGGATTCTGTGTTATGAGATTCCACCTATATGGCAAATATTTTCCATTTACTGTGATACGCCTAACGTGTACATGATTTCTGAAAAGCTGTATGTGTAATACATGGGTGGAAAAGAAAAGTATCTCGCCATCACTGGAATTGAAGAATCCATGCGGTTAGTTTCAAGTTGGAAAGATCTGGGGGAGGTTCCCGAGAGGGTGAGAAATCAGATCCAGTGATGGATCTGAGCCAAGGAGGTTCCTTCAGGTAAGATTTTAGAAGGCAAAACCTCACTGCCAGAATGGAGCAATGAGGATGAAGGTGTCCTAGTACCGAATGTCTTTCTTTATGAATTTGGTCATAAGCTGAGTGGGTGGATATGCGTAGAGAAGTCCTGGAGGCCACAGACTGGGCACAGTGTCCCTGGGGTTCTGTGTCTGATAAGGGAGAAAGTACAGTTTTGTACCTGCCATAAATGTAGATGTTTGAGTGTATTCACTGCTGCAGTCATTACACTTAGGTTATCCTGCCGTCAGGCGGTCCCGCAGTCGGCCAGAGTCCCAAAGTCTTGGCCTGGCATTGGTTGCTGTCACTTCTTCCCTGACGTCAGTGCGCCAGGGGTATATAAGATGCAGCCGACGCCATTTTCTTCAGTTTTTCTTGCCCCAGATGTCAGGTGCCCCCAAATAGGTAGGCAATACATATTGCTAATAAAACATACATAAAAGGTAAAACCAAAAACTTTCAGTTACCAGCAAATACACCACATAGGTAGTATAGGGTAGGAAGGTATAGATAAATCCCAGTTAAAGAGGGGATGGAGGGAGGGTAACCTGGACTGCAGCAGTGAATACACTCGAACATCTACATTTATGGTAGGTACAAAACTGTACTATGTTCATCGTGTTTCACTGCTGCAGTCATTACACTTGGGTTGAATCTCCAAGCTGAGGTAGGTTGGCTGGTTCTATAGAGGATTTGGGGTGGCTATGAGGCTCTGCAGCACTGCAGTGGCAAAGCCAGCTCTGGATTTGGAATAAAGAGGCAAGTGATAATGTTTGGTAAAGGTGTGCACTGAACTCCAAGTTGCAGCTTCCAGGATATATTTGGTAGGTACTCCTCTAAGGTAGGCAGCTGAAGTGGCTGTTGCCCTGGTGGAATGTGGCCTAATGTTGCTAGGTACAGTCTTTCCATGCTGTGTGTAGCAGAAACAGATACAGTGTCCTATCCACTTTGAAATGGTCTGCTTTGAAATAGCCTTTCCCTGTGATCCTGCAGCATAGGTTCATAGGTTGGTACTAGACTATCGGCCCTGGGGCCTTATACAAGCCTAGCCATAACAATTCCCTGGATATTTCTTCCCATAATATTTACTTCCCTGGACCCCTGTCTAGCAGGGTGACTGACGTGATCCCCGAGGTGAATTTCCTATCTCCCATCTAATTGTCAAGGTTCCTTTTGAACAGGGCCAAGGAGGCACTCTGCTTGACATGTATGGGCAAGTCTATTCCAGAGTATGGGGAGTCTCTGGGTCAGGAACCTATCCCTCTCCAGCATGTTTTGTTCATTTTGATGACAAGGTTTAGATCGCTGGATATGCTACAAACAATTGCTCAGTTTTCCTGAAAGCTTTTGTTTTGTCCAAGTAGAAAAGTAGCTGTGTATGTCCAATGAATGCAGAAGTCTCTCCCCTTTATTCTGGGGAATTGGATAAAAAGTTGGCAAGTGAATAGTTTGGTTAAGAGCCAAACTGGAGACCACACCTTTGGCATAAATGAAGGGTTTGTTCTTAAAGAAACCCTGTCTTGGTGAAAAACGATATTAGGCTCCACTGCTATTAGTGTCTGTAACTCTGAGACTCTTTGTGCTGAGGTTACTGCCAGAAGCAGAGCAGTTTTCCATGACACACATTTTAATTCTGCTGTACTGACTGGCTCAAAAGGAGGTAAAGTTAGTTTTTCCAAGACAAAATTGAGGTCCCAAGTTGGTGTTGGTGCTCTCCGGGGCGGTCTTATGTTTTTAGCCCCTCTAAGGTTCTGTTTTAGCAATGGATGAGAGAAAATAGGAGGATCTGTGTTGTAATGAGCCGAGATGGCAGAGGCGTGGATCTTAATGGATGAAAAAGATAGGTCTTTGTCCAGCATCTCAGTTAAGTATTGTAATATCTGAGGAATATTTAGGAAAAGAGGGTCAAAGCTTTGAGCCTGGTTCCAGACTCTTCCATTTTTCTAAGTAGGATTTCCTGGTGCTAGGCCTCCTGGCCTCCAAAATGACATCCATAACAGCTTTAGAGAGAGGTGTTGTCTGCTTGACTAAGGAATCTGCTATGCAGCCAGGTTTGAGGTTTTGAGCTGGCTGTGCAGGATCTGATTGTTTTGGTGAGTCAGAAGATGCGGAATTTGAGGTAAAATCCACAGTGGGCCTTGAGCTAAGTTCTTTAAGATTGGGTACCAGTGCTGGCGTGGCCAGTCTGGGGCAATCAGGATCATTTTTGGCTTTTCTTGTCTGGCTTTTAGGAGTACCTTTGAAAGGAGAAGCAGTGGTGGGAAGGCATAAACTTTTAGGCTTTTCCAGCTGAACGAAAGAGCATCCACTTTCCATGCTTGTGTGGTAAGTCCTTGTGCAGAAATTCTGTAGTTGGCAATTCATTGGGGAGGCAAAAAGATCTATATGTCTAGGCTCCCCCATTTTTGTGTTATCATGCTGAATACTTGTGGATTTAATTTCCACTCGTGAGGATCCATGATGTTTCTGCTTAAGTCATCTGCCAGTGTATTTTTCTTTCCTGGCAGGAATTGTGCTTGCAGATGAACTTGGTAGGTTAGAGCTCTGTTCCACAAAGTCATGGCTCGTCTGCAGAGGGGATAAGAAAGAGTGCCCCCTTGCTTGTTTATGTACCACATAACTGTGGTGTTGTCTGTCTTTAGTAATAGTTGCCCTGGATGCAGAAGGTCCTTGAAAGCTGTTAGGGCATTTTGTACAGCTAGCATCTCTTTTTGATTGATGTGAAGATGCATTTGGTCTGCGGCCCACTTGCCCTGAATACATTTTCCTGCCATGTGTGCTCCCCAGGCGTAATCTGAAGCATCTGTTGTTAGTGTCTGCCTGGCTATGGGTAGAGTGAAAGGCTGTCCCTTGTTGAGGTGACATGCCTGTGCCCACCATCGAAACTCCTGTTGTAGGCAGGGAATAAGTGGTATTTCTGCTTTCAAACTGTGACAGTGTTGAGTCCAAACACTTTTCAGGTACCATTGTAATTTCCTCATATGCAGTCTGGCATATGGTATTAGTAGTATGCAGGATGCCATGAACCCCAAGGCCTGCAGAATTTTTCTTGCAGGGAGTTGGGTTTTTGTTGCCATCAATTGAAAGTACTGAGTCAGTTGTCTTTGCTTGTCTGGAATGAGATAAGCCATCTGGGACGTTGTATTTAAGCTGGCACCCAGGAATATTATCTCTTGTGAGGGCACTAGTTTTGACTTCTTTTCATTTACTGTGTACCCTAGGCAAATTAGTAATCTTTTTACAAACGCCAGATGATTTAGAAGAATGTCCTTGCTCTCTGCTTGAATAAGGCAGTAGTCCAAGTATGGATATATTTGAATTCCATTTTGTCTGCAAAATGCAATTACTGGTGCCAGCCATTTTGTGAAGACCCTGGGCACAGTAGATAAGCCAAAGGGCAGTGCAGAGAATTGGTAATGTATTGAACCAGCTATGAATCTGAGGTATCTTCTGCAATTTTGTCTGATAGGGACATGCAGGTATGCCTCTTTGAGGTCCAAAGTAACAAGCAGCCTTCTTGCCCAGCATGGGAAGAAGCTGCTGAAGAGTCAACATTTTGAATTTTGGAAGATCCAGGTAAGTATTTTGAGTAGAAAGGTCCAGTATGGGTCTCCAGGCTTTGTCCTTTCTGGGGACCAGGAAAAGTCTTGAGTAAAATCCTTGTCCTTGTTCCTGTTGTGGTACTTTTTGAATAGCTCTCATGTCTATGAGGGCTGTAATTTGTTCTTGTGCCTCTGCCCATTGATTTGGTGGCAGGTCTGACATTCCTTTTAGCCTTGCTAGTGTGTGAAAGTGGAACCTGTAACCTTGAGACACAATATTCAGAACCCATTTGTCTTGGGTGATAATATGCCAATTTTGTGAAAAAAGTGCTAGTTTTCCCCCTAAGGGAGCTTCCAAAAGGTAAGTGCTTGGCATTTGAAGGGGGAAGTCATTGGGACTGGTTCCTATAAGGTTGCGACTTGTCTTCCCCTCCTTTTGGGGTTGAAGCACCCCACTGTCATTGTCTGTAAGAGCCTTGGGGCTGAGATCTGCCTCTTGGGTGTCTGTATCTGCCTCTTTGTGGTCTATCTGACACTGGAAAGGACCAATTCTTGGAGGGCCAATTTCTGCTAAATCGAGGTGGCTGTACCTGTAAGAAATCCTAAACTGTTTGCATAGATTTTGCCTTATCCTCCATTTTCTTTAATACTTCTTCTGCCTTAACACCAAATAAAATATTCTGCTGTAAAGGGGCATCCAATAATTTTGCCTTAACATGATCAAGTAAACCTTGTTCTTTTAACCAAGCATGCCTTCGTATCACAGATCCTGTAACTGCTGCCCTACAAGAAGCCTCTAATGAATCAAAACCACATTGCAGAGTATGTTTTCCCACTTGCTCAGCTGCAAGCAATAAATCCTGCATTTCCTTATACTCAGGGTGTTCTGAACTTGTAAGCATTTTCTGTTTTAACAGAGACATTAAATATTGTTGGTATTTAAGCATGTGAAACTGGCAATTTAAAGCCCTCACTGCTAAAGTTGCAGAAGTGTAAACTTTCTTCCCCCATCTGTCTAATGCTCTGGAATCTCTCTGTCAGAGGGAACTGGATTTTTAGCAGTGGAAGCCTTTACCCCTTTGGGACCCTGGGAAATAGTTTCTGGGTCAGCAATAGGGTTTTTATAAAGACATTTGTGAGAGCCAGGGACTCTGTAGTACCTGTCTGGCTTAACAGGAGCAGGGGGCAAAGAATCAGGATTTAAAATGGATTCAGAGAGAACACATCATCCACAATATCTAACACTGGATGAATAGCAAGGGGCCCGTGCTGAGGAAATAAAAGAAAGTCTCTGAGCCTTTTCTTGGATTCTGAGTAATCCAGGCCCTCCCAGTGGAAATGCTCCCTCATGGCATGTAAAGTTTCCCCAAAAGAGTAATCCTCAGGAGGAGAGGCTGAAGGAATTGATTCTTCAGCATCAGAGTCCTCATGGGGGTAAGGGGTATCCCTGGTCTGAAGAGGAATCAGAAGAAATGGAAACCTGGTCAGAGGAATCCTAGTCTGTATCCTGCCTAGGCCTTTTATCTGGAGGGGGATGGGAAACTCTGATCAGAGTAATTAAGTCTTCAGCCATTTTAAGCATCTGTTTTTTGGGCATGGAGGCCTGTCCAGGTGAATGCTGTACTTGCTTTTTTGTCTTTAATGGAGTTTTAGACTTGGCTGTAGATTTAATTTTAAGTTGTGAAGGTCTGAAAACACCCTCAAAAGCCGATGCCTGCTCAGCGGCTCCGGACCCATCTGAGGGGTTAGTTTCCGTAGGCCCAATACCTTGAGTTTCCAGAGGCCTAGACATCTCTACGTGGGAGTCGGAGGCGGCCTGTGGCTTTGAGGTAGCGGGTGTCAGGGGCTGTGAAAGCACCTCACTGAGAACCGGCGACTGGCCTAGAAGAGGCTTCATCATCAGTTTTGGGCCTCGGATGCCTGTCCTTATCCCTTGTCTTTGCGTTTTTTGTGTATTCTGGTCGTCGGTTGTTCCGACGGCATGGTATAATTGAACCTTCGGCCAAAGTAATGGCGAGCAAAGTCAAACCGATGTTTAATAGTGTGTTTATTAAATCTAGCACAAAACCGACAACTAGTGACATCGTGGTCTGGGCCTAGGCATGGAATACAGTAAGAATGAAAATCCTTATGAGGTATTTGCTTCCCACAAGAAATACAATTATTAACTTTTACTAACATCGGTCTGAGGCAAGAAAAAGTTTTCCCAATGGGGTACCTAGCTTTATTGAAGACTTTGGTTCTGAAATTCGAATTGAAAATCTCAGGAGTCGGCCGACTGGCACTTGCGAACTGCTTTTGTTTTGGGCACCGCGCGGCATGAAAGACTGGGGAAAATGGTGTCGGCTGCATCTTATATACCCCTGGTGCACTGACGTCAGGGAAGAAGCGACAGCAACCGAAGTCGGACCAAGACTTTGGAACTCTGGCCGACTGCGGGACCGCCTGACGGCAGGATAACCCAAGTGTAATGACTGCAGCAGTGAAACACGATGAACACTGGCAAAATCGTCACTGCACTTGGAGCTCTGTGGGGTTGCAAACAGACAGCATCATGGTTTGCCCCAACCACTAAAAATCTCCTTTGCTATCACTAGATTCTGGGGCCACTTGTGAGGTAAAAGGAGATTCCTGCTTAACTCATTGTTTCCTGTAAGAGAATACTCATCAGGAATGCAGTTTCTGTGCATCCTTGTAAGAGTACACTCGTCTTTACAGCAGACTTCCCTATAGTTTTGAAATGAGTTTACTTGTCACGGTTTTCAGAGTCTAATTTCTGAAGTCCCAGTAAAGGTACATAAATAAAACTAAGGCAACAAAGGTGGCATCTACAAGCTGACATGATTTGCCATGCATGACAGTGACAAAGTCAGCATGGAATGCTCACAACTGAAGTCATTAAGGAGTATTTGCAAAATTTTTTTTAAAAATTACATTTACATATTTATATTAATAATGTAAAACACAATCAGATACTGTTACGTTGGGGTGGTGTATTCAAGCAGTGGATGTCATATAAAATTACATTAAACATGATTGGTTACATGAAGGCATTTTGAGATACAAATGTTCTTTTACTAAAGCCGTTATGACCACTACCTATATTTTCATAATTGCATTAATTTCATACAAGCTGTGTGACCTACAGGTGAACAAATGGTGCCATCTTATACAAAACATTGAGGCACATAATGTTGCCAATGGTACTTGACATCTAATGCAAATGGTTTTACAGATTAATATTGTTTTGAAATATTGTGGAATTATTATATGAATAATATGTATAGATTTGACACTGAGAAAACAGCAGTATGCTATCCCCTCTTGTCATACATCACTGGAAAGCTGATGAACAGGAGAACAATTCTCTCATGGATAGCTAAGATCCATCTTGTACACTTACAGAGATATAAACCTTTTGTTTGACTAAAACACTAAGGTTTTTTGGCAAACAAAATGTAATTTTTCTTTCATAAATCTGCAATACAGAATCAGCATCTACAAACAGACCTTTGATACTAATACCAGTGTATAGTCAGTTGTCTACTAAAGAGATCATACTTTACATTTTTTATAATACACACCATTTATCAGATATCAAATCTAATGAATTGTGTTTCAGTAGAGAATTCTGGAGAAAAGCTCTCAGGAAGTAAGTGGGTTATTGGCTCAAAAGATCTCAGGAAGCAAAGGTGTTAATTGGACACCTGCTGTTCGGGATTAAATGTCCATAAGGTGGCTGAACCTTCCAGGGAAGTGTGATGCAATCAGAAAATGTTGAAAGGCCACTGCCATAGCCTCCTGGCTTTGTGGCAGAACAGACAAGATTTGGATTCCCCCTTGTTTATGTACCAGTCTGCTGTCATGTTTGTCTACATGTTTATCACATTAACACGTGCACACATTCCTGCAATACAAGGGGAACCACACTCATCTGTAGGACAGTTACGTGAAAAAGACAAGGCTCTGAATCTAAGAGCTTCAGACCATTCTCCCTTTGCAATTAAAGTTGTCTGCAAACTCACATAGATGGAACGAAGTATGACACCTCATGGCGATGCCTGCTTCAACTGCTGTCACTGTCCTATCTGCCATATTATGTATTAGGCCCATGGACAGATTCGTGATAATGGCCATTATCAACAGTATGGCAAGAGGTTGCTTCTGTGACTCTAGTGTAAAGGGGTTCTTCAGAGTGGATAAGGCTTGCTGAGGGAGATCCCACTAGAACATGGTCACATAGCGACACAGTTCACAGCTTGGACTGCAAAAGAACTGAATGCATATGCCTGCTTCCCCAGCACATCAACAGCCCGAAACTCCTTGTTGGGATGATAGATAAATTGAGTCTTCTGATGACTCTTTTTTGGTGGCTGACACAACTATAATGGAGTTTACTGGATGAGTCTTCTCACAGAAGGGCTTGTCCTTGGGGGGACGGAGAGTCTTATCAGGCTTCCTGGGGACTGACTTTCATGTTGGGTTCCTACCACGATTTTCTCAGGGCTAACACTACCATTTTGTCAACTAAAGGGACCACCCAGGGAGCAAAATGGGTCATTCTGTATGCCTCAACCAGTACTGTTTTCTCCTGAAAGGAGGGGTTATGGGCCAAGATCCCCTCTGTCTCATGAGATATAGGAGCATTCCCACGGACACATCCTCAGGAAGTGATTTTGGAGAGCCCTCTCCATCATCCAAACTAGTGCATGAAGGTATAGACTCATTAGGTGAGTCAATGTGCTTCCCTTTTGTATGCCCTTTTTATAGGTGACTCGGGATGATGCTTCTGAGTCTTCATAGGTTCAGAGGTGTGTACTAGGCTAATAGCCCTGGAACCTTTACAAGTCTAGCCCATAGAAGTGCCCTGGTATTGTGCCACCAGAAGTTAGTTCCCAGTACCTCTATCAAGTAGAGCCACTAGAGTGATCCCTGGGATGAACTTTGTATTACCCATCCACTCATCAAGATTTCTCTTGAAGAGGGACAGCGAGGTGCTCTGCTTGACATGTATGGGAAGGCTATTCCAGAGCATGGGCAGTCTCTGGGTGAGGAACCTGTCCCTCCAGCATGTTCCGCTGATTGTGGTAATGAGGTTGCGGTCTCTGGAGCGTGTGGTGCTGAGGGATTGAGATTTCTTTAGATGAAGCATTTCTAACAGAGCTGGGTAAGACATGGCTTTGTAAACCAAGCAGAGATTGCCTCTAAGTAGGCGATATGAGAGAGAATAGCTGGAGTCTTTTGAGTCTGTCCATGTAGGACATGTGTTTAATACCTAGGATCCTCTTCATAAGGTACTTCTGTGGCCTCTCCAGCTGTTACAAGTGTCTAGTGAGGTAAATGGCAAATGGGGCATTACACTCTATGATTGGTCTAATGAGGGAAGAGTAGAGAGAGAGAGACGATGACCTTTCTTCCTGGATGCAAAACCCTTGGTAATGAGATGTGCCACACAGAAAGAGTTTCTGACTACAGTGGCAATGTGGTGGTCGAAAGAGAGGTTGCTATCAACCTGCATCCCTAGATCTCTTATAACGCCTTCAGTGTTCAGTGGGCTCCCATCGTTGTGGTAGTAGGAACTGAGTTTTTACCAAAGGGGATGATGACGCATTTTTTGGAGTTAAGCATAAGGCCATGGTTTTGACACCAGTCATTGGTCTCAGTGAGGCCTTTCTGTAAGATGTCTGCATCACTTGGGGAGTTAATAATGGCTCCCAGCTTGCAGTCATCTGCGAACTTGGTCCCTTTGTGTTGGCCTGGACTTCTGAGGAGCAGATGCTGAACAGTAGAGGACCCAGAACCGATCCCTGTGGGACTCCACTCGCGACTGGTCAGCAGTCTGACTTGGAGCTCGCTACTTTCACACTGTTCTATCTGTGAGCCAATTTGCAACCCACCTAGTGATATAGGGGTTGATGCCTAGTTTGGTGAGTTTATCAATAAATCCTGAGTGAAGAATGGTATCAAAGGCCTTGGCCAGATCGAGGTAGGCTGTATGCACTGCCTTACCTTCATCCACAGCGCTGGTGACTGACTCAAAGAAGTCTACCAGGGCGAGCAGGCATGATCTCCCTTTCACAAAGCCAAACTGTGTGGGATCCAGAGTTTGGAGATTTCCTACATCTTTGTTAATCAGGTTCATGATGATGTGCTCCATAGCTTTACATATCAGACTCGTCAGGCTAATGGGGTGATAATTCCCAGGGTCTGTAGTTGCTCCCCCTTTATGGAGAGGGATGACTGTAGCAGTGCACAATTCGGTAAGAACAAAGCCTGAGGTGAGGGTGTGACTGAACAGGGCACACAGATGTGGTGCCAGTCCACTTTGTAGTTCACGTAGAACACAGCCAGGGATATTATTGGGTCCCATGGAAGCTGTATTCTTGGCCTTAGACAATGCAGCTTTAACCTGGGCTGCAGTAATGCTGGGTGCCTGGCATTCTTCCGGAATTATGATTGGTCCTTGGGGGGGGGGGTAAAGTTGGCACTGAATCTGTCGGCCAGTATGTTGGCAATATCTGTTGACTCAGTATAGGAGGTACCATTGTGCAGTAACTCAACTACATCTGGGCATTGCCGTGGAGGTTCTTGATATAAATATAAAAGGCTTTGGACTGTTTTTAATGTCTGCAGAGGATTGTCTCTCTACTAGCACAGACAAATTGTGGTCTATGGAACGAACCTGCCTGGATGATGCCTGTCGAGAAGAGTGGGAATCATGGGGATGAAATGCACTTGTAGGGCCCTGTAGATCAACCACAACAGTGAAATGTTTCTTTCCCAGTGCTCAGAATGCTGCTCCAGTCCCCATGAGATCTAAATAAACCTTGCCAGTGTCCAGATCCAACTCCCTATGGGGAGAGTGAGAAAATGACCCAAGTGGAATTCTTGCACCTGACGGAGTGGCTGGCAAACGGAAAGGGACCACAGTCAAGATTTCAAAGGTTGAGGTCTTTGCCAAATCCAGAGAAGCTGTCCATCTGATCCTTCAGTTCCAAGAGTCCATCAGTGGATCTGACAGGAGCTAAGACAGTTAAAGTGGATCCAAAATTCCCAGAGCCAATGAAACCTGGATCAATGACTCTTGGGCCACAGGACTTGGATGACCAAACAGATCCAAGGCGACAGAAAAGTTGTGCAAAATCTTACCATACCATAACCACAGATGTCCTTCTCTTCCATGCTGCAGTATTCTGCATATGGGTTTACTCCTCTAGTCTCGCATACGTATGGCCAGTATCCAAAAGCTTTCAGTCCCTCCAAGGTGCGGGAGATGTCTGACATGGCCGAGAGTACGTGGGTCATAAAGGTGACATCGGCACGCACCAGCCCTCAGAACTGAAGGTCCCAGTCGGAGCTAGTCCTAGTAAGGGTAATGCCATATTATTGCCATCCAGATAAGGGAGTCATTAGCTGATAGGAGGGGAAGGAGGGTGGGAAGGAATACTGCAACATGAAAGAGAAGGACATCTATGGTTATGGTAAAAATGTACACAACTTTATGTCCTTCTATTCCCATGCTGCAGTGTTCTGCATATGGGTGAGTGCCAAAACTCACTGAGATTGGGGTGATGCTCTAGAGGCAGACTCCAACAATCTATGAAGGAAAGCCCTTGGTGAACCCTGCCCTGGACCTACAGATGTGGTCAAGTTTGTAGTGTTTGGCGAAGGTGTGGACCGAAGACCAAGTAGCAGCCTCCAGGACAGTAGAGGTATCCAGGCCCTTGAAGAAGGCACCTGAAGAGACCATGGCTCTTGTGGAATGAGCTTTAACTATACCCTGCAGAGACTTACCATGGAATTTGTAGCAAAAGGTGATGGGCCTTGGAAATCCAGGTAGAGATAGTCTGCTTGGACACTGCCTTCCCCAGGGCTCTGGCGTGGAAGGATATGAAAAGTTGGTCAGCCTGTCTGATAGACGTGGTGTTGTGCAGGTTAAATATGACTTGTCTGTGTACATCCAGGGAATGCAGCATTCTCTCACTGTGCCCTTGTGGGTTTGGGAAAAAGACAGGTAAGTATATGGCCTGATTGAGGCACAAGTCATTGACTACCTTGGGCATGAAGGATGGGTTTGTCCTGAGGGTAACCCTGTCCTTGTGGAAAACTAGGCAGACAGCCATAAGGGCTTGGAGTTCAGACACTCTTCTGGCTGAGGTTAGAGCCACTAATGGAACAGTTTTCCCAAGTACAATGCTTTAGGAAAGCTTTATCTGCTGGCTCAAAGGGCGGGAGCGTAAGCTTCTCGAGCATGTAGTTAAGGTCCCAAGGCAGAGGAGAGGGTTTCCGGGGGGGCGGGACTGAGGTGAAGTACCCCTTTAAGGAAAGGTTTGGAAGGAAGTCTGGATTCTAATGGAGTATCCAGAGGCAGGCATGCAGAAATAGCAGAAAGACTGGCTTTGATGGATGAATAAGCCAACTCACACAAACAGGACAGCACTAGAGGGGGGTTTGCTTAGGAACGGGTCCAGCTGTCTTATACACCAAATAGTGACTTTTATTCCACTGTGAAAGATATGATTTTCTTGTATTTGGTTTCCTGGCCTCCTGCAGGACATTGATCGTGTCCTCATTGTAAAGGTGTCTGAAGGGGATCAGAATCCTATCAGTGACAGGGTTAGTTGTAGAAGCTGCCACTCTGGATGAATTAGTAATCCCTTGTGCTGTGTGAGAAGGTCTACTCTGGGGGGTGAATTGTGGTGACTGCCCTTGGACAAATGTAGGAGTAAGGGGAACCAATGCTGTCTGGGCCAGTAGGGAGTCACCAACAAGAATTTTGGGTTGTCCTGCTGTATTTTCAGCAGGACTTTCTGAATGAGTGGGAAGGATGGGAACAGACACAGATATTTTCCCTTCCAGGAAATTGAGAAGGCATCTGTTGCTAGTGCCTGTGGTTCTTTTGTCCTGGTGCAGAAGCCAGGAAGTTGCCTGTTGATGGTGGAGGCAAATAAGTCTACTTGATGTATACCCCCAGCTGTGGACCAGATCCAGGAAGTATCCATTTGTGGTTATTTGTGTTGGTTCTGCTCAAATAATCTCTCTGAGAGTTGTGGATTGAGGGTATGTAGGCCGGTTGCATGGTTATTCCCTTTGAGGTCACCAATTCCCAAACCAAAATGGGTAGTCTGCAGTGCAGGTAGGACTTGGACCCTCCCTGTTTGTTGATACACCACAGAACAGTGGTGGTGTCTGTGTATATCAGAAGTGGTCCCTGTTGTAGGGAAGGGAGAAATGCCTGGAGGGCTAGCAGGAGTGCCCTAATCTCTTTGGCATTGATGTGTTCTGATTTCTGGTGGTTTGGCCATGGGCCATGCACATTTCTGTGGCCGAGGGTAGCTCCTGACCCCAGGTCTGAGATGTCTGTGTGCATTACCTGAGTGGGTTGAGGTGGTTGAAGAGGAAGGCCTGGGTTGTGATTTACCTGATCCAACCACCACAGTATTTCCTTTTTTAGGCAAGGTAGTAGGGGCACAATGTGCTCCAGAGGATAGTTGTGTTGATTCCAGACTGAACGAATGTATACCACTGTAGCTTTCTCATGTGCACAATCTTGCTAAAGGAAGCATGGGTATGGTAGCTGCCATGTAGCCCAGATGTTTGAGGTACTGCCTTGCAGTCGACTCTGTGGAGTGAAGGACCAGGAAGAGATGTTCTGTCAATGAACTCACTTTTTGTGGGGGTAGGAATGCCTCCAAGAGGTCTGAGAGGATCCTGCACCCGAAGAATACAATGTCTTGGGTTGGTTGAAGATGAGATTTTGGGAGGTTTATCCGAAATCCCAGGGATTGAAGGAGGGACACCACAAAGTGGATGTGCCCTTGGTGGGTTTTCTAGGCTGGCAGCCGGGATCAGCATGTCATTCAGTTAAAGGAATATCTGTATTTCTTTTGTCCTGCAGTAAGCCATCACTGGCGCCAAGCATTTGGTGAAGACTCTGGGTGCGGTGGAGAGTCTAAACGGCAAGGCAGAGAATTGTAATTGAGAGGAACCCACCAAGAATCCCAAGTATTTCCTGTGGGTGGGTTTGATCGGGATGTGGAGCTAAGCATCCTTTATATCTAACATAACCAGGAATCCTTTTGGAATTATGAGAGGGAAAAGGGCTGGTAGGGTCAGCATTTTAAAGATAGGCACCTTCAGAAAGTGGTTGAGGTAGGAGAGGTCCAGAATAGGTCTCCCAAGTTCCGTCCTTCCTGGGGACCAGGAAGAGTCTTGAGTAGAACACTCTTCCTTTTGCAGTTGAGGGGACTCTCTCTATGGTACCCTGATCTAATAGGGTCTGCACTACTGGTTGCAAGAGGTGCAGTTGCTGCGTAGGTGGTTGTGGCATGCCTCGTCCTATGGGTGGGGAGATCCAGGACATAAAATTACCGTTTTGAAGTATGGACAGGACCCACTTGTCTGAAGTGAGATGGGTCTAAACAGGGAGACAGTGAGATAAGCGAGCAGACAGTGGTACAGAAGGAGGAGGAGGAGGCAAGGGTGGCAGGTAGTCAGATGCTACCTGCCCTGTCCTGAAATGGAGTTCTCTGGCTAGAGGGAGGTGTTGTTCTAGCTGGAGGGGATTGTTTCCTTGTGGGCTTACGAGGCCTTGAAGGAGGAGCAGGATGGGAGTGCTTCCTAATAAACTGAGTTTTTGCTGGACAGTTTCAGTGAAACTTAAGGATTATTGAAACCAGTAAATGTTTAAGGTCCTGCATTTCTTTACCTTTTTGCTACAGAGATTTGAATAGGTCTGCTACTTTAGAACTAAAAAGTGCAGCACTGTCCAAAACAGCATCAATAAACTTTGCCCTGAAATCATCTGTCAGGGGTTGTAAACAAAGCCAAGAGTATCTGTCGTAAGGCAGATGCAGATGCTGCTGACCTGGCAGAGGATTCAGCAGCATCATAACTACTTTGCTAGGGTGTCTGGTAACCTGGGAAGAGAGAGCCAGAAGAGAGGACAGCAATGCTTTGGCAGGGGAGTCTGGAATATCTGCCAGGTGTTTGGTGGCAGATTGTAAGACGGACAAGGCATACTTGGCCATGTGAGCCTGGTAGTTTGTGGCTCTGAAGACCAAGGAAGCCAAAGTATATATCTTTTTGCACAACCTTTCTATAGTCTTGATGTCTTTGTCAGCAGGGAGAATGGTGGTAGTAGGTAGGAGTTTGGAGGCTTTGTCCGTAGAGACTGACACAGTGGCAGGATCAGCAGGTGGGCACTTAATCAGATGTTTGGCAGTGTCAGGCACCTTGTAAAGCCTGTCTGGTCTGCGTGGTCTGCGTGGAACAGGCGGTTGGGAGTCAGGGTTGAGAGATGCTGAAGAGAAGGCATCTAAAAAGGCAGGCAGGATAGGAGGAACAGCAGATGGGCTGGGGGGTCTGCATATGAATGAGGTCATAATACCGCTTTTCTACCTCATTCATTTCTAAAGATTCCCATTTAAAGTGTTATTTCATCCTGCTAATAGTTTTCCCACAGGTTAAGTCTTAACTGGGGAGTCAGGGTCCACTGACTCTTCCTCTGAGGATCCGTATCCCAAGGGGGAAGATAGTCGAGAGTTATAAGACAGTGATTAGAAAGAACTTCCTCTTCTCTAGTATCTGTCTCAGTAGGCTGAGGCCTAGGGCTCAGGAGAGGAGGAGAACTGGAATCAGTAACAGCAGTGGTAGGCCTCAATGCCATAAAGGCACTGACAAGGCTTTGACTGAAAGCCTGCCAATCAGGCATGCTTTCTGTTGTGGGAGAAATATGTTTTCTCTTTTCCCTTCTCTTAAGTGGTCCGGAGAATGTATGCCTAGAAACCGGAGATTGCAGGGGTTTGGAGGGTTCAGACGGTTCCTCAGAAAATGCAGGCTCCCCCTGGTGTCAGAAACTGGTGATGGAATAGCCTCTGAAGACATGCTCTCGCCTAAGGATAGTACTGTATCCTTAGAGGTACCTGTGACATCTGGAGCAGCGCATCCAGGTCCAGATCATGGAACCAGGCCGATGTTGGCCACAGGTTGAGGATCGGTCGGAGGCTCAGCAATAGACGAAGGCCATAAGGTCCTGGCCTTCTTTTTTTTGCGGTTCTGTGGAGACGTCTGAGGAACCCTCCATCCATAAGGTAAGCTGTTTCAGACATTGGTTTTCAAGGTAAGATTAAGTGCATGCAAGCTACTACATCGTGTCTTGGGCAGAAACACCTGGCAAATACGGCAGGGCCTTGTGGTTGTGCAACCGTCCCAAACAGAAAAGGCACTTATTGTGGGCATTCTTATGAGGGATCTGGCGTCCGCACTGACACCCTTTCTGGATGACCTGAACAAGCAATACTAAATTACAGAAGTGAAAAAGTCCCCAACAGGGTACTTATCTTACACAACGAATCTGACGTCAGCGGCAGCAGAAAAACCCTGACATATGACTGGTGGCTGAAAAGTTCTGAGGGCTGGTGCGTGCTGATGTCACCTTTATGGTCCACGTTCTCTCGGCCATGTCAGACGTCTGACGCACCTTCGAAGGACTGAAAGCATTTGGATACCGGCTGTACATATGCGAGACTAGTGGAGTAAACTCATATGCAGAATACTGCAACATGGGAACAGAAGGACATCGGAGCCAAGGCACAGACCTGTGAGACAGGCTGAATCAGGCTGAAGTACATAGACTCAATCAGCCTCCAAGCTAATGGAGTCGCAATGACCCCATCTCAATTTGGGCTCGGAGAACGTTCTGCAATAGGTGATCCAAATCGATTTCAGAGACACTTCTGTAAGATTTAAAGGGTCTTGTAGTCACGGCTGAAGAGGATCTATAAACAGGCATCTGAATTCTATTGGGAGAGTCCTGAATACTCAAAGGAGGCAGTGGCACTGGATTCAGAGTATGGATAGAAGTTAGAGTTTGAGCCACATGTCCAAGTCTTGGGATCGTTGGAATCGAAACACCAGCCAAAGAATTAGATGAACACGTCCTCAACTCCATACCTTTTGGGGGCTTTACTCAAAGATTTCTTAGTTCTGACAAACTGGATCTGGAAGAAGTTATCCTTTAAGGATAACTTATTTCTCCTGACTGAAAGGGCTCCGGGCCCAAAGGCAGTACAGATGTCACATAATGCATTAAGACATGTTACCTCCAAACAGACCACACAGAGGTCATGGGGTTTTATGGGAGAATTTTATGCCCACATTTGGAGTATTTTATGAAACCTTTTTCTATTGCAATATACAATTAAGAACACTAACAGAACAATGCTCAAATTTAACCTCTAAATTATCTATTGAAGTTAAAGTAAGAAACACACAAACAGCAATTTATAAGGCACGACTACCTATAAAATCTACTATACAATAATGTGAGATCTAATACTATAAGAGCTAAGAAAGATTAGTTGTGCAAAATCTTATCATAATGATAGATGTCGTCCTCTTTGTTGCAGCATTCTTAACATGAAGGAGTTGTATGCCGCAACAATCTGACGTCGGTCAGTATACAAAAGACTTTTACTACTAGGGGTGCACAATATGTCGCACATAGTCTGCTACTGGACATCAGCCATAAAGGTGATGTATGCACACACCATCCTCATAACTGAGTGCCCCAGGAGGAATGCCTGACTAAGGGAATTAAGTAGGCTAAGTACATCAAAGGAAGAACAAGGTCAGGGGGGAAAGAGGGAGGGAGGGATGGAATACTGCAACAGAGAAGAGAAGAGAAGGACATCTATCATTATGGTAAGATTTGACACAACTAATCTATGCCCTTCTATTCCTCTATTGTAGTATTCTTAACATGAGGGAGAATACCAAAGCTCATGAAGAAAGAGAGGAGGTAGGGGCAATGACGCTCTCCGTGAAGCCATGGAGAATAGCCCTGCCAAACCCTACCCTAGATTTGGAAATGCCCAATTTGCAATGTTTGGTGAAGGTAAGAACTGAAGACCAGGTGGCTGCCTCCACACTGCAGTGAGTGTCCAGTCCTTTGAAGCAAGCACCACAGGAAACAACAACCCTGGTAGAGTGTGCCTCAACATGAGAAGGGAGGGTCTTTCCATGGTGCTAACAGCAGAAAGAAATGGCTTCAGAGATCCAACTGGAAACAGTGTGTTTAGAGACAGGGAGAGTAAAGCTCTAGGGTTGAATGAGACAAACAACTGGTCACATTTCCTGATATTCTTTGTTTTCTCAAGATAGAACCTAAGCTGTCTGTGCACATCCAAAGCGTGCAGAATCCTTCCCGTAGAGTTCTGTGGAGTGGGGAAAAAGGAAGGTAAATGAATAGACGTGTTTTGGGACAACTCATTTATCACTTTAGACATAAAGGTAGGGTTGGTGTGGAAAGACACACTCTCTCTGTGAAACACCAAGAAAGGAGAAAAAGCCATTAGGGCTTGTAGTTCAGAAACCCTTTTGGCTGAGGTTAGTGCCAGCAGCAAAATAGTTTTCCAGGAGCAATATTTCAAGGAAGCAGAAGCTGCTGGCTCAAAAAGAGCAAGCATCAGCTTCTCCAGTACAAAGTCAAGATCCCTGGGGGTGCAACAGGTTTCCTGGTAGGCCTTATGTGGAGGACACCTTTTAAGAATTGTTTAATCTCAAATCTAGAAGCTAAAGGTTGAGGCAGAGGCAGACAGGCAGAAATAGCTGTGCTAGCATCCAGTAATTCACACAGGTATGAGAGACTCAGAGCGTCTTCCACTGTCAGTGGGTCCTGGTTTCGAGAAAGACACCAAACTGAAAATTACTTCTACTTGGATAAGTAAGATTTTCTAGTATTGGGTTTCCTGGCCTCCTGCAGAACCCTGAGCACATCCTCTGAGAAAGGTGTCTGAAAGGAATTAAGACCCGATCACCCACATCAGCTGAACAGTAGACTAGTGGAGATGGATTAGAGTTCCTTTGTGTTGTGTGAGAAGGTCCTCTCTGTGAGGTAACTTGCGGTGATTGCCCTTGGCTAAATGCAGGAGCAGGGGCTCCTATGCTGTCTTGGCCAAAAAGGGGTCACCATCAAGATTTTTGTTTGTCCTGCTGAATCTTTTTCAGAATGGGAGGAAGGGGAAGGAATGTATACAGAAACACCCCCTCCCATAAAAAGCTAAGGGTGTCCACCTCCCAGACCAGAGGATGTGGATCTTTAGCACAAAATCATGGAAGCTGTCTGTTCATGGTGAGGCAAAAAGGTTTATTTGTGGAGTACCCCATCTGTGGACAATATCCAGGAACACTTCCCTATGAAGCATCCATTCATGGGAAAGTGTTTCGGACCTGCTCAATGTGTCTGCCACTACATTCTGGCTGGACAGGATATACACAGCCTGGAGGGGAGTATTAAGTTTGATGGCCAATTCCCAAATTTGCAGAGCTAGTCTGCAAAGGAAATAAGACTTTGTCCCTCCCTGTTTGCACACATACCAGAGAACGGTCATGTTGTCTGTGAACATTTTTAAAGGGCCTGGGATGAAGAGGGTCAGAAAGGTCTGAAAGGCAAGCAGAAGTGCCCTCCTTTCTTTCACACTGATGTGTTCCTTTCTCTGAGAGGGAGACCAAGTCCTCTGAGCTTTTATGAAGATTAATGCTGCTCCCCATCCTGTGTCTGAGGCATCTGTGAACATCTCCTGGACCGGTGGTAAAGGATGGAGTAGGAAACCTGGGATGGCTGTTTAATGCTGAAGCCACCAGGTTATCTCCCTCTTCAGACAAGGGAGGAGAAATGGGAACTCTAGAGATGTGCATGTTGCATCCACACTGATTTTAGGAACCACTGTAGTTTCCTCATGTGCAGTTTTGTCAGAGGAAGCATTCGAATTGTGGATGCCATACAGGCCAGGGTTCTAAGAAAGGTCTTGACAGCGTTGAGAGTCAGTGGGATGAAGATTTGGAAAAAGAAAATGAGCTCCTGAGACTTCTGAGTGGGCAGAGGGACCTTCATAAGGTTTATTTGTAGCCTGTATCCGAGAAATATCTGGCTCTGGGATGGGGAAAGAGAAGATTTTTGTTAGTTTATTTTGAAATCCAGAGATTGTAGGATGTAGATGGTGGAGCTTAGATTGCGCTTCAATGCTCCTGGATTAACTGCTTGCACTAACCTCAGCCAGAATAGTTTCAGAACTACAGGCTCTAATGGCTTTTCCTCCTTTATTGGTGTTCCACAGAGACGGAGCATCTCTCAGCACCAACCCTTCCTTTATGGCTAAAATGGTAAATAAGCTATCCCTCAACCAGTCTTTTCATTTACCTACCTTTTTCCCCACTCCACAGAACTCTGCAGAGAAGATTCGGTACACTTTGGATGTGCACAGACAGCTTAGGTTCTATCTTAACAAAACAAAGAATATCAGGAAATTTGACTAGTTTGTCTCATTCCACCCTAGAGCTTTACGACTCCATGTCTCTAAACACACTATATCCAGATGGATCTCTAAAGCCATTTCCTTTTGCTATGAGCACCATGGAAAGACTCTCCATTCTCCTGTTAAGGTGCACTCTACCAGGGCTGTTGCTTCCTCTGGTGCCTTCTTCAAAGGCCTGGACACCAACTCCATTCTGGAGGCAGCAATCTGATCTTCAAGTTCATACCTTCACCAAACATAAACTGAAGAATATTGCCAAATCTACAGCAGGGTTTGCCAGGGCTATTCTCCCTGGCTTCATGGAGAGCTCCACTCTCCCTACCTCCTCCCTTTCCGCATGAGCTTTGGTAATTTCCCTCATGTTGAGAGCACTGCAAAAGAGGAATAGAAGGACACAGATTAGTATAATTACACAATTATAACAACTTAAAAATAAAATGGTCTATAATAAAAGGTCAAAATACTGCAAATAGCTACTTTTGCTATTTTCTAATCACAAATAAGAGGCAGACCACTCATCTGCAGAGATCTGCATTGCTACTCCAAGAGGTGGCAAACAAGATCTGAGTAAGTCAAGAATAGGGCATTATGGGTGAATTGTCTGGGAAGGGCTCAAAGCTGGAGTACAAAACTGCCTGGATCAGATCCGAACTGGGGTTTAAGGACCGATATTGTCAGATCAGATGGACTGAATGAAAGGACACCTAGTTAAAACACAATGAAATTGGGGGAAAGCACTAGTTCCTAGCAAACAAAAAGAAAGTACAGTTGCGTACACTTACCATAAATGTAGATGTTAGATTGTATTCACTGTTGCAGTCCTTACAAAATGGGTTATCCGGCTCCCGATAGCCCACAGTTGGCCAGAATACCAAAGTCCTCGGTATAAGACGTTGGCTGCCCTCAGTTAGGCCTGACGTCAGGTACAAAGGAAGGCAGGCAACGCCATTTCCTCAGTTTTTCTTGCCTTAACTGTCAGGAGTCCCCCAAAAAAAGGTTAGACCAGGAAAAGAAAAATCTAGTCTGTGCCCTAGGAAAAAAGGGGGATGGAAGGGGGGAGGGGACCAGGACTGCAAAAGTGAATAAACTCGAACATCTACATTTATGGTAAGTGTACACAAAGAACAGTTGCGTACATTTACCATAAATGTAGATGTTGGAGTGTATTCACTGTTGCAGTCATCACATTTGGGTTATCTGCTTGCAGTAGCCCTCAGTCAGCCTGATTATCAAAGTCTTGGGTCCTGCATCGGTTGCTGTCTCATCTTCCATGACGTCAGGTAGTCAGGGGTATAAAGCTTGCAGCCGACGCCATTACATCAGTTTTTCTTGCCTTAGATGTCAGGTGCCCCGCTAATGGGAAGCAATTATATATATATATATATATATATATATATATATATATATATATATATATATATATATATATATATATATATATATGTATATTATATATTTTATATATATATATATATATATATATATATATATATATATATATATATATATATATATATATATATATATATATATATATATATATATACACACACACACATACATACAAAAGTTTATACCTCCAACCAAAAAAGCAAATACACCAAAAAGCGTTTAAGCATAGTAAAGGAGAATAGAGGTATAGCCAAAAGAAATCAGGGGGCTGGAGGGAGGGTAACCAGGACTGCAACAGTGAATACAATCAAACATCTACATTTATGGTAAGTGTACACAACTGTACTATGTTCTTCGTGTTTCACTGTTGCAGTCATCACATTTGGGAAGATTCCCAAAGCGAAGGATGGGAGGAGGAATTTAGATAGCATTAGGACCAGCTATAAGGCCCTGCAAGACTGCAGTGGCAAAGCCAGCTCTGAATTTAGAGAAAATTGGCAAATGGTAATGCTTCGTGAAAGTATGTACAGAACTCCAGGTAGCAGCTTCTAGGATGTCCCTGGTAGGGACACCTCTGAGAAAGGCTGTAGAGGTAGATGCAGCCCTGGTTGAGTGTGGTCTTATCCCCTGTGGGATAGGTTTTCCATGGTGCTTATAGCAGAAATGAATGCAATGGCCTATCCATTTAGAAATGGTTTGCTTTGAAATGGCCTTCCCCTCTGCGGCTGCAGCAAATGAGACCAGCAATTGTTAGGATTTCCTTTGAGGTTTAGTCCTGTCCAAATAAAATCTAAGTTGTCTGTGCACATCTAAGGAGTTCAGTATCCGTTCCCCTTTGTTCTGTGGATTAGAAAAGAAGGTTGGCAAATGGATGGACTGATTAAGAGCCACACTGAATACTACCTTGGGCATGATAGAGGGATTGGTCCTGAGGGACACCCTGTCCGCATGAAAGATGATGAAAGGCTCCACTGCCATAAGGGCCTGTAATTCAGATACCCTTCATGCTGAAGTGATTGCTAAAAGGAAGGCTGTTTTTCAAGAAAGGAATTTTAACTCCACTTGCAGCTGGCTCAAAATGAGGTAGCGTGAGTTTTTCCAATACAAAGTTAAGGTCCCAGGCTGGAGTTGGGGCTCTCTTGGGTGGTCTTAAGTTTTTGGCTCCTCTGAGGAACTGCTTGAGCAGTGAATAAAAGAAGAGGGGTGTTTCTGTGTTGTAATGAGCTGAAATGGCTGAGGCATGAATTTTGATGGAGGAAAAAGAAAGGCCCTTGTGAAGCATCTCAGTTCAGTATTGAAGAATCTGAGGTAAACTGGGCGCTGCTGTGCCCATCCCTTGAGTTTGTTTCCAGGAACAGAATCTTTTCCATTTTTCAGCATAAGATTTTCTAGTGCTAGGCCTCCTTGCCACCAAAATGACATCCAATACTTGTTTACTGGGGGATGGTAATAGAGAGATTAGGTAATTAGCCAGGCTGCCAAGTTCAGGGTTTGGAGCTGAGGATGCAGAATATGGCCCTCCTGCTGGGACAGCAGGGTAGGGGTCTGAGGCAGGTGTCATGGAGCCAGCAGTGACACACTGCGCAAGAGGAGGTACCAGTGTCGAAGAGGCCAGTCTGGTGCAATCAGTATCATCCTTGGTTTGTCCTGTTTGATCTTTAGTAGTACTTTGGAGAGGAGAGGCAGAGGAGGACAGGCATAAACTGATAGATTTTTCCAGTTGAAGGACAGGGCATCCACTTTCCAAGCTTGTTTGTGGGGAGTCCTTGTGCAGAATTTGTCCAATTGGTAGTTCTGGGGGGAGGAAAAGAGGTCTATATCTGGGCTCCCCCATTTATTTATCAACACGTTGAAAGTCTTTGGTTCCAGTTCCCACTCATGTGGGTCCATGAGATTACGGCTTAGTTCATCTGCCAGTGCATTTAGCTTTCCTGGCAGGAACTGAGCCTGTAGATGCACCTGGTAGCTCAAGACTGTGTTCCAGAGAGCCACGGCTAGTCTGCAGAGGGGGCATGAATGGGTATCCCCCTGCTTATTTATGTACCACATAACAGTAGTGTTGTCCACCTTTACCATTAATTGTCCTGGAAGAATGTGGTCCTAGAAGGCTGTCAGAGCATTCTGGTACAGCTAACATTTCTTTTTGATTGATATGTAGGCGCATTTGACTTGGGTTCCATTTGCCCTGAATGCACTTCCCTGTCAGGTGAGCCCAACATGCATAGTCTGATACGTCTATTGTAAGGGTTTGGGCGGCAGGGGGTAGAGTGAATGGCAGCCCCTTGTTTTGGTGGCAGGCCTCTGCCCACCAAAGGAACTTTAACTGTAGGCAAGGTATGATAGGAAAGTACAGTTTTGTACCTACCATAAATGTAGATGTTAGAGTGCTCATACAGCTGCAGTCATTACAGATGGGTTATCCTGCCGTCAGGCGGGTCCTCGGTCGGCCGAATTCCAAAGTCTAGGTCCGGCATCGGTTGTCGTCGCTTCTTCCCTGACATCAGTGCGGCAGGGGTACAAAACAGGCAGCCGATGCCATTTTCTTCAGTTTTTCTTGCCCCAGATGTCAGGTGCCCCCAGAAGGAAGGCAAAACATAATGTTATGCAAACATGCACTATAGAATAATCAAAAAAACAGTAGTTGCAAGCAAATACACCATAAGAGAATACCCCAAATAGGTTGTATGATAAGGTGTTTGTCATAAGGCCTGTCCTAAGAGGGGACGGAGGGGGGGTAACCTGGACTGCAGCTGTATGAGCACTCGAACATCTACATTTATGGTAGGTACAAAACTGTACTATGTTCATCGTGCATACAGCTGCAGTCATTACAGATGGGAAGAATCCCAAAGCTAAGTAAGGGTGGTAGGCACTAAGTGGAACTAAGAGGAGCGAGGATGCCCTGCAAGACTGCTGTGGCAAAACCCGCTCTAGATTTAGAGTATAGAGGAAGGTGATAGTGCTTGGAGAAAGTGTGCAATGAACTCCAAGTGGTTGCTTCCAAAATGTCCTTGGTAGGGACACCCCCTGAGGAAAGCTGCAGAGGTAGCTGTGGCCCTGGTGGAGTGGGATCTGATGCATGCAGGCACAGTTTTTCCATGAAATGAGTAACAAAAGTGTATGCAGTGGGCTATCCATTTTGAAATTGCCTGTTTGGAAATAGCCTTTCCTTGAGCACCTGTAGCATAGGACACAGAGTTGCTCGGATTTCCTGAATGGCTTGGTCCTGTCCAAATAATAACAAAGTTGTCTGTGAATGTCCAAGGAATGTAATAGTCTTTCCCCTTTGTTTTGTGGATTTGGATAAAAGGTAGGTAAGTGGATAGTCTGATTCAAAGCTACACTGGATACTACCTTTGGCATAAAGGTAGGGTTGGTTCGTAAGAAAACTCTGTCCTGATGGAAAATGGTGAATGGTTGCACAGCCATGAGGGCCTGTAGCTCCGAAACCCTGCATGCTGAGGTGAGAGCCAGAAGAAAGGCTGTTTTCCATGACAAGTATTGTAGTTCAGTTGAAGAAGCTGGCTCAAAGGGAAGAAGGGAAAGCTTTTCCAATACGAAGTTGAGGTCCCAGGCAGGGACTGGTGGTTTCCTTGGGGGTTTTATATTTTTTGCCCCTCTGAGGAACTGCCTTAAGAGAGGATGTGAGAATAAAGGGGGATCCATGTTGCATTGTGCAGAAATGGCTGAAGCGTGGATCTTGATGGAGGAGAAGGAAAGTCCACTATTTAACATCTCAGCTAGGTACTGTAAAATTTGAGGTATATTTACTACCCAAGGATTCTGGCCCTTTTCTTGATTTTAGGCACAAAATCATTTCCATTTGGCAGAGTACGCTTTTCTAGTAGAAGGTCTTCTGGCCTCCAAGATGACATCCTGCACCTCCTTGGAGAGGAGAGTCTGTTGGGAACTCAAGGAATTCTCCATGCAGCTAGATTTAGGGTTTTGAGCTGGCTGTGAAGGGTTTTGTAGTTGTGCTGGGACAACAGAAGAGGGACTAAAGGTAGGATCCATGGTGGGAAATGTGTCAGGATCTTCAGGAGTGGATACCAGTGTTGTCTTGGCCAGTCTGGAGCAATGAGAATCATTTGCGGCCTCTCTGCTCTGGCTTTTAATAGAACTTTGGGCAGCAGAGGAAGAGGCGGGAAGGCATAAACTGTCAATGTTGTCCAATTGAAAGAGAGTGCGTCCACTTTCCAGGCCTGTGGATGATAGGCCCTTGAACAAAATTTTTACAACTGGTAATTTCTGTGGGTAGCAAATAGATCTATGTCTGGCTGTCCCCATGCCTGAGTTATCTTTGTGAAAACTTGAGGATGCAATTTCCATTCGTGTGGATCTGTCATATTTCTGCTTAGGTTGTCTGCCAGTGTGTTTTCCTTCCCTGGCAGGAATTGTGCCTGTAGTTGAATTTGCAATTCCAGTGCTGTGTTCCATAGGGTCATGGCTTGCCTGCACAGGGGGTATGAATGAGTTCCCCCCCTGTTTGTTTATGTACCACATCACTGTGGTGTTGTCTGTCCTTATCAATAGCTGGCCTGGATGCAGTAGGTCTTTGAAGGTCATAAGAGCATTTTGCATGGCTAGCATTTCCTTTTGGTTGATGTGTAGGTGCTTCGCTTTTTGGGACCATTTTCCCTGAATGCACTGATCTGCCATGTGTGCTCCACAGGCGTAGTCTGAGGCATCTGTTGTGATGATTTGAGTTGCTTGAGGTACACAGAAAGGGAGACCTGTGTTTCTTTGGCATGCTTGAGCCCACCACAAAAATTCCTTTTGAAGGCATGGAATGAGTGGTATAATTGTTTCCAAGCTGTGGCTGTGTTGAGACCATAAGTTTTTTAGGTACCATTGAAATTTCCTCATATGCAGCTTTGGACATGAGATTAGTAGGATGCAAGATGCCATGAATCCCAGAGCCTGCAGGACTTTCCTTGCAGTTAGCCTGGTGAAAGTTGCCATTTTGCTGAAGTATTGGGACAGTTGCCCTTGTTTGTCTGGCGTGAGGTAGGCCATCTGGGTGGTTGTATTCAAGCTGGCACCGAGGAAAATTATTTGTTGAGAGGGTATTAGTTTTGATTTCTTTTTGTTGACTGTGTATCCCAGAATGTTCAACAGTTTTATTACAAACGCCAGGTGCTGCAATAGTATGTCCTTGCTGTCCACTTGGATCAGGCAGTCGTCCAGATATGGGTAGATTTGTATTCCTTGTAGTCTGCAGAAGGCGATTACTGATGCCAGGCATTTCGTAAACACTCTGGGTGCAGTAGATAAGCCAAAGGGCAATGCAGAGAATTGGTAATGGGTTGAACCTGCAAGAAATCTGAGGTATCTTCTGCAATCTTGTCTGATAGGGACATGCAGGTATGCCTCCTTGAGGTCCAATGTTACCAGCCAAGACTCCTTGCCCAGCATGGGAAGAAGCTGCTGTAATGTGAGCATCTTGAATTTTGGCACCTGTAGATATGTGTTTAGGATGGATAGGTCTAAGATAGGTCTCAAATCTTTGTCTTTCCTTGGTACCAGGAATAGTCTGGAATAAAACCCTTGACCTTGTTCTTTTGCAGGTACCTCTTGAATCGCTTTCATGTCCATGAGAGCGGAAATTTGTTTTTGCGCCTCTGCCCTTTTGATTTTGTGGCAGGTTTGGCATGCCTCTCATTTTTGGAAGGGTGTGGAACCTGTAGCCTCTGTCTATAATGTCCAGAATCCATTTGTCTTTTGTAACAATATGCCAATTTTTTAAGAATAATGCCAGTTTTCTGCCCAAAGGTGCTGCCATTAAAGCTTTGCTTGGCAGGTGTAGGGGGAAATCATTGTGTCTGTTTTCTAAATGACTGTGATCTATCTTCTCCACCTCTTGGGGTTGGTGCTTGCCACTGTCTGGCTCTGTAAGATCCTTGAGGTTGCCCTCTACCCCTTGGGCATCTGTATCTGCCCCTTTGAGGTCTGTCCGTGGCTGGAAAGGACCAGTTTTTTGAAGGCCAGTTTCTGCTGAAACGTGGAGGTTGTACCTGTAGGAAATCTTTCACTGTTTGCATTGATTTCGCTTTTTCCTCCATTTTCTTTAGTACCTCCTCAGCTTTAACACCAAACAATACATCTTTTTGAAGAGATGCATCTAATAATTTAGCTTTGACATGATCTGGTAAGGTTTGCTCTTTGAGCCAAGCATGCCTACGTATAACAAACCCCGTAACAGCAGCTCTACATGAGGCCTCTAAAGCATCAAAACCACACTGCAAGGTATGTTTACCCACTTGCTCTGCACCATGCAACAAATCCTGCAACTCTTTTAAGTCTGGTTGTTCTGGTTATGTCATTTTGCTTTTCAATTGAGATAACAAAAACTGTTGATACTTTAACATATGGAATTGACAGTTTAATGCCCTCATGGTTAAAGTGGCCGAGGTATACACCTTTTTCCCCCACCTTTCTAAAGATCTGGAATCTCTCTCTGAAGGTAATGGGTTTTTAGCAGTAGAGGCCTTAATTCTCTTGGGACCCTGTGAAATAGTTTCTGGGTCAGCGGTATGGCTTTTATACAGGAACTGGTGAGAATCAGGAACCCGGTAATACCTGTCTGGTTTAACAGGAGCTGGAGGTAAAGAATCTGGATTAAGGCTGGCTTCTGTGTACACATCATCCAATATATCTAAAACAGGAGGGATAGCCAGGGGCCTATGCTGGGGGAGCAGAAGAAATTCCCTGAGCCTTTTCTTGGAATCTGAGTAATCTTGGCCTTCCCAGTGAAAGTGTTCCCTCAATGTATGCAGGGATTCCCCAAATGAGTAGTCCTCAGGGGGGGAGACCGAGGGAATAGACTCCTTAGCATCAGGGTCTTCAAAAGGTGAATAGGCGTAATTCTGGTCCTCAGAGTGTTCTGAGGTAATAGAAGCTTGATCTGAGGAAGGGTAGTCTTCCTCTAATCTGGGTCTTTTGTCAGAGGGGGGTTGAGAACCCCTGATAAGAGTAATCAAATCCTCAGCCATTTTAAGCATCTGCTTTTTAGACATGGGGCCTTGAGAGGAGGTCTGAGGACCCTGTTTTTTGGTTTTCATGGCTGCTTTAGATTTAGTGAAAGCTTTAATAGAGAAGGAGGAAGGCCTGAAGACGCCTTGAGAAATGGCAGGCCTGTCTAAATTCTGAGTTTCCCCGCCAAGAGTGGCGTTGGTATCTGCAGTAGGAATGGGGACCGAGGAGCCTGCGACCTCGGGTACTGAAGTCACCGGTAATGTAGTGTCATCGGTACTCAGGGCGCCTCGCTGAAAACCGGAGAACCGGTAGTCGGCCTAAGCGTGGTCTCAGTAGTCGGTGCGGACCTTGGATGTCGGTCCTTATCTTTGCGTCTTTTGCTCAAAACTGGAGTTGGAGTATCCGACGACATGATATAATTACATTTTTTGCCAAAATAATGAAGGGTGAACTCCGCCCGGTGCTTAATAGTGCGTTTGTTGAATCTAGCACAAAAACGGCAGGCCGAGACGTCGTGGTCTGGGCCTAAGCAAGGTATACAGAAAGAGTGGAAATCCTTCTGCGGTATTTGCTTCCCACAAGAAATGCAATTATTAACTTTGTCTGACATCGGTCTGAGGCAAGAAAAGTTTCCCCAACGGGGTAGTTAGCTTTCAAGAAGACTTCGTCTGAAATAGTTTCGTAAATCTCAGGAGCTGGCTGACCGGCACTTGCGAACTGCTTCTGCTTCGGGCACCGCATAGCAAGAAAGACTGAAGAAAATGGCGTTGGCTGCCTCTTTTGTACCCCTGCCGCACTGACGTCAGGGAAGAAGCGACGACAACCGACGCCGGGCCTAGACTTTGGAATTCGGCCGACCGAGGAGCCGACTGACGGCAGGATAACCCATCTGTAATGACTGCAGCTGTACGCACGATGAACATCCATTGCTTCTAGATCCTGAGAATGCTGACACCATAGGCTTTTTAGATACCATTGTAGTTTCCTCATATGCAGTCTTGCATATGGAATTAGGAGAATGTAGGAGGCCATGAACCCCAAGGCTTGCAGTATTTGCCTTTAAGATAGCAGGGTTTTTGTGGCCATTAGTTTGAAGTAAGTTGTCAAATGAATTTGTTTCTCTGGCACGAGGAAAGCCATCTGGGAAGTTGTGTTCAAGCTTGCTCCCAGGAATACAATTTGTTGACAGGGTACATGATGTGATTTCTTTACGTTTATGGTGTACCCCAGACAGGTTAGCACCTTTTGTACAAATGCCAGATGATTCAAAAGTATGTTCTGGCTTTCTGCCTGAATTAGACAATCATCCAGGTATGGGTATATTTGAATATTTCTTTTCCTGCAAAAAGCAATGACTGGAGCTAGGCACTTTGTGAATACTCTGGGCACAGTAGACAAGCCAAAGGGCAGTGAGAACTGATAATGCATGTAGCCTGCTTTGAAGCGTAGGTATCTTCTGCATGATTCCCTGATTGGGATGTGCAGGTAGGCTTCCTTTAGATCCAATGTTGCCAACCAGGTATCCCTGCCTAGCATAGGAAGCAACTGGTGAAGGGTTAGCATCTTGAAATTTGGAATCACCAAAAAGGTGTTTAGGACAGAACGGTCCAGGATAGGACACCATGAGTTGTCTTTTCTGGGTACCAGGAAAAGTCTTGAGTAGAAACAGTGTCCCTTTTCCTCTTCTGGTACAGTTTGAATAGCCCTTATGCTTAAGAGAGAGAGAACTTGCTTTTGAGCCTCTGCCCACTGATTTGGGGGTAGATCTGGCCAACCGTTTTGGGTTGGTAATGTATGGAAGTGAAATCTGTATCCTTGGGAAACTATACTTAAAACCCATTTGTCCTGGGTAATGAGTTCCCAGTTTTTTGCCTGCAGAGCAATCTTTTCCCCTAAAGGAGCAGTCAGTTGAGAAGGGCTTGGAAGTTTAAAAGTTAAGTCACTGAGACAGTTTACCATAGGGGGGAGTCTTACTACTTCCTGATATGGAAGTGGGAACCCCCCACTGCTTAGTCATGTGCGTAACCTGGGATTGAAGTATGGGTGTTCTGCTGGTTCTGGGTTTGGACTGAGAAGGCCTGGAAGAGGCAGAAAAGGACCAATTCTTAGAGGGCCAATGCCTACTAAATCTTGGAGGCTGTACTTGCAGGAAATCTTTAACAGTTTGCATAGATTTAGCTTTTTCCTCCACCTTTTTAAGTACTTCCTCTGCTTTGTTGCCAAACAGGTGTTACTGATTTTAGGGAAGCATCCAGCAATTTAGCTTTAACAAGATCTGGCAAAGACTGCTCCTTAAGCCAAGCATGCTTTCTAAGTACAGACACTGTGACAGCAGCAAGATGCCTCTAGGGAATCAAAACCACATTGCAAAGTATGCTTTCCAACTTGTTCAGCAGAATGCATTAAATCCTGTAAATCCTTATTTTCTGCACAGTCAGGAATCAAAACCATTTTCTGTTTAAGCAATCCAATAATATGCTGTTGATACTTTAACATATGAAACCAGCAATTTAAGGCCCTAATAGCCAAGGGTGCAGTAGTAGCCTTAATGCCCTAGGGTCCCTGTGAAATAGCCTCAGGATCCGCAGTAGGATTTTTAAAAAGGAACTTGTGAGAGTCAGGAACCCTGTAGTATCTATCAGGTTTTCTGGGTGCAGGAGGTAAAGAGTTAGGGGCCAAGCTAGATTCCAAAAAGGCATCAACAATGTCTAGTACAGGAGGGATAGCTAAAGGTCTGTGCTGGGGTAGGAGTAAGAAATCCCTAAGCCTCTTTTCAGAATCACAGTAATCCTGGCTTTCCCAGCGAAAATGCTCCCTAAGAGTATGCAAGGTTTCACCAAAAGAGAAATCCTCTGGAGGGGAAGCAGAGGGAATAGAGTCCTCTGCATCAGAATCCTCATAGGTAGATAAGGGTAAATCCTGGTCATTAGAGAAAACAGAAATTTCTGAATCCTGATCAGAAGTATAATAAGCAAATTGAGTCCTAGGTCTCTCAGTGGGGGAAGGTTGGCTTCCCCTGATTAAAGTAATAAGGTCTTCAGCCATTCTTATAATTAGTTTTTTAGGCATAAAGGCCAGACACCATGCAGTCTGGGCATCGTTTTTTAGGCATGGTTCGAGTTTTAGGCCTTGAAGAAGAAGATGGCGTCGGTTTAATATGCAAGTCAGTAGGGCCTGAATACACCCTCAGAAGCCGGTGCCTGCACAGCGGCTCCAGACCCATCCAAGGTACAGACATCTGCAGGTTCCACAGCTTTAGCATCTCGCGGCATACCGGACTCCGAATGGGTCTCAGTAGAGGACTGTGAATTTGAAGTAGAGGGTATCAGGGGTTGCGAAAGCACGTCACTGAGTACTGGCGACTAGCTTAGGAGATGTGCCGTAGGCAGCTTTGGACCTAGGCGGCCTGTCTCTGTCTTTATCTTTGCGCTTTTTTGGACTGTCGGTAGTCGGATGGCTTCCAGAAGACATATCTAGATAATTGAACAGTACAAAAATATTTAGAAGCGTAAATATGCTGAAAAACAACCACAGGTGGCAAGACAAATCCAAGGAACAAAATATAATCCACTGATTCAAGTTATAATCCACTGAGACAAGTTTTAATTCTTAAAAAACAAGTTGTGCAAGCGCTTTCGTCTTGCTTCTATGAGCAAAACTTCATCAGACAAACGGAACTAATGTAAAATGCAGTTATTTAAAGTGTAGTTCTTTGAAATGTCACATGCTAAACATCAATTAGCTTCTAAAAGCAAAAGTACAGATATTTAAAAAATACAAATAATAAATAAATAAGCAAGCATGAATAAAACTGGCCAAGAAAAAACATGCACACTAAGGATGACCTGATTTTAAGAAAATGATATAAAAAACTTTGTTTAAAAACTGTACTAAATAATTAATGTGCAAAATGAGCAATTCTTTTAAATGAATTGCTCTTTTAAATGAACTAACCACTAGTAAAATCACATATTCCCTATTATCCAGCCCATCAGTTAACTAATATAATACAAAAAAATAAAAAATATAGAGAATGTAAGTATTTCTACTAAGGTTCAGTAAACAAACAACAAATGTACAGAAGACATGTTCAATTACCTCTGCAGACTCTTCAGTTTTAAAACACAAGACAAAGAACATAAATAATTTAGCCCTGGTATATTATAGGCATTCAATTTTATTTGCCATAATAATTCACACAGTTCTAGCTTAAGGGTGAGGGATCCCCCTCCAGAATCTTGTTCAATCTGATCAATCACCCTAAATTTGAAACCATGCTGAGGGTGTTCGTACACATGCCTAGCCAGTGCATTCTCCAATTTTAACTTCCTGATGCTGTAAATATGTTCATAGACCCTGTCCTTGAATCTAAGATCAGTCTTACCGATGTAGAAACAAGGGCAGAGGTTACAGGTTGCTAAATAGACCACTCCCTTGGTGGCACAATTAAATCTTTTATTTATGTAGTATTTCCTCCCTCTAATGGAGGAGGTATTACCCCACCTCCATAAATCTACACTGGGAGCAATTCTCGCATTTATACATACCTGGTGTTCTAGCAACTGGAATCCTACCCCTCTCCAACAAATGTTTCTGCCCTCTTCAATAGACAACTCTGGGTCTGGTTTCGAGGATAGAAGTCAAATTTGTATCCGAACTAAGTAAAGTCCAATTTGTATATAAATTTTGTCGTACTAACTTAGCATCAATACTGAATGATGTGATAAAAGTCACCTTGAGTGGGTTTGCTTTATATGACTGGCTCTGCTCAACTAAAGATGTCAAAGTGTTGGGGGCTGCATGCCTAGTTGAAAGTATTGGACTAAATACTCCATTATTTCTCTTGTATTGGACCTCAAATATCATCTCTTCTAAAAGTTGGCTAGGATACCCCCATTTCAGAAACATTCCCCTCAAGGTTTGACATTCCACAAAAAATTCATCATCATCAGAAACCATGCGGGCCCCCTCACCAACTGGCACTTAACAACAAATTTCTTTTGTTGTTGAGGGTGACTACTGGTGTAATGAATTAAGGAAATGGAGTAGGTTGATTTTCTGTAAATCTTAGCTTTGAAAACTTTGTTCCCTCTGTCTTTATATAAATCTACATCCAAATATGCTATGTTCTCTGTACTTGAACTATATGTAAAGGACAAAAAATTTGTAGAGGCATTTAAATAATCAATAAACTTGGGGAATATCTTCGATAGTGCCATCAAACATAATGAACACATCGCCCAAATATCTGGTATAGTAGTAGATGTTGGCACTAAACTCGTTGTTGCTAAAGACAAAGTGTTGCTCCTATGGGCCATCACGAGGTTGGCAAAGCTATTCCCACATGGAGAGCCCAATGCAACACCCGTCTTTTGTAAATAATATCCCCCTTCTAACATGAAATAATTGTTTGTCAAAATTAAATCCAAAAATTCCTGTACTAGCTCAATTTCTCTTACTGAACTGCCCTTATCTGTCATGAAACTGAAAACCCATTCAATTCCTGTATCCACGGGTATGACAGTGTAAAGGTCTTTCACGTCAATGGTCAGGAAAACAATGTGATCTCTGTATTCGAGGCCATTATCGTTACTTAGAAAGGACCAAGAGTCTTTGCAAATATGCTCCACACGTTCAACCAATTTCTTCAAAACTGTTTCGACGTACTTAGCAATGGGATAATTGATGGAATTTCTTCCGTTCACAATAGGCTGGAGGGGTGGATCCTCTTAGCTCTTGTGACAGGCTGGGTAATAGGGGATATATGATTTTACTAGTGGTTAGTTCTTTTAAATGAATTGCTCATTTTGCACATTAATTACTTAGTACAGTGTTTTTTTATATAATTTTCTTAAAATTAGGTCATCCTCAGTGTGCATGTTTACGCTTGGTCAGTTTTATTCATGCTTGCTTATTTATTCAAGCTTATTTATTTAGTATTTGTTTTTATATTAAAATGTTTTTAAATATCTGTACTTTTGCTTTTGGAAGCTAACTGATGTTTAGCATGTGACATTTCAAACAGCTACACTTTAAATAGCTGCATTTTACATTAGTTCTGTTTGTCTGATGAAGTCTTGCTCATAGAAGCAAGACGAAAGCGCTTACACAACTTGTTTTTTAGGAATTAAAACTTGTCTCAGTGGATTATAACTTGCCTCAGTGGATTATATTTTGTTCCTTGGATTTGTCTTGCCACCTGTGGTTGTTTTTCAGCATTTGCTGCAGTTATTTTTTTTACAAGTTTGTTAGTGGTTTTGTTTGTTAACCACATGGCTGCCAAGTGCAAGTTCCACTCCGGAACCTTTGTTTTCACAAGAAAGCGGACCTTTGGATGACTCTAGCTGCAACAGCTTGGATTTAAAACAGCTGCTGAATGTTGTGTCTGCTCTGACCAAGAAAGTGGATGACCTTACAACTACTGTTAATAACTTATCCGTGAAGTCTTGTACCTTTGATTCTGATCACCAGCAGGAATCTGCTAACAACAATGGCAATGTACGCATTTTAAATGGTGAGCCTGACCCGAAGGGGAATCCCGTAACAATAGTTGAAGCCTGTAGAGGTAAATCTTTGCTTACAATTGACTCTGCTCTGTTTAGTTTGGAGCCCGGAGTGAAAGGAGGATATCCCAACTTAATTCTAGTGTAAACATCGCTAGTTCAAATAACATTGCTTGTGCAGATTCCAACCATCATTTGGGAACTCACAGTGACATGAGTGTTGCCCAACCTGTCATTGCTTTAAACTTTGTTTCAAATACTTTTGTTGGTATGCACCTTAAAGACTGGCTGAATGAGCCTGTTTCATTAAATACCGACAGTTCCTGTTCGAATGGCAATCAGTCTAGCAAAGCCGTTATATTTAATGTTGTAGAAAAGTTAAAAATGTTTGACAACAAACTTTTTAAAGTTAAAAAGCTGCAACTAGAGATTGCCTACTTCAGGGAATGCCTACAAAGATGCCAGGTACCTAAAGGGTTGAGATCCTGGCATTTTTCCAACAGGTCTAGTAGGTGATTCTGTTTTTCATTAGGATGTATTACACTTATTTGATAACCATGGCTTTGAGTTGATCGAATTATACATTAAACACTATACAGTCATTATTGAGGTACTGAATGAAGAGATAGAAGCACTTAACCAAGGTATTAAAATGGGCCTAGATTTTGATAGATATAAGTATGAATATGACCGTATTTTCACAAGTATTAATGGTCAGATATCCAAGTTAAAAGCCAGAAAAAACAAAAAATGGTAAGGGACAGTAATGACTACAGTGAGGGATCAGCCTACCCCAAACTTCCACTTGCCCAGGTTTGGCTTAATCCCTCAATTCGTTCTAATGGTACTGAGCTTAACCAAGGTTCAGATAGACCACGTGTTCAGCCCTCTGAATACAGCTAAGCCAAGGCAGTAAGTGAACCATGCGAGAAACAACCTGAGAGCTCTAGTTGGAACGGCCGACTGCGGAACAACACCAGAAGTAAGAACACGCCAAGGGGTATTGTCACTAATGCCAACCAAGGGAATAATGCCAATCAAAGGAACAATAACCGGGACTTTGTTAAGCCCAGTGAAGAACCTATTTATGGCAACAACCCTCTGACTAACGAGATTAGTTCTCAAAATTTTCACAACCAAGGCCACTTCCAAACCAATTCGACCAACAACCCCAGGCCACTGAATGCGAAGGGGCCGAGACTGAACTGGTCATCCCAGAGGTAGTTGCTACTCTGGCAAGCTGCAACCTAGCTGGTGCTCCTGACAGAGCAAACACCAGTTCTTACAGTATTGTGTTTAACAGTGACCAGGACTTTAAAATTTTCTAACTATTCAAGTATGGCTGTGGACACACATTTGGCCGACCTTCATTCGAAAGGTTTAACTTTTGTCCCTGACCAGAGAGCTAATCTAGCAAGGACAGTCCTTGATTTAAAACTCTTCACATGTAAACTAAACTTGGAGAGTATGTTTAAGAACCAACCCATAGTAGATAGAGAATGCAGAATACACAGTGTATTTAACCCACCTTTGCCTCCAGCCTTGTTGACTTTTGAACGTGTATGTGAATTGGATTTACGTGATATTTTCGATAGTAGATCCGTTTCTTCCAGCAAAACTTTGAATTTTAATGAGTTAGACAGGGATAGGTTGAATTCCTTGCATTTTCAGAATGTTAAAATAGTTAAACCAGATAAAGGAGGTGGCCTTGTGTTTTTTGATGAATGTGATTATAGAGATCGTATGCTGAGATTATTGAATACTGACAATTATACACCAGCCTCATTGAATGAAAAGAACAAATAACAACAGAAAGTGAAGGTTTCTTTGAATGATTTGTTCATAGAGTCTAGGATTTCATTGGACTTGTATAATTATTTGTCATGCTTGGCCCCACTGACACCTATAATTTTTGGAATCCATAGCGTTCACAACAGCTTAGAGGATCCACCCCTCCGGCCTATTGTGAACGGAAGAAATTCCATCACGCATCCCATTGCTAAGTACGTCAAAACAGTTTTGAAGAAATTGGTTGAACGTGTGGAGCGTATTTGCAAAGACTCTTGGTCCTTTCTAAGTAAAGTCAATGGCCTCGAATACAGAGATCACATTGTTTTCCTGACCATTGACATGAAGGACCTTTATACTGTCATACCCGTGGATACAGGAATTGAATGTGTTTCCAATTTCATGACGGATAAGGGCAGTTCAGTAAGAGAAATTGAGCTAGTACAGGAATTTTTGGATTTAATTTTGACAAATTAGAAGTTATGTACCTACCATAACGTTCCATGTTAGTTGTCTTCTCTCGCCTTTTTTCTTGCTGGATGGGTTTTAGCCGATCCTTGGCTCCGACTCGGCACTTGCTAAGCTTGAGAGCTAATTTTACCAGCTCGAGGCAACCCTATATCCCATGATGCAAGGCGGAGATTACTCAGATCTCGTTTGGTAGCTAAAGAAATAGCAGTATTTTCTTCCAACTTAAGAGGAGGAAGAAAATAAGGATACTAAATAACATCATAACCCTCTAGAAAGGATCAACATAATCTAGTGACACTAGGAGTTGAACAGCTAGAAAAAAGGTAATAACCTCTTAATAGAAGATGTATAATCTTCCCGATCTGACCAGGCTAGAGGGATAGAGGGCGGGACGCAAGAAAGAAGGCGAGAGAAGACAACTAACATGGAACGTTATGGTAGGTACATAACTTCTAAATGTTAAGTTGTCAATCTCGCCTTCATTCTTGCTGGATGGGACCGCGTCCCTAGCACCTCTATCCTGGGTGGCTCAATGGAACAGACTCTTGAGAATGGTGGAACCAAAATTTGCTCTGTCTCTGGAGACCAAATCTAATTTGTAATGTAAAACAAAGGTATGAGGAGAGGCCCATGTGGCTGCTGCACAAATAGTGTCTATTGGAAGTCTAGCTTGAAAAGCTGTAGATGTAGCTAGAGCTCTGGTAGAATGGGCTTTTGGGTTAGAAACCAACTCTTTGCCTCTGAGCTGATAAATGTAAGTGATCACAGAAGACAGCCACCTAGATAAAGTTACCTTAGAAACTGGAAGGCCTTTCCTGTTCTCTACATAGGATAGAAATAGTTGATCAGATTTCCTAAAAATTTTTGTCTTATCCAGATAATATCTGAGCTGGCGGTGAACATCGAGATAATGTAACTTTTGTTCAGCTCTATCAGAATAGTTCGGAAAAAATACTGGAAGATCAATGGATTGATTTAGGTTAGTTTGTGATGACACCTTTGGTAAGAAGGACGGATTAGTTCTTAGGGATACCCTGTCTTTGTGGAATATAAGATAGGGAGGGCGAACACAGAGAGCATGAAGCTCAGATACTCTTCTGGCAGATGTAATGGCAACTAGAAAAAGTGTCTTCCAAGAAAGCAATTTCAAAGAACAGGCAGCTGCAGGTTCCAACGGGGGAAGAATCAAGGATGTTAAAATTAGAAGTTATGTACTCACCATAACGTTCCATCTGAGTAGGTGTATTCATTTGTCTGCAACCTGTGGGTTATGGATCCGATATCGGATCCGAACCGGCATGGTTTACCAGCTATGGATCCAAGCTCTCAGCTCCTCCCCTCACCCATAATACCCTGCTCTACCCTCATGACCTCAGATCGAGTTTGCCAACAGCAAGAACACCCTGAAAAGGGTAACACATAATATGCAGGAAACTGAAAGGCCAGGGGGATAGGAGGGCGGGATGGTTGCAGACAAATGAATACACCTACTCAGATGGAACGTTATGGTGAGTACATAACTTCTAAATCTGAAGTAGGAGATTCATTTGTCTGCAACCTGTGGGACAGAGTCCCCAGCTACCTGAATCTTGGGCGGCCATCATGGAAGGATATTCCGAGCACGCGAGCCAAAGGATGCTCTACCCCTAGATGCAAGATCCAACTTGTAGTGGGAAATAAAAGTATGAGATGAAGCCCACGGGGCTGCTGCACAAATATCATCTTGAGGAATCCTAGCCTTAAAGGCTGCCGAGGTAGATACTGACCGGGTTGAATGGGCGTGTACACCCTCCGGTGCGGGCCTTCCTGAAGCTTGATAAGCCAATAAGATACACTGTGAAATCCAGCGAGACAGAGATACTTTAGAAATTGGCTTGCCCAAATTAAATTTAGCAAAGGAAATGAACAGCTGGTCGGATTGCCTATGACCAGCCGTTCTGTTTAGATAAAATCTAAGTTGCTTGTGAACATCTAAGGAGTGAAGCTTGTATTCACCTTTGTTTTCATATTTAGGAAAGAAAAAGTACAGTTTTGTACCTACCATAAATGTAGATGTTCGAGGATTCCATTGCTGCAGTCCTTACTATTGGGTATAGTCCGCATCCAGTCGGCCCGAATACCAGAGTATAAGGCTGACGTCGGTCAGGGCGCATTAGACTGACGTCAGTACGTCAGGGTACTAATGCGCATGACCGGCGTCATATCCTCAGTCTTTTCTTGCCCCAGATGTCAGAAGACCCTAAAAAGACAAGGCCCAAAATACCTGCACCAAAACATGAACAATATATACAAAAATATAAGCAGGTAAACTCACCTACACAACCACCCCTACACACAGAGGCCAAGGAGGGAGGCTAAATTGGACTGCAGCAATGGAATCCTCGAACATCTACATTTATGGTAGGTACAAAACTGTACTATGTTCTTCGCTTTCCATTGCTGCAGTCCTTACTATTGGGTAGAATCCCAAAGCAGAGGTAAGGGAGGCTGGCAAATCATAAAGAAGCAGGAGCTGACAACATGCCTTGCAAAACAGCTGTGGCAAAACCAGCCCTAGACTTAGAGTAGATAGGAAGGTGATAATGCTTAGAGAAAGTATGCACTGAACTCCAAGTAGCTGCTTCCAAAATATCCTTAGTTGCCACCCCCCGTAGAAATGCTGTTGAAGTGGCAGTAGCCCTAGTGGAATGAGGCCTAATCCCAGCAGGAATCTCCTTGCCATGATGGGAATAACAAAATGCAATGCAAAAGCCAATCCACCTAGAAATAGTTTGTATTGACACAGGCTTGCCCTGAACTCAAAGCAAAAGAAACAAACAACTGCTGAGACTGCCTAAAATCCTTAGTCCTGCTTAAGTAATACGCAATTGCCTGTGTACATCTAAAGTATGCAAAATCTTTTCCCTTTATATTGGGGTCTGCATAAAAGTAGGCAAATGAATAGTTTGGTTTAAAGCCACACTAGAAACCACTTTAGGCATAAAGGAAGGATTAGTACGTAATGATACCCTATCCTTATGGAAAATCAAAAGGGCTCGACTGCCATAAGGGCCTGCAACTCAGACACCCGTCTTGCAGAAGTAATAGCCAACAAAAAAGCAGTCTTCCATGACAAATATTTCAATTCAGCAGTAGCCGCAGGCTCAAAAGGTTGTAGAGTAAGTTTTCCAACACAAAATTGAGATCCCAAGCAGGAGTAGGAGCTCTACGTGGGGGTCTTATATTTTTGCCCCTCTAAGAAACTGCTTGAACAAAGGATGCGAAAACAATGGTGGGTCACAATCATAGTGAGCTGAGATTGCTGCAGCATGAATCTTAATGGAAGAGAAGGACAGACCCTTGTCCAGTAACTCAGTAAGATATTGAAGAGCCATACTCAAATTAGGCTCAGAAATCTCCAAATTCTTTGCTTTACTCCAAAATAAAAATCTCTTCCATTTTGCTGCGTACACTTTCCTTGTACTAGGTCTTCTAGCTTCCATAATCACATTTAAAACTTGTTGAGGAAGTTGAGACCTGCTGTGTTTCAACACAGAATATGCCAGGCTGTCAGATGAAGAGAATGAAGCTTGACATGGAGCAGATAACCGTCCTGCTGGGATAACAGATGTGGAATCAAAGGTAAAGGCCATGGAGGCTTCTTTACCAGACTCCGTAGTAGAGGGTACCAGTGTTGCAGAGGCCAATCTGGAGCTATCAAAATCATCCTTGGCCTGTCCTGTCTGACCTTTAACAGTACCTTTGGAAGAAGAGGCAGAGGTGGAAAGGCATACACATGAAGGTTCGTCCAACTGAAAGACAGAGCATCCACTTTCCAAGCTGTGTGATGAAACCCTTTGTGCAAAACTGTGGCAGCTGGTGGTTTAGTGGAGAAGCGAACAGATCTATGTCTGGAGTTCCCCATGACACTGTCAATTTCTGAAATACATGAAGATCCAGTTTCCACTTGTGGGGATCCATGATTTGTCTGCTTAACACATCTGCTAAGGAGTTCTGTGCTCCTGGCAGAAACCTTGCCTGAAGAGTTAGGTGCAAGCGTAGCGCAGTCTCCCATAAAATCATTGCTTGCCTGCATAGAGGATAAGAATGCGTTCCCCCTTGTTTGTTGAAGTACCACATGACAGTTGTGTTGTCTGTTAGAATCAACACCTGCCCTGGAAGAAGTAACTCCTTGAAAGCCAGTAATGCGAACTGGACTGCTAACATCTCCTTCATGTTGATATGTAGATGCTGTAGTCTGGCAGGCCACTTGTCTTGTATCCACTTTCCATTTAGATGAGCTCCCCAAGCAATGTCCGAGGCATCTGTCGGTAAAATCTGACTCGCCTCTGGCTGGGTCACAGAGAGTCCCTTGTTTAGGTGACATTCCTGAGCCCACCACAAAAATTCTCTTTGAAGGCAAGGTATTATTTGAATGACAGTGTCTAAATCCTGGCAGTGCTGTGTCCATACATTTTTGAGATACCATTGTAACTTCCTCATATGCAGTTTGGCATTGGGAAGCACCAGAATACAAGATGCCATGAACCCTAATGCTTGAAGGACTGTCTTTGCAGTCAGCACGGACTGATGAGATAGTTGATGGAAGTAAAGTGATAGACTCTTTTGTTTGTCCGGGGTTAAAAAGGCCATCTGGGCTGCTGTATGCAGTCTCACACCCGGAAAGCACATGTCTTGAGAGGGTACTAGACTGGACTTTATTTCGTTCACAGAATACCCTAGGCATCTTAGCACTGCTATAACATATTCCAGATGCTGTAGAAGGTCTTCCTTTTCTTGAGCCAGAATCAGGCAGTTGTCTAAAGAAGGATAGATTTGAAGTCCTTGTAGCCTGAAGTAAGCTATCACTGGAGCCAGAACCTTTGTGAATACTCTGGGCGCAGTAGATAAGCCAAAGGGCAATGCAGAGAACTGATAATGAGAATCTCCAGCTCGAAACCGCAGATACTTCCTGTAACATAGCCTGATAGGCACATGAAGGTAAGCTTCCTTGAGATATAAAGTTACCATCCAGTGATCTTTGCCCAGCAGGGGTAAAAGCTGTTGTAACGTCAACATCTTGAACTTGGGAATGTCCAGATAAGTGTTGAGGAGAGATAAATCCAAAATTGGTCTCCACGTGTTCCCCTTCTGTGGTACTAGGAACATGCGAGAATAAAATCCTAGGCCCCTTTCTGATACAGGGACTGGCTGAATGGCCCCCATTTGGAGTAACTGAGAAACTTGCTTGTGAGCCTCTGTTCTTTGTGGAGGAGGAACGTCTGGCATGCCTGTGAAAGGGGGCATTGTATGGAAATAAAATCTGTAACCGTGGTGAATGATGTCCAACACCCATCTGTCTTGAGTAATTAAATCCCAATTTTCTTTGAAAAGAGACAGTCGTCCTTCCAAAGGAGCTGCCAGACGAGAATCTACTGGCAGCTGAAAAGGCAGGTCATTGGGTCTGTTTACGAAAGGACTGACCCCTGCCCTCACCAGAAGTCTGAGCAGGTGAACTCCCTGTTCTAGGCCTAAAAGAACCCTGGGCCCTGCCCCTACCACGTCTAGACCTACCCCTAGACTGGGAATCATAAGCAGGATATGTCCACCCCTTAGCAGGCCAATTTCTACTAAACTTCGTGGCTGTACCTGCAAAAATCTTTAACAGTTTGCATAGACTTAGCTTTGTCCTCCATTTTCTTTAAAACTGCTTCCACAGGTGAACCAAACAACACACCAGACTGTAAAGGAGCATCCAAAATCCTTGTCTTAACATGCTCAGCCAAATTTTGATCCCTCAACCAGGCATGCCTCGAAGAACAGAACTAGTGGCAGCCACCCTCGAGGAGGCCTGCACAGCATCAAAACCACATTGCAAAGAATGCTTGCCCACTTGTTCAGACACATAAACTAAATCCAGCAATTCTTTACAATCAATACCTTCCGCCAAAGCATCCACCTTAGATTTCAATTGTGAAAGGAGATAATTTTGATATTTCAGCATGTGAAACTGACAATTCAATGCTCTCATGGCTAGAGTGGAAGAAGTATACACTTTCTTACCCCACCTATCTAACGCCCTTGCCTCTTTGTCAGTGGGAACAGGATTTTTAACCACAGAGGCTTTAACACCTTTAGGCCCCTGAGAAACAGTTTCTGGGTCCGCCCTAGGACTCTTAAACAAATACTTATGAGCTTCGGGCACCCTATAGTACCTATCAGGTTTAACAGGAGCAGGAGGCAAGGAATCAGGGTTCAGGGAAGCCTCCGCAAAACATCTTCCACCACAGTCAACACAGGAGGTATAGCTAAGGGCCTATGCTGGGGTAAAACAAGAATTCCCTAAGCCTCTTCCTGGAATCAGAGTAATCCTGGCCTTCCCATTTAAAGTGCTCCCTCATGGAATGCAGAGTCTCTGAAAATGAAAAATCCTCAGGAGGAGAAGCCAAGGAGTGGCATCATCCACATCAGAATCAGAATAATGAGGATACTCCTGCAAATCTTCCGCAGAAGACTCAGAAGCCCCTGAACCCTGTTCAAAACTGTCAAACTCTGGTTCCACCCTAGGCCTCTTATCAGGAGGGCCCATAGAACCTCTAATCATAGTAATCAAATCTTCTGCCATTTTAAGCATATGTTTCTTAGGTACAGAACCCGAAAGGCTAGGAGAAGCCCCTACTGAAACTGAACTTGGCCTTCCTCTAAAAGAAGTTTTGGCAACAGAAGGAGAGGCTCTAACTACTTTGGGAAGAGAGGGAAGAATAGTTACCTGAGAAGCCCCCTCAGCCTGGCCTGCCTCCTGAGAGGGTACATCCTGTAACAGTAAAGTTTCTGCCTGAGACTCCATAGAAACTCCTGGCAAAACCTCTGGCTCCACTGAGCCTCCTAAAGAACCGACGTCCGGGACTGCCGGTTCATCAACCCTAGGCTTCGCTGTTTTGTCCTTACGCTTCTTGGACGAAGCGGGCGTCGGAGCATCCGACGGCATTTTATAATTGCAACGCTTCCCAAACACTAATCTGGCACAGTCTAACCTCCTCTTAATAGTGCGTTTGTTAAACCTAGCACAAGAGCGGCAACCAACAACGTCGTGCTCAGGCCCTAAACAAGGTATACACAATGTATGGTAATCCTTATGAGGTATTTGTTTCCCACAAGAAATACAGTTATTCACTTTTTCTGACATCCGGTTAAATACTGAGGCAAGAAAAAAACAAAATGTTCCCCAACGGGGTACTTAGCCAACTCTGATTCGGTCTGAAACTCCGGTTTCGGAAATATTTCAGAACGCCAACCTGCACTCGCAAAACTGCTTCTGCATCGGACCACGCGGCAAAAAAGACTGAGGATATGACGCCGGTCATGCGCATTAGTACCCTGACGTACTGACGTCAGTCTAATGCGCCCTGACCGACGTCAGCCTTATACTCTGGTATTCGGGCCGACTGGATGCGGACTATACCCAATAGTAAGGACTGCAGCAATGGAAAACGAAGAACATCAGGGAGGTTAATGGATTGATTAATGTTTGCTTCAGAAGCTACTTTAGGAAGAAAGGACGGGTTGGTCCTGAGGTACACACGGTCCGGATGAAAGACCAAGTAAAGAGGTTTAGCTGATAATGCTTGGAGCTCTGAAACTCTCTTGGCCGATGTAATGGCTACTAAAAAAGCCGTCTTGAAGGACAAGAATTTGAGATCCACCGTAGCCGCTGGTTCGAAGGGGGGGGGGGCGGTCAAGGCCTGGAGAACTAAGGAAAGGTCCCAGGGAGGAACCGCTTGTTTTACAGGGGGCCTGAGAAGGAAAGTACCTTTAAGGAAAATTTTACACAACTTGGCTGACATGAGTGGACTAGAGTCATGACCAATGTGATAATGTGAAATTGCCACCAGTTGTACTTTGACTGTGGAACTGCTGGCACCATCGTTAAAAAGAGTGGTTAAGAAATCAAGCACTAAAGGGAGAGGAACCGTGAAGGGGTTCAGGCCTTGCCGCTCCGCCCACAAAGAAAACCGTTTCCACTTGCTGCTGTAGACTTTCCTAGTGGATGGTTTATGAGCTGCCACCAGGATCGCCTTAACAGGGGACGAAATACCGAGTCCTGATCAAGAGTGGAACTGGAGCAGCCAAGCGGTCAGCTTCAGGTTGTCCAGGTTCGGAGGAGATATGCAGGATGGATGAGATATCAGATCCGGAATGGGATCTAGAATCCAAGGAGGATTCACCGAGTGAGACCTTAGAAAGGGGAACCAGATCTGTCGAGGCCAAACGGAGCAATGAGAATCATTCTGCAACCCACCCGAGAGGCTTTCTGAAGAACTTGGAGCATCAGAGGCAAGGGTGGATAAGCATACAGAAGACCGGGTGGCCAAGCATGCACCAGAGCGTCTCTTGGAGAACCTCCTGGAGGAGGTATCAGAGCGAAAAAACTGTTGCACTTGGTGTTTGAGGGAGAGGCAAAAAGATCGCATGAAGGAGTTCCCCACCGTGCGAATATGCGTTCCGCTACTTGAAAATTGAGAGACCACTCGTAAGGAGTCAGAATGGTGCGACTGAGCTTGTCCGCCAGGATGTTGGACCGACCCGGAATGTGCGTTGCTATTAGAAAGCGGTTGGTGGAGATTGCCCATTCCCAAACTCTCATGGCTTCTCGACAAAGAGGGTAAGACCTCGTTCCCCCTTGCTTGTTGATGTACCATACCACTGACATGTTGTCCGATTGAATCGCAATTGTTCCCAAGGGAAGAAAGTCCTGAAGTGCTAGCAACGCTAAGAGCACTGCTCTCATCTCTAGAACGTTGATATGCAGTAAGGTCTCTGAATCGTTCCACGTGCCTTGGACGGTCCGGCCCACAAAATGCCCCCCCCACCCGAGGCGGGAGGCGTCCGTGGTCACCGTGGCGAGAGGGGGAGAAGCACAAAATGGGCGGCCTCCGTGGAGATCTGGGGAGTGAAGCCACCACAGGAGGGACCGCTTGCAAGCCTTGCTGATCGCAATGGGATGATGCATAGGGAGAGCAAGGTAAGACCATTGTACTAAGAGAGTCCACTGGAGGATGCGCATATTGAGCCTGGCAAGAGGAAGAAGTGCTATAGCAGATGCCATGGACCCTAGAGCCCTCAGGACCAACTCCGCCGGAACAGAACTTGAGTGGAGAATGGCCCGCGCCTGGAGCTGCAGATTTTGAACTGTCCACAGTGAGGAAGGCTTTTAAACTCCTTGTGTCTAACCTGGCCCCTATAAAATCTAAGAGCTGTGTGGGCGCCAGGTTGGATTTCTTTGTATTTATTGTAATGCCCAGAATGGGAGCAAGATGGAGAAAGGAGTCTCATGCCATTAGTAGTAGATGCCTTGTTGGGGCGGTAAGGAGCCAGTCGTCCAGGTAGGGAAAGACCTGCACCCCCTGAAGCCTCAGGTGGGCCGCTACCACTGCTAATACTTTGGTGAACACCCTGGGGGCTGTGGTGAGACCAAAGGGAAGGACCCGGAACTGGTAGTGACTGGCTCCCAGCCGGAAGCGGAGGAACCTCCTGGAGCGCCTGTCCATCAGGATTTGGTAGTACGCATCTTTGAGGTCTATAGAACACATCCAGTGATTTTCTCCCAGAAGGGGGAGAATAGATTGCAGAGTGACCATTCGGAATTTTTCCTTGGGGACTGCCAGGTTCAAGAGAGAAAGGTCTAAAATTGGTCTTAGATCCCCCGTCTTTTTTGGCACTAAAAAGAACCTGGAGTAGAACCCTGATCCGATCTGGTCTGGGGGGACGGACTGGATGGCTCTTTTCTTTAGCAGATGGCCAATTTCTGCCAAAGCGGCCTCCCGTTGACCGGGTGGAACGTCTGGGAGGGACTTCAACTTTGGTAAGTGACGAAAAGGGATGCGGTATCCTCTGGATATGATCTGGAGAACCCAGCGGTCTGATGTTATGGACTCCCATGCCGCTAGGTGCTCCGAAAAACGTCCCCCGACTGCCTCCAGAGTGGAGCAGCCGGGCAACCCCTCAGGGTTGCTGCACGGGCCATTCAGAGAAGGGTTCTCTGGACCCGAAGTTCCTGGGAGCCCCTCTGCCTCTAGGGCGGCGTCCTCCCTCTCCTCCTCTGCCACGGAAGGACTGGTTGTCCGGAGCAGGCTGGGATTGCTGCGACTTCCGGAACCACATCTTCTTCTGACCCTTTTGGTTCCTAGAATAGGGCCTCTGGGGTGCAGAGAAGCGGATTCCGACGGCAGACAGCGTCTTCCCGTCCTTCTCGCTCTGGGTCAAAGTGTCGCGAACGGTTTTGCCAAATAGGGCAGAACCATCAAAGGGGGTATTCGCAAATGACGCTTTGAAGGGCTCAGAGAAATCGCAATGACGGAGCCAGGCCTGACGTCTAGTGACTAGACCTGCCCCTGCGGCTCTAGCGGCGCCTTCCGTAGCATGGGAGAGTAGCCGCATAGAGGTATTGGTAACTGATCTAAGAGTGGCCATGCGGGTGGAGTGCAGCACTTTGTCCTCCTCCGACATGGACTCTGGGGGAGATGCAGCGTATTCTTTAATGAGATCTCGCTGCATCCTAATAACGTGTGCCAGGTAGTTCAGCGCCCTTACCGAGAAGGTCGCTGAACTAAACATCCGCTTCCCCAAGCGGTCCATCATCCGAGACTCCTTGCTCGGGGGATGGACTGAGGGACTCTCCTGAGCAAGTTCCCTCTTGGTGGCCGCCGCCGTCAACATGGCATCTACTGGAGGCCCCTTACTCCAATGGGCACGGTCAGACGGTGGGCTGAGGATCCTGTCGGGCCTCTTAGGGATTGGCTCCATGGTGTCCGGTTCCTTCCACGCCCTGGTGGTAATGAGGTCCACCAGGGGGTCGGCAGGAGGGGACACCCAAGAGGTAGACGGGCCCGCTTCAAATGCCTCCAAGAACACGGACTCGTCCGAGGAAGACTTGGGGGCAGACCACCCCCCCCTTATACGGAGCATTTCCATGATGTCTCCAAATGAGACATCCTCGGGGGGTGACCGTGGGGAGCCTTCCCCTTCCTCCAAATCCGTGTCTTCCGTGAGAGACTCGGGGGAGTCAATGTGCCTCCTTTTGCACGAATACTTGCGAGGAACATCCTCTGGGAGGCTGCCAGAGGAGTCCTCGCAAGCAGCAACCTGTTCCAGGGGAACAGCCTGGGGCATAGAAGCGGGCTGTCCCAAGGGCCGGATGGTGGAAGCCTGACCCAGTGCAGAGGGAGTGCGGGACGGAGCCGAAACAAGTGCCGGGGGTCCGGAAACCCTCAACAGGGCCCTCTCCACTACATCAAACGCCGAAGGGGAGCCGACCTCGACCAAAGGATCCGACAATCGGCTCCCCCTCGGATCCGAAGAGTGGATCGGAGCCGGCGCCGAAGCGCTCGGATCCGAAGGGACAGTGTGCTCCGACACAGACGGCGCCGAAGGAGCACTGATCCCCCCGGATCCGAGGCTCGGATCCAGGCTCCGAGAGGTCGGATCCGATGCACTCGAGGGCAGGGTCGGATCCGAAGTACTAAGTACTATCGGCGCCGACCCACCCGGCTCGGCTGCTCGGCTCCAACTGCTCCGAACCCGGGTAGCGGGTCGGAGAAGGAGCAATCGGCTTGAAAAAGGGGGTCGAGCTCCCCCCCAGAGGGGGGGGGGGAGGCAAGAGCACTCCCATCTGCATCTGGGCCTGGATGAACCTTCTCATCATCCGGTCCAGATCAGCATCCGAAAGGCTGTACGTAGATCTCGACGAGGCTACCGAGGTAGGCCTTGAGTGCCTCCTCGATAGCCTCGACGGAGATCGGGTCTCCTCCTCCTCAGGTCCCGGTGAAAAACACACTGGAGACCGGAGCCGAGGAGGAGGAGATCCAGCCGACAATGGAGCCGGGGGAGAAGCCCGCTTGGCTGGTGGGGCCAAAACAGAGGTCTCGGCCCGCCGCTTATGGTGCTTCTCCCTCCGGTCCCTTTCTAGCATCCCTCTCCTCCGAACCAGAAGCGGGAGGTTGAGTCCCAGGGGAGGAGGGGAGCGGAGAGGGAATAACCGTGGGGCGGTTACCCCGAAGGAGCGGAGGTCGGAGCCGAGTCCGGCGGTAAAAGGCCCGCCAAAACAAGCTTGGACCTCCGCTCCTTCAATGCCCTGGGGTTGAACCCTGCACAAATGGAACATCCAGATGTGAGGTGTTCAACCCCCAGGCATCTAATACACCGAGTGTGGCCATCAGCTGGGGAAAGCTTATGGCCACACTCGGAGCACTTAGAAAAAATAGCCTTGGGCTGCTCAGACATCCCAAGCTAACAAACAACAGTTACTAACTAAGGTAAGTAACTAAAAAAATAAAATCACTCACAGGCCCAACGCACACACTACGCTACCAGCGAGGGGAGGGATATAAAATTTAGATTAAACTCTAAAAAAAATAATAATACTAAAGGGAAACCTACACTTTCATACAAAACAATCAAAAAATTATTTAAATTTTACAATTTAAATGTTGAAAACTATCACTTAGCTGGAGAGCTGGAAAACCAATCTGGTCACCATGCACGGCAAACGAGATCTGGGGTCATGAGGGTAGAGCAGGGTATTATGGGTGAGGGGAGGAGCTGAGAGCTTGGATCCATAGCTGGTAAACCATGCCGGTTCAGATCCGATATCGGATCCATAACCCACAGGTTGCAGACAAATGAATCTCCTACTTCAGATTTAAATTTATATCCCACTGTGGTTGGGGGGGTCTCTAATCGGAGGTTTCAATAAAAAGATACCTCGAAGGAATGCCTTGCAAAGTTTATGTGACATAATGTTGTGGTCCAAAAAGCCTATATGAAAATTTGAAATGGCTGCCAGTTGAACTTTCACTGTGGAAGAAGAGGATCCTGAATGAAAAATGTCAGCTAGGAAGTCCAATACCGAATGAATTGGAGCAGTATAGGGGTCTATGTTCCTAGCTTTTACCCAGAAAGAGAAACGTCGCCATTTACTAGTGTAAATCTTTCTGGTAGAAGATTTTAGGGAAGCTACTATGATATCCCGTACAGGATTAGAAATCACAGGAAGCCTGGCTAAGGATGTAAGTGGAGCAACCAAGCAGTGAGGTTGAGAGAGGGTATGGATTGGTGCAGTTGACCCGACTGGTGGGTCAGAAGATCTGGAACCGGGTCCAGATGCCATGGCTGTACCAAGAGGTAATGATGTAGGAATGGAAACCATATCTGTCGAGGCCAACAAGGGGCAATGAGAATCAACTTGGCTCTCAAAGCGGTTGCTTTCTGAATTAGCTGAGGTATCAGCGGAAAAGGTGGAAAGGCATAAAGTCGTCCCTGGGGCCAATCTTGGGTTAGAGTGTCTCTGGGGGGATGGCCTGGAAGGGGGGAAGAGAGAGAAGTCTGGGCATTTGCTGTTTTGAGGTGTAGCGAAAAGGTCGCAGCAAGGAAGACCCCACTTCTGAAAAATCTCTTCCGTCACTGACTGTTTGAGAGACCACTCGTGAGGCACGAGAATAGCTCTGCTCAATCTGTCTGCTATGATGTTGGATTTCCCGGGGATGTGCATTGCTATCAGAAACCGGTGAGAGGAGATTGCCCATTGCCAAAGTCTGAGAGCCTCTCAACACAGTGGATAGGACTTGGTTCCGCCCTGTTTGTTTATATACCACACTACGGACATATTGTCCATTTGGACTGCAACAGTTCCCAGGGGAAGAGAGTCGTTGAGGGCTTGCAACGTTAAAAGCACTGCTCTCATCTCTAGAACATTTATGTGCAGATGGTACTCGAAAGTTTGCCAAGTGCCATGGACCATTCTGCCCTGATAATGCCCCCACCCCACCCGATCAGGGCAACCGGGGCAAGAGGAACAAATGGTCTGCCTTGATGGATTTGAGGGGACGATATCCACCAAGTCAGATGTCTTTTGCAAGTTGGAGTTACTATGATCTCGTGATGCATGGGAAGTTGTTGAAAGGACCATTGGGTGAATAGCATCCATTGTAGAAGCCGCATGTAAAAGCTGGCGAGGGGAAGAAGTGTCATGGCAGCCGCCGTAAGACCCAGTACTTTCAGAGCAAATCTGACCTGAATTTTGTTGCTGAATAGAATCACTTGGACGTGTCTTTGAATGTCCAAGATCCTTTGGTCTGTCAACCTTGCTGAAAGTTGTACGGTGTCCAATCTTGCGCCTATAAAAGTAATATATTGACAAGGCCGATTTTTCTAAATTTATAGAAATTCCTAGTCCTCTGCAAGTGTGAATGGTGTAATTTCTGGCTTGGAGAAGCTGATGCCTGGTGGTGGCAGTGAGAAGCCAGTCGTCTAGATATGGAAACACCTGGAATCCTTGACGTCTCAGGTGAGTCGTAACCACTGCCATGCATTTGGTGAACACTCTGGGGGCTGTAGTGAGTCCAAAGGGAAGGGCTCTGAATTGGAAGTGACTGTTCCCCAGCCGGAAGCGGAGAAATCTTCTGGAGCGTCTGTGAATTTTTATGTGGTAGTACGCATCCTGAAGATCTATTGAGCACATCCAATTGTCCTTGCCCAGAAAGGGCAGAATGGACTGAAGCGTGACCATCCGGAATCTTGATTTCTTTACAAACTTGTTGAGTTTGCTGATATCTAATATTGGTCTCCAGTCTCCTGTCTTTTTTGGAACTAAAAAGAACCTTGAGTAGATTCCGGATCCTATTTGGTCCGCTGGGACTGGCTGGATGGCTCTTTTTACTAGCAGTTTAGATATTTCTAGTACTGCTAATTCCCTTAGACTGGGTGGAACGTCTGGAAGGGTTCCCTTTTGTTGAATTGGGGTTTGAATAAAGGGAATTTTGTAACCCTTGGATATAATTGACTGTACCCATTTGTCTTGAGAAAGGGAAAGCCAGGCTATTGGGTACAGCGATAGTTTTCCCCTGACTGCCTCCGAAGGCGGACAATCGGGCAACATCTCAGGGATGCTGGAAGGGTTTGTCAGAAAGAGGCTCTCTGCTACCCTGATTCTGCGGACCACCTCTTCCCCTAGGGCAGCGTCTATTATTGTTACCCCCTCTGCCTCTGGGGGTAAACTGACTTCGTGCATCAGGCGTGACTCCTTGAGATTTGCGGAACCACATTTTCCCTCCCTTCTGTCCTTTGGGGTAAGATCTAGAAGGGGTGGAAAAATGGACTCCTACGGCAGAAAGAGTCTTGCCATCTTGTTCGCATCTAGTCAAAGTGTCTTTCACTTGAGGACCGAACAAGGTCGAGCCATCAAAGGGGGAGTTTGTGAAAGACGCCTTGAAGGGGTCTGCAAAATTACAAAGGCGCATCCAGGACTGACGCCTTAAAGCCACTCCTGTGCCTGCGGCCCTACTTGCTCCATCGGCTGCATAAGAAATGAGCCGCATGGAGGAGTTAGCAATGGAGTTAAGGATTCCTAGCTGTGAGCTAATCTTATCCTGAGATCCAGCAGCTGACGGATCCTGTAAAACTTCTCCCAACTCTTTAAGAACATCTCTTTGAAGGCGGGAAGTGGCATAAGTAGTTCAGTGATCTCATAGCAAAATCCGCTGAAGAAAAAATCCGCTTACCGTACCTGTCCATAGTGCTAGAATCTTTATTAGGAGGATGGACAGGTACTGAAGGATCAGCTAATTCCTTCTTGGTGGCAGCAGCCACCACCATGGCATCAACTGGGTCACCCTTTGTCAAATATTGTCTATCTTGTGGGGCAGTAATAAATTTTGAAGGTCTCCTAGGGATAGGTTCCACCGAATCTGGAGCCATCCACACCTTCCGAGCCACTACCTCCATGAGAGGGTCGAAAGGCAGAGACACCCAGGAGGTGGAGGGTCGAGATCCGAATGCCTCCAGGTATACTGACTCATCCTCGGAGGGATTAAGGGAGGGCCAGTTCCCCCTCTGTTTAAGGATTTCAAGGATGTCTGAAAATGAGACATCCTCAGAGGAGGACCTTGGGGATCCCTCTGACTCATCCAAGTCAGTATCTGATATAGTAGACTCAGGGGAGTCTAAATGTTTCCTCTTACATGTCCTCTTACGCGGGGGTTCTCCTGACGGATCAGGAGAAGCCTCGGAAGAGGAAGATATTCCCAATGGGGAAACCTGAGGCATTGGATCTCTGGGTCCGGGAGCAAGAGAGTGGGAAGAGACGTCAGCAGGCACTGTAGTGGGAGAAGCTGATGGAACTGTCCATTGACTAAGCCCAGGGGCTAGTACACTCCTCATCACCTCGAAGGCTCCCCCGTCAGAGAGAAAGTTCCCTCTCCGAAGAGATAGGAACCCCAGGCCTCACCGAGAGGGAAGGCTCCGAGGCAGATGTCGGGGCCGAGCTCACCAACGCCGAAGCTCCGAGAGGGAGAACGGGGTCGGACAAGGGTCCGATGCCACTCGCCCCCTCGAAGCCGACGAGAGAGACTAGATGCCTGGATCCCTCCAATGAAGGTCTCAAGGAGGATATCGGAAAAGAGGACGACGGAGCCGAAAGGGGTGGTATCGGCTCCGAAGTCACAACGGTACCGGTTCCGAGGAGCTCTGGCTCCGAACTTTGTAAGAGAGTCGGAGGAGGAATGCTCGGTGGATGTGATATAGCTACCGTCTGTTGAGATGGGCTATGGAGTATTTCGGCCAATGCCTGAGACTTTAATAGTCTACTCACCACTCTCTCAAGGTCGTGATCAGATAGCCTGGATGACCGAGAAGATCGGCTCCGATGGCTCCGCTCCGAGAGCAAAGGTGATCTCGGAGCCGAATGTATGGATTCCACTGACTGGGATCGAGATCTCTTTTTTGAGATCAATGGAGCCATCGGAGCCGAAGATACGTCGGCTCCAGCCGGAGCCGACACTGATTGTCTGGATCTGGTATTATTGGCGCCGGACGGAGCCGATACTGAGACTGGCATGGAAAGATTGGCTCCGGCCGGAGCCGATCTCGATCCTGGTGAGGAAGGACCTGAAGCAGATGGCTTAGAAGCTTGAGCCGAAGGCTTAACAGGTTTCGAGGGCTTCCCCAGCACCGACTTAGTCGGGGAGCTCTCAGGCTTTAATAAGCCCCTTAATATGAGTTTATTTTTTCGTTCCTGCAGGCCTCTTGGGCTGAAAGCATGACAGATAGCACAAGAGTCCTGCAGGTGCGAAGGTCCCAGGCAATAAACACAAGAAGTGTGACTGTCTGCAAGAGACATCTTCTGACAGCACGAGTCACACTTCTTGAAGCCTGAGACCTTAGTGTCCTTCGACATAACTGTGTCGATGAACAACAGTAATACAATCACACACAAAAAACACTCAGTCCAACAAATTAAATTAAATTAATTAAATTAAATTAACCAGGGAAAACACACAGTCACACACAAACAATCCCTGACAGGAAAAAATTTAGGGAGGGGAAGGCCTAAGACCTGACTAGGGACAAGGGAATATTTAGTCAAAAGAAGGAACACTGACGGGAATAGGGCTAAGGTGAGTCGATAATTAACAACAATATAATATATATATATATATATATATATATATATATATATATATATATATATATATATAAAGTAAAGGGGGGAAGACGAAAAGTCTCTGAAAAGTTAACTTACCAAGAGCTGGTAAAAGAAGGCACCTCGTTAGCGAAGCGGTAAACGAGATCTGAGTAATCTCCGCCTTGCATCATGGGATATAGGGTTGCCTCGAGCTGGTAAAATTAGCTCTCGAGCTTAGCAAGTGCCGAGTTGTTGCCGTGGATCGGCTCCGAACCCATCCAGCAAGAATGAAGGCAAGATTGACAACTTAACATCAATTATTTCATGTCTGAAGGGGGATATTATTTACAAAAGACGGGTGGTGCAATGGGATCTCCATGTGGGGCTAGCTTTGCCAACCTCATGATGGCCCATTGGGAGCAACACTTCGTCTTTAACGAGTTTAGTGCCAAAGTCTACTACTATACCAGATATTTGGACAATGTGTTCATTATGTTTGATGGCACTATCGAAGATATTCCCAAGTTTATTGATTATTTAAACGCTTCTACAAATTTTTTGTCCTTTACATATAGTTCAAGTACAGAGAACATAGTACATTTGGATGTAGGTTTATATACAGACAGAGGGAACCAAGTGTTCAAAGCCAAGATTCACAGAAAATCGACCTACTCCAATTCCTTTCTTCATTACGGTAGTAGTCACCCTTATAAACAAAAGAAATCTATTAAGGGCCAGTTGGTGAAGGGGGCCCACATGGTTTCTCTGATGACTATGAATTTTTTGTGGAATGTCAAACTTTGAGGGGAATGTTTCTGAAACGGGGGTACCCTAGCCAACTTTTAGAAAAGATTATATCTGAGGTCCAATACAAGAGAAATAATGGAGTATTTAGTCCAATACTTTCAACTAGCATGCAGCCCCCAACACTTTGACATCTTTAGTTGAGCAGAGCCAGTCATATAAAGCAAACCCACTCAAGGTGACTTTTATCACATCATTCAATATCAATGCTAAGTAAGTACGACAAATTTTATATAAAAATTGGACTTTACTTAGTTAGGATACAAATTTGACTTCTTTCCTAGAACCCAGACCTAGAACTGTCTATAGAAGAGGGCAGAACCTTAAAAGTTTGTTGGAGAGGGGTAGGATTCCAGTTGCTAGAACCCCAGGTATGTATAAATGCGAGAGTTGCTCCCAGTGTAGATTTATGGAGGTGGGTAATACCTTCTCCATTAGATCGAGAAAATACTACATAAATAAAATATTTAATTGGGTCACCAAGGGAGTGGTCTATTTAGCAACCTGTAACCTCTGTCCTTGTTTCTACATTGGTAAGACTGATCATAGATTCAAGGACAGTATCTACGAACATATTTACAGTATCAGGAAGTTAAAATTGGAGACTGTACTGGCTAAGCATGTGCATGGACACCCTCAGCATGGTTTCAAGTTAGGGTGATTGATCAGATTGAACAAGATCCTGGGGGGACCCCTCACCCTTAAGCTAGAACTGTGCGAATTATTATGGCAAATAAAACTGAATGCCTATAATGCACCAGGACTAAATGATTTATGTTCTTTGTCTTATGTTTTAAAACTGAAGAGTCTGCAGAGGTAATTGAACATTTCTTCTGTACATTTGTTGTTTGTTTACATCACTGAACCTTAGTAGAAATACTTACATTCTCTGTATTTTTTATTTCTTTGTATTATATTAGTTAACTGAGAGGTTGGGTAACAGGGGACACATGATTTTACTAGTGGTTAGCTCTTTTAAATGAATTGCTCTTTTAAATGAATTGCTCATTTTGCTAATTAATTATTTAGTGCAGTTTTTAAACAAAGTTTTTTATATCATTTTCTTAAAATCAGGTCATCCTCCGTGTGCATGTTTATTCTTGGTCAGTTTTATTCATGCTTGCTTATTTATTTGTTACTTGTATTTATATTAAAAATGTTTCTAAGTATCTGTACTTTTGCTTTTAGAAGCCAACTGATGTTTAGCATGTGCCATTTCAAACAGCTAGACTTTAAATAGCTGCATTTTACATTAGTTCCGTTTGTCTGATGAAGTCTTGCTCATAGAAGCAAGACGAAAGTGCTTACACAACTTGTTTTTTAGTAATTAAAACTTGCCTCAGTGGATTATAATTTGTCTCAGTGGATTATATTTTGTTCCTTGGATTTGACTTGCCACCTGTGGTTGTTTTTCAGCATTTGTTGCAGTTATTTTTTACAAGTTTGTTAGTAGAACTGTAAATATACCAACGACGAATAGTTTGTTGTTTAAATAAGGCACAAAACTGACAGCGAGGTACATCGTGGTCAGGGCCTAGGCAAGGAATACAGTACGAATTAAAATCTTTATGAGGTATTGGCTTTCCACAAGAAATACAATTATTGACTTTTACTGACATCGGTTTAGAGCAAGAAAAAGTTTCCCCGACGGGGTACTTAGCTTTACTTGAAGACTTCGGTTCTGAAACTTGAAAACAAAAATTTCAGGAGTCAGCCAATCGGCACTTGCGAACTGCTTTGGGCACCGCACGGCAAGAAAGACAGATGTAATGGCATCGACTGCATGCTTTATACCCCTGACTACCTGACGTCATGGAAGATGAGACAGCAACCATCACAGGACCCAAGACTTTGATAATCAGGCTGACTGAGGGCTACTGCAAGCAGATAACCCAAACGTGATGACTGCAACAGTAAAACACGAAGAACATCTGTATTATGTTCATCGTGTTTCACTGTTGCAGTCTTAACAAAATGGGTCGATTCCCAAAGCCCAGGAAAAAACAAAAAACAAAAGGCAGAAGGAACACCCACTGTTTAAGGGTTGGTAAGGATGCCCTGCAACACTGCAGTGGCAAAACCAGCCCTGGACTTAGAAAACAAGGGTAAATTGTAATGTTTAGTGAAAGTGTGGACAGAAGTCCATGTAGCTGCTTCCAGTATGTCCCTAGTAGGTACACCTCTTAAAAAAACTGCTGAGCTAGAGGCTGCCCTAGTAGAATGGGTCCTAATACTCTGAGGAGGAACCTTGCCATGCTGTAAGTAACAAAAGTGAATACAATGAGCAATCCACTTATAAATGGTCTGTTTAGAAATAGCTTTATCCTGAGCTCCAGGAGCAAAACTGACCAACAACTGATCCGACTTTCAAAAAGATTTAGTTCTGTCCAGGTTAAATCTAAGCTGTCTATGCACATCCAGGGAATGCAGTAACCTTTCCCCTTTATTTTGAGGATTAGGAAAGAAGGTAGACAGGTGGATAGACTGGTTAAGAGTCAGGCTAGAAACCACCTTGGGCATAAAGGAGGGATTAGTTCGAAGAGAAACCCAATCCACATAGGTTCATAGGAGGGTACTAGGCTATTGGCCCTAGGGCCTATTATAAGCCTAGCCAAAAATGTACCCTGGCTTTCGCCACCCAAGAAAATTATTTTCTTGTGCCCCTGTTGAGCAGAGCCACAGAAGTGATCCCCGGGGTGAATTTCCTATCTCCCATCCAATCATCAAGATTTTTCTTGAAGAGTGCTAATGAGAAGCTCTGTTTGACATAGACAGGTAGTCTGTTCCAGAGTATGGGAAGTCTCGGGAACAGGAATCTATCCCTCCAGCATGTTCTGTTTATTGTGGTGATAAGGTTTAGGTCCCTAGAGTGTTTAGCTCGGTGGGACTGGGATTTCTTTAAGTGGAGCATGTCCAACAGCTCTGGGTTTGACATAGCTTTGTATGTTAGGCAGAGATCGCCTCTGAGTAGGTGATATGCGACGGAGTAAAACTGGAGTTTTTTGAGACTGTCTGCGTAGGGCATCTGTTTGAGGCCAGTACTCCTCTTTGTGAGGTATTTCTGTGGCCTTTCCAGTTGTTGTAGATGTCTTGTGAGGTACATACCAAAAGGAGCGTTGTACTCTATAATGGGTCTAATGAGTGATGAGTAGAGGGGAACAATGACCTCTTTTTCTTCTGGATGAGAAACCTTTTGTGATGAGGTGAGCCACGTAGAAAGATTTCCTGACCACTGTGGCGATGTGATTATCAAAGGAGAGCCTACTGTCCACCTGTGTCCCAAGGTCTCATCACATTTTCGGCATTAAGTAGACTACCAGCTATGTGACAGTTCATGGGTACAGAGTTTTTACCAAAGGGGATGACAATACACTTTTTGGCATTGAGCAAAAGGCCATGGCTTTGACACTAGGCATCTGTCTCAATGAGGCTCTTTTGTAGTATGGCCACATCGTTAGGAGTTTTGATTATGGCTCCTAGTTTGCAGTCATCTGCAAACTTTGTTAGCCAAAGACCTTCTGTGTTAGCCTGTACTTCAGAAAAGTAGATACCAAACAGAAGAGGACCCAGGACTGAACCCTGTGGTACTCCACTTATCACTGGTCTGAAGTCGGACTTGGAGTCTGCTACTTTCACAGTGTGGGTTCTGTCCATGAGCCAGTTGGCAACCCACCTTGTGACATAGGGATTTATACCTAGTTTAGTGAGCTTATCTATAATTCCAGAGTAGGGGATGGTGTTGAAAGCCTTGGCGAGATCTAGATAAGCTGTGTGAACCACCTTACCCTCATCTATGGCTTTTGGTGACTGCTTCAAAGAAGTCAATCAGGTTTAGGAGACATGATCTGCCTTTTACAAATCTGAACTGGGTAGGGTCCAGAGTTTGGAGATTACCAATGTCTTTGTTTATGAGTTCCATGGCCTTGCAGACCAAGCTTGTCAGGCTAATGGGGCGGTAGTTCCCGGGGTCCGTCGTGGCTCCCTCTTTGTGGAGTGGGATAACCATCGCGGTGCGCCATTCAGTGGGCAAAAAGCCTGAGGTGAGGCTATGAGTGAACATGGTACTTAGGTAGGGTGCCAGTTTGCAGCCTGGGATATTGTCAGGTCCCATGGATGCTGTGTTCTTGGCTTTGGAAAGTGTGTTTTTTACCTGTGCAGCCGTGATTACAGGAACTTTGCATTCTTCCGGTATAGAGATGGGCCCTCTAGGGGGTGAGAGGGGGGGTAAAGTTTGACATGGAAGATGATAAAATACTCTACTGACATTAAGGCCTGCAGCTCAGAAACTCTTCTAGCTGAAGTAATAACAAAGAGAAAGGCAGTTTTTCCAGGAGAGAAACTCTGCTGAGGCAGCCAATTCAAAAGGAGGCAGAGTAAGTTTCTCAAGTACAAAATTGAGATCCCAAGCAGAAGTAGGTGCCCTTCTGGGAGGCTTTAAATTGCTAGCTCCCCTGAGGAAACTGTTTCATCAAGGGATGACAGAAAATGGGATGCTCAAAGGAAGAATGAGCAGAAATAGCTGAAGCATGGATTTTTGATAGAAGAAAAGGAAAGTCCACCATTAAGCAAGCCTGCCAGATGGTCAAGAATAAGAGGAAGAGGAAGTTGAGAAGGGTCTTCCCCTCTAGTCTGCATCCAAATGGAGAATGTTTTCCACTTATCTGCATAAGATTTCCCAGTGCTAGGCTTCCTGGCCTCACGAAAGACCTCAACCACCAGGTTTAAATTATGAGCCAAACTGACAAATGCAGAGTCTGAAGATGACGATGCAGAATTTTTCCCCCCTCCTGAACCAAAAGATCTTTTACCAGGGGAAGATGCCAAGGCTGAGACTGGGAGAGACTGAGAAGCAGTGGATACAAATGTTGGCTGGGCCAGTCTGGAGCTATGATGATGGCCCTTGGTTTTTCGTCCCTTATCTTTAACAGCACCCTGGGAAGAAGAGGCAGAGGAGAGAATGCATAGAATGCGAGCTGTGTCCAGGGGAAGGACAAAGCATCCACTTTCCAAGCTTTGTTGTGATGATCCCTGGTGCAAAAGGTTGGAAGAAGGTGGTTGGTTGGAGATGAGAAGAGATCCACCTGGGGAGTGCCCCAATGCTGAATGATGCAATAGAAGATGGTCTTGTTTAGTTGCCACTCGTGAGGATCCAGGACCTGCCTGCTCAACCGGTCTGCCAGGATGATGAGCCTTCCTGGAAGAAACTGAGCTATCAGATGAATGCCCATGGAAGCTGCTGTGGACCATAGTATCATGCTTTGTCTGCACAGGGGATAAGAGGTAAGAGGGTAAGAAGCTTCCTGCTTGCTGATGTACCACATGATTGTGGTGTTGTCTGTCCTGACCAGAAGAGTACCAGGAGAGAGAATATGTTTGAAAGCCATCAAGTCCTGCTGCACTGCCATCAATTCCTTCAGATTTATGTGTAAATGAACCTGTTGAGAGTTCCAAGTCCCCTGAATGCATCTGCCCTCTAGCTGTGCTCCCCAAGCATAGCCCAAGGCATCTGTGGTGAGAGTCTGGCTGGAATGAGGTGGACAGAAAGGCAGGCCTTTGTTCTGTGCACAGGCCATCGCCCACCAAAGGAACTCCATCTGCAGGCAGGGAATCAAAGGAAGCATCAAGTCTAAATCCTGAGTGTGTTGACACCAAAGGTTTCTGAAGTACCCATTGTATTTTCTTCTTATGCAGTCTGGCATATGGAATCATCAGAATACGTGAAGCCATAATTCCCAGGGCTTGCAGAAATTGCCTTGCAGAGAGAGCTGGGTCATGCTTGCCAAATTTTTGAAGGAATTCGAAAGATCCAGTTGTTTCTCTTGAGGGAGGAATACCATCTGGGTGGCTGTGTTCGGGCTCGCTCCCAGGAATACAATCTCCCTGGTGGGTACCAATTTTGACTTCTTTTCGTTGATGGTGTAGCCCAAAAAGATGAGAAGATTCTTTACAAAGCCCAAATCCTTTAGAAGTTGCTCTGGAGAGTTTGCCTGAATAAGACAGTTGTCCAAGTAAGGGTAAATCTGAATGTTTCTTTGCCTGAAAAAAGCAATGACTGGAGCCAGGCATTTGGTAAAAACTCTGGGAGCAGTAGATAAGCCAAAGGGCAGTGCAGAGAACTGGAAGTGTCTGTTCCCTGCCCTAAAAGCGAAGGAACTGCCTGCAGCTTTCCCTTATTGGGATGTGCAGATAAGCTTCTTTGAGATCCAAAGTCACCAGCCAGAAATCTTTGGCCTGCATGGCAGCAACTGCTGAAGAGTGAGCATTCTGAATTTGGGAATCACCAGAAAAGTGTTTAGAATGGACAAAGCCAGAATAGGGTGTCAGGTGCCCCCTTTTTTGGAAACCAGGAAAAGTCTTGAGTAAAAACCCTGGCCTATCTGTAGTGCAGTAACTGGCTCTATTGCTCCTAGGTGTAAGCAAAGAAGAAACTTGTTTTTCTGCTTTTGTCCTTTAATTTGGGGGGATATCTGGGTATCCTTGGTGGACAGGGAAGGTGTGAAAGGAGAACATGTAGCCTTGGAATACTACTTTGAGCACCCATTTGTAGTCTGTGATGGTGAACCAGACATCTGCAAAAATGGCTAACCTTCCCCCCAAAGGAAACCCTGGGCCTGCAGAGGCAGGCAGGGGAAGGCTGGAGTCATTGGGAATGCTTGCTTTGGGAAGTTTGCTTAGAACTCCCCAATTTTGAAGAGGAAGCCTGCCAGTGCTTAGCCTTTTGAGGGGTAGAAGTCAGTCCCCTAAAAGACCTGTAACCCCTAGGCCTAGTGCGACTCTGTTTACTAGGGTCAGGAAAAGTCCAATTCTTAGAAGGGTAATGTCTACTAAAACGAGGAGGCCAAACTTGCAGAAAGTCCTTAACAGTTTGCATAGATCTGGCCTTAACCTCCAACTTTTTCAACCTCTCTTGGTTTGCTACCAAAAAGATTGTCCTTGTGCAAAGGCACATCCAGTAACTTAGATTTAACAGGTTCAAAAAGGGGCTGTTCCCTGAGCCAAGCATGTCTTCTAATAACAGAACCAGTGGCTGCTGCCCTGCAAGAAGCCTCCTAAGTGTCGAAACCACAATGTAGAGAATGTTTAGTTACAAGTGTGGCAGAATTCAATAAATCTTGCATGTCCTTACTCTCCATCAGGGACGGAACACCAGCAATTTTAGCCTTAATAGCCTCCAAAATATGCTGCTGATACTTAAGTATATGAAAAAGACAATTAACAGACCTAATAGCCAAGTTGGAAGAAGTATAAACCTTTTTACCCATCTATCCAAGGCCCTAGATTTCCTGTCAGAAGGAACAGGATTTTTAGCAAATGTGGCTTTAACACCCTTAGGGCCCTGAGAAATAATCTCTTGATCAGCAGTAGGATTCTTGAAAAGGAACTGATGAGAATCAGGAACTCTATAATACCTGTCAGGCTTTCTGGGAGCAGGAGGAACAGAATTAGGAGTCAAAGAATTCTCCATGAAAACATCAACAACTTCCAAAACTGGAGGGATAGCCAAAGGCTTATGCTGTGGCAAATCAAAGAATCCCATAATCCATTTCTTAGACTGAGGGTAGTCCTGACTTTACCATTTGAAATGCTCCCTAAGAGTATTCAGAGTATCTCCAAAAGAAAAATCTTCTAGAGGGGAGGCAGAAGGGATGGAGTCTTCTGCATCAGAATCCTCAAAACCAGAAAAAAGTTGAGAGTTTCCCTCTTCATCAGCAGAGTTGCTGGAAACCTCAGAGTCTGAGGCAGACGAAACTTCTGGGGGCAATTACCTAATCCTCTTAGAAGGAGGTGTCTGAGAGCCCTTGATAAGGGTCAAGAGATCACTAGCCATTTTAACCATCTGAGCCTGAGGCATTTGAGGGGAGGCCGGCACCTGCTTTGGATTAGATTTTCGGCTGGACGCCCTGCTAGAAAGCCAGAGGGACCCAGGAGGCCTAGCCACCACAGAAGTCTGAATCAAGGCAGTCTGTCTGGATCTGATCTGCGGGCAGGGAAAAGAGGCCTCAGAAGCCGGCGCCTGCTTAGCGGCTCTGGATCCATCAGAGACGGAGACTGGCAGAGGGTCAGAAGACAAAGTGGAAGCCTGCGGTAAGGAGGACTCAGAAAAGGTCTCCGCAGACACCTGCTGCTGAACATCCACAGACTGCAGGGGCAAAGAAAGCGCCTCACTGACTACCGCTGGGCCGACAACCAACTTAACAGGGACGTCATCAGCTAATTTGACCCTAACCTTGTCGCAGTCATTATCCTTGCGCTTCTTTGGAACATTTGAAGTTGGGAGACCAGAAGACGCCATACCCATGAACTTAGGCCAAACTCCGAAATACTTGAACAAGATCCTAGCTCTACGGCATATGGTACACAAGTTAAAAGAAGCACAGAGAACACAATTAGGGATGTCGTGCTCAAGGCCCAAACAAGTAATACAATAGGAGCGAAAATCACGGTGCGGAATCTGTGTTCCACAGGCAAGACAGTTATTAACTTTCTCTGACATTTGTTAAAGCAAGAAAAGAGGGTCCCCCAACGGGCTACTTATCTGAGGATGTCTTCAACTAAGCAGTCGGAATACAAAAATATGGTACTTGGCCGACCGGCACTCATGCAAAATGCTTCTGCTTCGGGCTCCGCGGCAAGAAAGACTGACGTCATATACCAAGGACTTTGGTATTCTGGCCGACTGTGGGCTACTGGGAGCCAGATAACCCATTTTGTAAGGACTGCAACAGTGAAACACGATGAACATCTTAAGGTTCTGGTTTACATGATAAACGAAGCATCAGCACTAGGGAACTTTACATTCATCACATAACCGGTTTCACCTAAGTACAACCTATTTCATTTATCTCATGAACGTACACATGCACCAGACCCTCCAAGCATTCCCAACCACACGTACATTTTTGAAATAACAATACAGCAACTTATTATAAATATCCGTATATAAAGAAAAAGAGATATAAATATATTATTTATACACACACAAGCTCTACATACATATATATATATATATACATATATATATATATATACACACACAGGCATATACACGCATATATTCACAGGATCTGGAAAGTACATTCAAGACTATTACTCACTATCAAAAACAACCTTGTGAAATCAAAGCACTCAGGTACGCAGGCCATGTAAGTTAGTTCTATACATCAAACTGAAGAATAAGCAAATCTAACCTGCACTGCAGCACTGACTGGGATATCTTCTGCTGGAAAACTTTCTTCATAAGGTGGCCACTGTCCATGAGTAGGAACAACCCTGTCCTGGGATTTAGATGCTGGAAATGTGAAGTATTCTCTAGTGGATGTCTGAGTAGGAATTGGATATGCCTCAGGCCTTGGTGATGGTGTCAACTCCTACAAAGTTAAAAAAATATAAAGTGAAGTTATGGATGAATGCAAAATGTAGAACTGTAAATGCATTTTGGCAAGGAAAGTCTGGGATATTTTACAGATTCAACAGTGTAGTTGTGTGACTATACTGACCATAACAGTAGATGTTCAAATTAAGAATCAGTGCTGCAGGAGTCTGAATAAATGTGGAGCAGCAACAATCTTGTAAACATCACTCCTTCAGCGTGACCTTTTTAGCAGTGGGAACCTCTGGTAAGGAATTACACAATCTTATCCCATGGCTGTTTGAAAGCTCTGGCACAAAAGATAGTGCAACCCTTGTTTTTATCGAGTTATTTTTTGAAGTCCTGGAAACAGATGAACAGGAGTATTGCATAAATGAGTACTCCTGGAAAAGGCCACAGGAACGAATGCCACAAAGTAGCCTAAAATATCCAAATGATATGTTTTTAAAACAGTAATAAGCAATGTCGTCAAAAGCACAAATACCTTAAACTACAATAAAGACGTAACAGGAAGAATACAATTTAAAATCCCAATAAACAATAACACAGTGACAATTACACAGTCTGCAAAAAGTACAGGACTTTCTACGAAGTCCCCCAGTCCAGTTAGATGAGCAGTGCAGGGGTGGAGGATGGGAGCCTGCCATGCATCAGAGATCACGAACTCAAAAGTTTACTGTGGTGGTTAGTATACTCAAAGATCTATTATATCCCATATCTGGGAAATTTGCAGTAACAATTATAATCTGTTTGGGACAAAGCACTGCACACATGGTGAATATTATGTCCTGCAGGACAACCAAACAGAATCCTGTTCTTTCTCCTAGAATGGACATCTAACATATAATGCTTAAAAAATATGTAGCTGGAGGCCTGGGCAGCAAACTCACGGATACTTTAAGCATTTAGTAGATGCGGATGCTTTTTTAAGATAAGATTTTGTGTCCGAAGCAGGGAGGTTAGAAATAATTTGCTGCTTGTCTGAAGAAAAAAAAAAGAGAGAGGAGGAACTTGGCTGTATGTGTCTGGAAGGTGACTGTTCTGATGGTAAGGGCTGAAAAAGTATATACCTTCTTCCCACATCTGTTGAATGTCCTGCTGTCCTCTTCTTTAGGGATATTATTAGAACAGGCCTAGGTTTTGGAGATACCATCCTTTTCCATGGAAATCAAAGCAAGGTCAGCTAGCAAATTCTTGAGCAGGTATTTATGAGAACTGGTCACTTTACACAGCCTATCAAGTTTCTTAGGAATCAGAAGAAATACTGACTCAAATTAGTAAGGCACAGGAGAACAGAATGTGAGGTGTAATCAAGCCCTTCTTCCTCTGACTCAGAAAGCAGCTTTATTTGAGAGAGACAGAGACCGTGACGGAGACCTTTTCCTCTCTGAATGAGGGAAAACAAAACACAAATTAAAGGTCATGCTGCTAAAACCTAAGAGTCTAAATATGAAACTGCACTCACTGCAAGCATTCCTAACCCTGGAAAATGCTGACATCTGTGCAGTCACAGAAACCTGGTTCAAAGCTGCAGACGGCACCCCAACCTTACCTGGTTACTCATCCTATCATACATTCAGAACCTAAACTGTGGGCAGTAAAGCCAAAGGATGTGGACTTTCATTATACATTAAAGACATACACACCTCCAGGCTGGTCAAACAGTATGACGCACAGGAGACACTAAGTGCAGGTGACCATTGACAAGACCCCTATTCAAATCATAGCTAGCTACCGGTCCCCAAATCCGACTCACGATGCCCAATCTGCCTATTTGGACCTGTTCAAATCTATCAAGATTCGACCCTTTACCTTGATTCTGGGTGACTAACTTCCCAAACATAGATTGGAAGAACTACTCATGCCAGAACACAAATGCCCAGTCTCTCCTTGATTTTGTCAATACAAATGCCCTGGAAAAGCTAAGTGATAATATCTTGAACTTGGTATTAACTAACAAGAGTAACCACTGCAGCATCCCTATAGTATTATCCTCCCTGGGAAGATCCAGCCACAAAGTGGTCACTTTCAAAGTCACCAATCTCCCCCGACCCCCCCCCCCCCCCCCAGCTAGGATCAGACATAAAAACTTCTCCAAAGCTGATTACAGCTTCCTAAGGGATGGCATAAACAGTCACCTCCCCCTCTCTAAGAACTGGTACCAATATCCAAAACTACGCCAAAGCTCTATACGAGCATTTATATAGATGCATGGAATCGGGAATATCTGACAGGACTAAATCATCCTCTGCAAGGAAGAGTAAACTTGTCTGGTGGACAACTGCAATAAATGCACTCTATAACAAAAGGAAAAAATTGCTGTCCAAGACCAAGAGCAGCAGGTGCCCAGTTGAAAGCAATGTCTCCTTAACTTGAACAAGCAAATAAGAGCACTAGTGAAATCCTCCAAAGCAAACTTTGAGTCCAAATTGGCCACATCTACTAGAGACAATCATAAGGCCTCCTTCACATATGTCTGCAACCTCAAAGGAAGCACCCAGATTTGTTCAGAACTGGTGGTCAAAGGACACCACATACACAAATGCCATAGATATAAGCAAACTTGCTGGCTGACAAATTCAGCGAAAACTTTACCCCTCTGTTCCCCCATCAGTAAATCAGGACATCCTCAGTACCTGCCCCCTTCCTCTTACATCTAAAGAGCAGGTCATAACTGCTCTCTCAAGAGCAAAAAACACAGCCTCCATGGGACCTGATAACATCCCAGGCTGCATCCCACGTGAACTCAGGCAGGAACTTGCAACATCATTAAGCACCCTATTCAACCAAAGCCTGAGTACTGGCTTCATTCCAGCTGAGTGGAGGACAGCCACTGTCATCATTTTACACAAAGATGGAGCGTCCAACGATCTGGGAAATTATCGACTCATCAGCCCAAACTGCAAGGCCATGGAACAGATCGTGGACCTCATTAACAAGGATACTGGCAACCTCCAGACACTTGACCCCACACAGTTTGGATTTGTCAGGGGGAGGTAATGTCTGCTACATCTGGTCAACTTCTTTGCAACAGTCACCAAAGCCATGGACGAGGGGAAGACGACGGTGCACACCACCTACCTTGACCTGGTCAAAGCCTTTGACACTACTCCCCCACTTGGGCATAATAGATAAACTCTCTCAACTAGGAATCAATCCATATGTTACCAGATGGGTTGCAAACTGGCTCACTGATACAACCCACTTAGTCAAAATAGGGGAAGCCACCTCAAGCAATAGACCCGTAACAAGCGGCATACCCCAGGGTTTGTTCTCGGGGCCTCTGTTATTTGGTATATACCTTTCTGAGGTGCAGGCCAAAACCAGTGGGCTACGGCTGACCAAGTTTGCAGATGACTGCAAGCTGGGTGCTGTCATCAATTCCCCTAGTGATGTGGAGATCCTCCAAGGGAGTCTCACTCAGACAAATGACGGGTGCCAGAAACATGGCCACAAGCTGAATACCAAAAAATGCATCATCATCCCCTTTGGGGAGAATGACGTCCCCACAAATTATCACATTAATAACAACATCCTAAGCACTCAATCAGTCGTGAGGGATTGAGGCACCCAAGTTGATAGCAACCTGACTTTTGACCACCAATTTGCTTCCGTTGTATGGAAGGCCTTCTACATGGCCTACCTCATAAGTAAGGGTACCTCATCCAGGGACAAGGAGGTCATAACATCCCTGTATTCTTCCCTTATAAGGCCCATTATTGAGTACAATGCCCCTTTCGGCATGTACCTCGCAAAGCACATGCAGCAGCTGGGGAGACCACAGAGGTTCCCCACCAGGAGAATCCAGGGCCTCAAACATCTACCATACATAGATAGGCTAAAAGCCCTATCCCTCTACTCAGTTTCATAAAGACTCCTCATAGATGACCTCTGTCTAGCATACAAGGCGATCAAGGACCCCACCTTGATGGGACTGCTGCATATCTGCAAGTCGAGCTCCACTCGAGTAACCCGCACGTGAAGCCTCAACCTGGTCTCTTGACATCAACAATACTTGTTGGCGGGATAGATTTGTGTTCCTACAGACTCCCCATTTGTGGAAGAGACTCCCTCTCCACATCAAGCAGAGTAATTCTTTACCCTTTTTTACACGCAACCTGGATAACTGGATGGGAAACAGAAATCATACCCCTGGGATTCCACCCATGTCCCTGCTGAACAGAGGCATCAGGTGCTGATTTGTCTAAACATGGGCTAAACTCTTGGCTAGGCTTATAAAGGCCTCAGGGCCAATAGCCTAGCAGCCTCCTATGATCATCCTGTCCACCTCAGCTTTTGACAGGCTGCAGGTGGACTTAGCAGAAGAGGCCACAGGCACCTGTTTAGGCAGCCGGTGTGGTGAATGGCTCTGAGAAATCACCGGCTCCAGGGAGAAGCATGGGGAACGGAGCCAGGGAGAACTTGAGCCAAGGCCCGGGCGAGATTTTGCTGGAGGTTCGGCTAAGGAGGGGCAGTCAGGGGACCACTTCCTCTGCCTATCCTGGTGTTTACACTTTTCTCCATATCCGGTCCTCTTGGCAGGAGGTGAAGTCCTAGAGGTCGGGGCGGTGGGGGGAGCAGAAGCGGTGGAAGAACCTTGGGCCTCCGTGGTGGGAGGTTAAAGGAGCCCCTTAAGAATAAGTTTATTCCACCTGTCAATCAATGCACTGGATTGAGATCCCATGCAGATCGAGCAGGAGAAATCAAGGTGAGGAAACCCCAAACACACAACGCACAGAGTGTGGCCATCCACAGGGGAAAGCTTACGGCCACATACTGTGCATTTTCTGAATCCTGGCTTGGGTGTCTCTGCCATGAGGATAGAGAGAGAGAGAGAGAGAGAGAACCCATGCACAAGAGAGAGAGAGAGCAGGAAAAGTTTTCCTTTTTTTTTTTTTTTAAATACTGAAGTACCAACACCCGAGTGCAAAGAGCAAGAAAAGTGAAAAGGGAGATAGAGAGGACTACAGACAGATATAAAACCCAGAAAAAACGTACCCAAAAAATTGCTTAGAGCTCGTAACATGATGCGAACATTAGATGTGGCAAACGAGATCTGAAGGGAGGAAGGAGACAGGGGCATTACGGGTACGGGAGGAGCTTGGATCCGAGCCTGGAGAAATGCGGCCGAGTCGGATCCATGTCCCACAGTTTGAAAACAACTTCAGATCTAATCTTAAAACCTCCATGCATTCTGTGCTCCTTTTACATGAAAATAAATGTGAAGTTTGCTACTGTGTAACTGTCACACAAGCACATGATGTGCAGCACATAAGTCTATAAATAGAAGTTATGTTCTTACCATAACGTTCCATGTTAGTTGTCTTCTTCTCGCTTTCTTCTTGCTGGATGGGTTCGGAGCCGACCTCGGCTCCGACTCGGCCACTCTAAAAGCTCGAGAGTTGGTTCCACCGGCTCGAGGCTCCCCTTATATCCCACAATGCTAGGCGTGAGTTACCTCAGATCTCGTTTGTGAGCTAGGCCCAGCTAAAAATAGTACCAGAATAACTGGAAAGAAAGTCCACCTCTATAAACAAGGGAGAAGTGAAAGAGTGACCTACAGCCTGATCCAGGAAAATATGCACAGCAGAGCATATACCTATAGTAAAGAGGTGGTAGAAAGAGAGGTCAGAATCAAACTCCTCTAGGTCTGTCCAGGCCAGGGGGAAGGAGGGTGGGACGCAAGAAGGCGGCGAGAAGAAGACAACTAACATGGAACGTTATGATAAGAACATAACTTCTATATGTTAAGTTGTCTATCTCGCCTTCATTCTTGCTGGATGGGACGGGGTCCCTAGCACCTTGTCCCGGGTGGCCTAACGGAACAGACTCTTGAGAACAGTGGTACCAAAGTTAGCTCTATGTCTGGAAGCTAAATCCAACTTATAATGTGAAATGAAAGTATGAGGAGTAGCCCAAGTAGCCGCTGCACAAATGGTGTCAATAGGCAGTCTGTCTTGGAAAGCTATAGAAGTAGCCAAAGTTCTGGTGGAATGGGCCTTAGGTTTATTAGGCAGCTTCTGGTGTCTAATTTCATAAACAATGGAAATCAGAGATGTTAGCCATCTAGATAATGATACCTTGGAAACAGAAAGTCCCTTTCTGCCTTCTGCATAAGAGACAAACAGCTGGTCAGTTTTTCTGAATTGTTTGGTCCTATCCAAATAGTACCTTAACTGACGATGAACATCTAGCCAATGCAATTTTTGTTCAGACCTATTAGAATACCCTGGAAAAAACACAGGGAGGTCAATGCTTTGATTTAGGTTAGACGCAGAGGTCACTTTAGGTAAAAAGGATGGGTTGGTTCGTAAGGATACCCTGTCTTTATGGAACAACAGATAAGGAGGTCGACAGCTGAGTGCATGAAGTTCTGAAACTCTTCTAGCTGAAGTAATAGCTACGAGAAAAAGAGTTTTCCATGATAGCAATTTTAATGAACAGGTAGCTGCAGGTTCGAAAGGGGGAAGAATCAAAGAACTGAGAACTAAATTAAGGTCCCAAGGAGGAGGAGGATTTCTTATAGGAGGTCTGAGTAGAAAAACTCCCTTCAAAAACGCTTTGCAAAGCTTGTGGGACATAATGGCAGACTCTGGAATGCCCACATGAAAGTTAGATATAGCTGCCAATTGAACTTTGAGAGTAGAAGGAGATGAACCTGCATGAAAAAGTTCAGCTAGAAAATCAAGAACCATATGGATGGGAGCAGTGAAAGGATCTAAGTCCCTTCCTTGAGCCCAATAGGCAAAACGTTTCCACTTACTAAGATAAATTTTTCGAGTGGAAGATTTGTGTGAAGCTATTAAAATATCTCGAACAGTGTGAGATATTTGAGGAAGCCTGGCTAGGGTAGGAACTGGAGGAACCAAGCAGTGAGGTTCAGAGAGGGGAGAGAGCGATGCAACTGACCCGACTGATGGATCAAAAGATCTGGAACTAGGTCCAGATGCCAAGGTTGCTCCAACAGAAATTGATGTAGAAAGGGGAACCAAACCTGTCGAGGCCAGTAAGGAGCAATGAGGATCAGAGAGGCCTTCTGAGCGATAGCTTTCTGCATCACTTGAGAAATTAGTGGGAAGGGAGGAAATGCATACAGAAGTCCCCGGGGCCAAACTTGGAATAGAGCGTCTCTGCTGGACTGGCCTGGTAACGGGAATAGGGTGAAATAATCTCTGCACTTGCTGTTTTGGGGTGTAGCAAAAAGGTCGCAGCAAGGCTGACCCCACTTGAGAAAAATTTTTCTCGCAATAGAATCTTTCAGAGACCACTCGTGAGGCATGAGGATAGCTCTGCTCAACTTGTCCGCTATTTGACTGGACTTCCCGGGGATGTGTGTTGCTATCAGAAAACGCTGAGAAGAAATCGCCCATTGCCACAGTCTGAGTGCTTCTCGACATAGGGGGTAGGACCTGGTTCCGCCTTGTTTGTTGATATACCACACTACAGACATATTGTCCGTCTGTATTGCTATCGTTCCCAATGGAAGAGAGTCTTGAAGGGCTTGCAACGCTAAAAGCACTGCTCTCATCTCTAGAACATTTATGTGCAAGTGGCATTCGTGTGGTCGCCATATGCCCTGGACAGTTCTGCCCTGATAATGCCCCCCCCACCCGATCAGGGAGGCGTCCGTTGTCAGAGTAGCAACCGGAGGGGAAGGAACAACGGGTCTTCCCAAGGGGACCTGAGCGGAAGACATCCACCACCGAAGATGATTCTTGCATGTTTGCGTAATCATAATGGTGTGAGACATCGGAAGTTGTTGGTATGACCATTGTGTGAAGAGCATCCATTGAAGGATTCTCATGTGGAATCTGGCTAATGGAAGCAGAGGTATGGCAGCCGCCATAATCCCTAATACTTTCAGAACTAACCTGGCTTTGACTCTGTTGCTGCTGAAGAGAAGCGAGACCAGCTTGCGTATGTCTGTTATTCTCTGATCTGTTAGTCTCGCAGACATGTTGACTGTGTCTAGATTTGCGCCTATGAAGGTAATAGCACGACAAGGCGACAAAACAGACATTTCGCAATTTATTGAGATGCCTAAGTTTTGACAAATGCGAAAGGTGTAGTCTCTGGCCATTAGAAGAAGATGCTTGGTGGGAGCTGTGAGGAGCCAGTCGTCCAAATATGGAAACACCTGGAATCCTTGACGTCTCAGATGAGAAGCTACCACTGCCATGCATTTGGTAAACACCCGGGGGGCAGTGGTGAGTCCAAAGGGCAGGGCTCTGAATTGAAAATGACTGGTTCCCAGCCTGAAGCGGAGGAATCTTCTGGAGCGTCTGTTCATTTTTATGTGATAGTACGCATCCTGAAGGTCTATAGAGCACATCCAGTTTTTTCTTCCCAATAGGGGAAGGATGGACTGTAGTGTGACCATTCGAAATCTTGTTTTCTTGACAGACTTGTTCAAGATACTGAGATCCAAAATTGGTCTCCAGTCCCCTGTTTTCTTTGGAACTAAAAAGAACCTGGAGTAGATTCCGGATCCTTGCTGGTCTGCTGGAACTGGCTGAATTGCTCTTTTTGTAAGTAGCTTTGAAATTTCCAAAGCTGCAAGATCCCTTTGAGTGGGTGGAACATCTGGAAGGGATTTTTTTGACTGGTTTGGAATGCGAACGAAGGGAATGGAATAGCCTTCGGAAATGATGGACTGTACCCACTTGTCTTGAGTTAGGGATAGCCAGGCTTCTGGGTACAGTGACAATCTTCCCCCGACTGCCTCCGAAGGTGGACAGTCGGGCAACACCTCAGGGATGCTGAAAGGGCTTATCGGAGAAAGTTTCTCGATTGCCCTGGTTTTGCAGACCCCCCCTGCCTCTAGGGCGACGTCTACCATTGTTGTTCCCCCCTCTGCCTCTGGCGGGGAACCGACTCTGTGCGTCAGGCGAAGTCCCTTGAGATTGTTTGCGGAACCACATTTTCCCACTCTTCTGGCCTTTGGGGTAAGGCCTAGAAGGAGTAGAGAAACGGACTCCGACGGCAGAAAGAGTCTTGCCATCCGTCTCGCACCTAGTCAAGGTTTCTTTCACTTGAGGACCAAAAAGAGATGATCCATCAAACGGGGAATTAGTGAATGACGTCTTAAAGGGGTCCGCAAAGTTGCATAGCCGCATCCAGGCATGTCTGCGTAAGGCCACACCTGTCCCTGCGGCCCTGCTCGCTCCATCAGCCGCATATGAAAGGAGGCGCATGGAGGAGTTAGCTATGGAGTTCAGGGTAGCCAGCTGAGTGTTCATCTTGTCCTGAAAACCCGCAGCTGTAGGATCCTTCAACATGTCACTCGCTTCTTTGATCAAGTCCCTTTGAAGACGAGTAAAATGGCATAGGTAGTTCAGCGAACGCATTGCAAAGGTCGCGGACGAGAACATCCGCTTCCCGTACCTGTCCATAGACCTAGATTCCTTGTTAGGTGGATGGACAGGCACTGAAGGATCAGCTAGTTCCTTCTTAGTGGCAGCAGCAACCACCATAGCATCCACAGAAACTCCCTTGGTCAGAAATTGTTTATCTGCTGGTGCAGTGATAAATTTTGAGGGTCTCCTGGGAGTGGGGTCCACTGAATGAGGAGCCGTCCATGCCTTTTTTGCTACCACCTGCATGAGGGGGTCAAAGGGGGGAGACACCCAGGAGGTGGAAGGGCGAGAGCCAAATGCCTCAAGATACACAGATTCATCCTCCGAAGGGCTGAGGGCTGGCCAATTTCCCCTCTGTTTGAGGATTTCTAGAATGTCTGCAAAGGAGACATCTTCAGAAGGGGAACGGGGGGAACCCTCGGAATCCTCTAAATCTGTGTCAGAGGTGACGGACTCAGGTGAGTCTATGCGTTTCCTCTTACACTTTCTCTTCCGAGGGGGCTCTTCTGCCAATTCAGGAGAGGCCTCGGAAGAGGATGAGATCCCTACAGGGGATTCCTGAGGAGCTGGCTCTCTGCGGTCTGGGATGAGGGAGTGAGTAGACTTGACCTGAGGCACCGAAGAGGGAGGGGCGGACGGAGCCGACTGTGGAGTTGAACCAGGTTCCAACACACTCCGCATGACCTCGAACGCACCCCTGTCAGGCAGAGCCAGAGGTCCCTGCTCCGAGAAGCTGAAAACCTCCCTCGGCACCGACAGTGATGGCTCCGAGGCCGATGTCGGAGCCGAACTCACCAGCGCCGAAGCACCAAGAGGGAGAGCAGGGTCGGACAAGGGTCCGATGCCACTCACCCCCTCGGAGCCGATGAGGGAAGTACGGCGCCGAGATTCTTCTAAGGAAGAAATCGGAGCCGATGACGGAGCCGAAGACATTTGTATCGGCTCCGACGCTACCACAGTTTCGGTTCAACGCCCGGCCCGAGCTCAAAGGAGTCGGAGGAGGAACATAATGAGGAACAGGGTCAGGCATCGACTGATGAGTCGGGCTCTGAAGCATTTGGGCCAGTGCCTCGGACTTAAGAAGTCGACTCACTACCCTCTGAAGGTCATGGTCCGAAAGCCTCGATGACCTAGAGGAGTGAGATCTATGGCCCCGTTCAGACAGCAAGGGAGATGCTGGAGCCGAATGAACGGAGCCAAGGGACGGTGACCTGGACCTCTTTCTAGATGTCGGCTCCGAAGGTTTAGTCGGAGCCGACACAGGAATTTCCAATACCTCAGCTCCAGCCGGAGCCGAGGAAAGCACAGAAGCTGCAGTCTGAGACTCATCGGCTCCAGCCGGAGCCGATGTAGAAGGAGGTTTCGAAGCCTTAGGCCTCGACTCAGGAGCTGGAGCCGAGGACCTAGAAGCCTTAGAGGGTTTGCCCGAAGTAACAGTAAGGGAACCCTCAGGCTTAAGTAAACCTCTCAAAATAAGTTTATTTTTTCTTTCCTGCAGGACTCTGGGGCTGAAGCCATGGCATACAGCACAAGAGTCCTGCAGGTGTAAAGGTCCCAGGCAGTAAACACAAGAAGTGTGACCGTCTGTCAGAGACATTTTCTGACAGCACGAGTCACACTTCTTGAAGCCTGAGACCTTTGAATCCTTGGACATTATCAAGGATCGAAAGTGTAACCAACACACAGAACACACACACCGATTACACTATGAAGAAAGTTAAGTAGATTATACTAAATAAAAATTAGTTAGTTAGCTTAAGTATAAAAAATATCCCTGACAAAACACAAACACTCCACTAGGGATAGCAGGGCCCGAAGGCCTAAGGGAAGAACTTATAAGTTCTTGAGGGAAAAAGATGGGAATAATGGAAGAAGGGATGAAATACACTAAACTAAGGGAAATATGACAAAACTAAGTTAAGAAAGGGGATTTAAACTAGTTTAAACAGACTGATTAAACAACTGACCTGAGCCGGTAGAAAAACAACACCTCGATCGCTGTAGCGGCAAACGAGATCTGAGGTAACTCACGCCTAGCATTGTGGGATATAAGGGGAGCCTCGAGCCGGTGGAACCAACTCTCGAGCTTTTAGAGTGGCCGAGTCGGAGCCGAGGTCGGCTCCGAACCCATCCAGCAAGAATGAAGGCAAGATAGACAACTTAACATCTCTTAATTCTGATTTTGTCTTATGTCATTGAACCTTACCTTTCATCTAAGATTTTTGCAGAACACCCCTGATTTTACCTCTTAATTTTACCTTGTCCAACCCTCATAAAACTTGTGATTCTCTAGTAAATCACTGAGGATTGCAATTTCAAACTAATGCTAGATATTAGACTTTCATACTTTATAGTTAATTTGCCAAGAAAATGCATGCTAATGTAAAACCTGTTCCATTAATAAATGGACATACTGTACTCAGCCCATGTGCTGCATTAACATATTCACTTACTTACAGATGAAAGAGACCCAGCCTACTGGTGCAAGAAAGATCCAACTTTGTATCATTAAAGTGACAAGTATGATTATACAAAGACAGGAAGTACTGCACTCCTAAAGTCTGTGGCGAGCCAAAGCTGGCAAAAAGGAAATAACAGTAAAATGAAACAGAATATCCAGTAAGTTAAATTTGCAGAGCAGGAAGCCATACAGTCATCCCAAAAGAAAAAGAAAGACTACAAGTATGTGCAGAAAATGGTTGTGCATGATCTTTAATGGTACTGCAACAGCTCTGAAAGGTGCTTCTTCAACGCTGAGCCAGGAACTTCTTTATATATATCTTTTCCCTAATATGCAAAGTAGGAGATGTATATATTTTCTTACCCAGGCTATCTAGCATACATCTTTTTTATCATTAGACAGCATGGCATTAGCCGATTTCAACTTGGAGGCCATAGCTCTAGGGCTAAACATCAAGTTTGTCTGCAAGTATTTGTATTCTACCCTTCAGATATGCAATGCTCTTCTTTGTTTTCTTTTGTGGCAAAACAGTTTACTTCTGGCACAACCCATTTTTTTTTATTTTCCGAAAAATGTTTTGTTTAATGTCCCCTTATGTAGTTCTCTAACCTGCTTAGCTGGTCTGCTAGATGGCTGATGCAGACCCATGGATTAAGCAACTTCCCAGAGATGCATGGTTCAATAACACAGAGGCTAAGAGTGGGTACCTCTCTGTTTATGTACCACATAACTGCTAAGTTATCTAGCTTTACCAACAGCAGTCTTGCTTTCCAGAGTTCTTTGAATGCCATCATGCCTTTGAGGACTGCCAACATTTCTTCTGGGTGTATATGACATCTTAGGAATGTTTGGTTTAATTTTTCCTGGACTTGAAGACCACTGAAATGTGTGCCCCAAGCCAGATCTGGAACACAGGTGTTTAAAATGTGATTTTCTGGCCAGACCTGGAAGGATACCCCTCTGTTAGGGTGCAAGCCTAGATCCAACACTAATTATTTTTTTGGCAAGAGAGAAGCTGTATCTTGTGGTTGAGGAAATGTCTGCACTGACAACGCACATTCTTGAAGTACCAATGACTCTACCTCATGTGGAATTTTGCTAGGGGAATCATCAAAATGCATGATGCCATGCATCCCAAGCCTCTGAGGACTTCCCTAGTAAAGATGATTATTCGGCTCAAAAGAGACTAGAAGTATTGGATTAGGAAGGTGTTTTTTCCTCCTCTGGTAGGAGGGCCACTCGATTTTGTGTGCCCAACAGGGCTCCTAAGAACACCAGCTTGTGTGTTGGATTCAGGTTTGACTTTTTTATACTGAGAGTAAAACCCACATTTACTGAAAATATTCATGGTCAAGCGAAGGGATACCTGAATCAGGCAATCGTCCACACAGGATAAATTTGAATGCCCTTTGTCCTGCAGAAAGCAATTACTGGGGCTGTACATTTCTGAAAACTCTGGGTGCAGTAGACAAAAAAAAAAAGGGCAGAAGAGAAAATTGGTAATGCATTCCACCTGCTCTGAGGCACAGATACCTCCAGTGAGCGCTTGAAATGGGGAAGTGGCAGTAAGCATCTTTTAAGTCTAGAGTGACTAAGAAAGCCTGGAGTGCTAAGATGGGCAGAAGTTTTTGTACAGTGAACATTTTGAATTTGGAGACCAGCATGATCCTGTTTTGCCCTAACAGGTCTGAGGCAGGCTTCCAAGTCTCTTTCTTTCCTTAGCATTAAGAACAGTCCTGAGCAGCAGCTTGTACCCCATTCTTTTACAGACTGGTTTTATGGAACCCTGAGCTAGCAAAAGATCTAACCATACTAATGCCTCCTGCAGCTGTTCTTTTGGGATGGAAGAAATACCTGCCGACTTTGGGAGTGTGGTCAATTGTAGTTTGTAATGTGATTTTACTGTGTATACAACCTATTGGTCCTGGGTAGTGTTTGTCTATTCCTTTAAGAACAGGAATAGTCTCCACCCCAGTTTCTGAAGGAGCAGTGGGACTGGTAGAAAGGTGCCTGGTTGAGTCCTTACTCGACCCTGAGGTCAGAGCCCGCTAAACCTGTTTCCTTGGTCAGTTTGCCATTTCATCTGCTGTTTTTGTTGTCTGTTCCTTCCTGTCCTTCACCCTCTTTGCCTGGATTGAGAGGAAGGAATGGATCAGGATTTTTGTAGGGTAATTCTTTCTAAACCTTAGTGGTTATACTGGCAATAAGTCTTTGACAGTCTGTATGGATTTAGCCATGTCCTCCAGCTACATAAAATTGCTTCAGCATTTTGGGTCCAAACAAAAAGTTCTTGTCAAAAGGTGCTGCCAGGAGTTTGGATTTCAAATGTTCTAGCAGAGGCTGCTCCCTTAACCAGACAGGCTTATGAATATAATGGACCCAGAGGCAGATGCAAGGGGAACAGGAGTTGCAAAGTTCAAGCAATTGTTTAGAGACGGCACTTCACCTATGTCCTCCAGTTTCTCCTTCATTTGTTCCAGGATCTTCTAGAATTTGACCATGTGTATCTGGCAACCGAGAGCTCTCATTGCCAGGGTGGCAGAGGTGTAAAAGTTCTTGCCAAATCTGTCAAGGGTCCTACCTTTTTTTCTCATTTGGCAAAGGGTTTCTAGAGACACGACTTACTGCTCCCTTGGGACCTCAAGATACCACCTCAAGATCGGCCACAGGATTTCTAAAAAGGTGCTTTGGGAATACAAGACCCTGTAAAAATGGTCAGGTTTCCTGGGAGCAGGTGGTTAGGAGTCAGGCTCTGGGGAAGTGTCAAGTATGACATTATCCACTACCTCTAGTACTGCAGGTTTGTGTTCGTACCCTTTTCTTGGATTGAGGGTAGTATTGAGCTTCTCAACTGAGAAGTTCCCTCAATTTTATGAGGTGTCACCCCAAAAGATGAAGTCCTCAGGTAGTGAAGCTGAAGTAAGATTTTCATTAGACTCTGAATCAGCATATGAACCAGTGGAAATTTGATCAACACATGCTAATTCCTCCTCATCAACGTCATAGTAATCAGTGGACTCCTAGGGGAAAAGGTCCCTTTGTTTTTCCAGGAGAAAATCCTGTAGCAGGGGCTTTTGGCAGGGCTATGCTGTATGGATCTCACAGTTTATATTATAGGCCTAGTGATATTGGGAACCAGAAGTCCTAGGTTGTGGCATACTGGATGCAATCTTTTTAAGTCTAGTCTTTGGCTTGGGTCTGGGTGTAGCTTCGATATACTGGGGCCAGGCTGCTGATGGGCAGCCATGGCCTGTGCTCGTCCACTGATGACTCACCTCTAACTCCCCCTCGGAAGACCTGGTGTGGGCATCAGAAGCAGACGCCTGTAAAGTGGCCAGAACTTTGTGGTACCTGTGTGGGTATGAATGACTTCCATGAAATTTAGGGAAACTGCAGCCATTTATCATTATAGTTCCTTCAAAATAGTAGAATCAGCAGGAGTCCCTGTCATATAGGGAGTATACACAGTTGTAAACATGCTAATGTCTCTGAGTTGCATTTCATGTGGTGCACATTCCATGTTGAGGCAAACTGATAAGCTCATCCAAATTACCACTGTAAATATCTCATAGTTAACAATGCAACAGTGGTCATGGAAGGACATCAAGAATTCTTTGTTTAAGGTTGCATTTAACAGCTGCCCTTTTACATCATTGGCATAAGATGAATTCTTAGCAAAGCACAGTCTGATAACTAAGCCCAAGGCAGTCACAACCTACCCCTGGTGGCTACAGTATCATAACCACAAACCATAACATGTTTAACAACCTTAATGATGATGTGCAAACTGACAAAATCAAAGTAACCTATTATCTTTTCTCAAAATGCATTTCTTCTGTAGTTGCTTACCTTGGTTGATCTTCTACTACTTAAGTTTGCATTCTCACTTTTCTTTTTAAGAAAGATCTCTCTTCAAAAAATACCCTCCATAGTCATAATATGCTCTGCCCGCATTCATAAGTCTGCAGGAAGCACAGTTTCCTTGCTGACATCACGTTGGGGTCAGCACAGTCCATTATGTAGCCAGTAAGAGAGAAAAAGGCCTACATACAGAATCTTTTCAGATGGAGGCAGCTTTACTTGTACGTTTTGTCTAATTTTCAATTTTAAGGTCAGATTAACCAACAAAGTGTAAAAAGAAGTTATGTACTCACCATAATGTTCCATCTGAGTTGTTGCACTTTACTGATGCCCTAGGGAAAAGGTCTCCACATCGCCCCCATCACTACCCTGTGCCCACATCCTAGTCTACTTACACCATCCAGATTACTTTAGTGGTTATACTGGCAATAAGTCTTTGACAGTCTGTATGGATTTAGCCATGTCCTCCAGCTACATAAAATTGCTTCAGCATTTTGGATCCAAACAAAAAGTTCTTGTCAAAGGTGCTGCCAGGAGTTTGGATTTCAAATGTTCTAGCAGAGGCTGCTCCCTTAACCAGACAGGCTTATGAATATAATGGACCCAGAGGCAGATGCAAGGGGAACAGGAGTTGCAAAGTTCAAGCAATTGTTTAGAGACAGCACTTCACCTATGTCCTCCAGTTTCTCCTTCATTTGTTCCAGGATCTTCTAGAATTTGACCATGTGTATCTGGCAACCGAGAGCTCTCATTGCCAGGGTGGCAGAGGTGTAAAAGTTCTTGCCAAATCTGTCAAGGGTCCTACCTTTTTTTCTCATTTGGCAAAGGGTTTCTAGAGACACGACTTACTGCTCCCTTGGGGCCTCAAGATACCACCTCAACATCGGCCACAGGATTTCTAAAAAGGTGCTTTGGGAATACAAGACCCTGTAAAAATGGTCAGGTTTCCTGGGAGCAGGTCGTTAGGAGTCAGGCTCTGGGGAAGTGTCAAGTATGACATTATCCACTACCTCTAGTACTGGAGGTTTGTGTTCGTACCCTTTTCTTGGATTGAGGGTAGTATTGAGCTTCTCAACTGAGAAGTTCCCTCAATTTTATGAGGTGTCACCCCAAAAGATGAAGTCCTCAGGTAGTGAAGCTGAAGTAAGATTTTCATTAGACTCTGAATCAGCATATGAACCAGTGGAAATTTGATCAACACATGCTAATTCCTCCTCATCAACGTCATAGTAATCAGTGGACTCCTAGGGGAAAAGGTCCCTTTGTTTTTCCAGGAGAAAATCCTGTAGCAGGGGCTTTGGCAGGGCTATGCTGTATGGATCTCACAGTTTATATTATAGGCCTAGTGATATTGGGAACCAGAAGTCCTATGTTGTGGCATACTGGATGCAATCTTTTTAAGTCTAGTCTTTGGCTTGGGTCTGGGTGTAGCTTTGATATACTGGGGCCAGGCTGCTGATGGGCAGCCATGGCCTGTGCTCGTCCACTGATGACTCACCTCTAACTCCCCCTCGGAAGACCTGGTGTGGGCATCAGAAGCAGACGCCTGTAAAGTTGCCCCAGACCCAAACAATGAATCAAGTCCTTCGACCTATGTGGATGTGGCCTGAGCTGCTGGCACAGTGGACCCCAAAAGGGTCTCAGTAGAGACCCTCAGCCTCATGCTCGGTTGTCAGATAGATGGTGTAGGTGTTTCTTCTTTAATATTCACGAGTCTGGGTGGCCTGTCAGACAGCAAAGGATTTTCATCTGCTACCCTAACATGCTTACAATGCTTCTCCCTTAGTTTAAGAGAAAGGTCAGAGTCAGCATGACCAGTGGATGCAGTACTGTGCAGATGCCACTGATGCCTCCTTTCCTCGTCTAAAAACTCAGCTAATGAACCAGCCCAACAGTTAATAGAATGACTTTTAAAATGAGCACAATGTGAAAAGCTGGACATGTCGTGCTCCAGACCCAGGTAAAAAAGACAGAGTATGGAAGTCGCCGTATGGAATTAACTTTCCACATTCAGGACAAATATTCCTCTTAGAGGACATCAAATACACCGCTACAATGAAAAACAGTAAATGGTTCTCCAATGAGGCACTTAGCGTTGGGAAATCTCTGGCGCAGACTGACCAATGCACTCTATACATTAGATGGTTTGGGTTCTGAAGGCAAAAAAAAAACTGTCACAGGTCGACGATTCTTATATCCATACATCTTGACATCAGTGAGTAGCCATCCACTGGGCCTGGAGGAGGAGGGGGAATAAAGTCTCTGGTATTTGGCCTGCCCAACAGTTTTCACAGCAAGGAAATCCCTATGTTGCTATTACTGTAAAAGTGAAACACGAGAAACATATTTGTGTAGCCTTGTAGGTGCTGGTGGCTGAGAATCAGGTTCCCAAACAGGATCTTCACAGATGTCCTCAAATGCCTGAATTACTGAAGGAACAGTCAGTGACTCGGGCGTCTTTATGCACATAAAATTCATCCATTACTTACAGGAATCTAAGCATTCCTTTGCTTCCCACCTGAAATACTCACAATTCAGATTAAGGAATTCCCAAAAAAGACATGTCTTATTTTGTGTGTGTGTGTGTGTGTGTGTGTGTGTGTGTGTGTGTGTGTGTGTGTGTGTGTGTGTCAGGGCATCTGAAAACAAGGTTTCGCCTCATCTATGTCACAACAAAGGAGGAAATTCACTGAACTAAGCAAGTGTAGATGTCTTCTTTGCCAATATCTGGTTATGAAGACTGCTCAGAGAGGTCCCTCTCTTTTTACTGGCAAGGCAGGAGGTGGCACTCTGGAAGTGCTTGGTTTGAGATATGAATCCTCTGCAACACCATCACATACTCTTCTATGAGGACACATCAGTCAAACAGGAGGCTGAGACAGATGTCAGTCAGGAGGACATCACAGAAGCAAGTGTCACAATTCCTGGCAGCGGCAGAACAGGTTCAACTGCCCTAGGTTTTTATTTCAACAAGGAGAAGATTGCCTCTTCACCAAGGTTCAGAAGCTCCACTAAAAACTGATGGTCTATCCAGCATGGAAGAACGGTCCATGGCAGTGCATGGCATCAACTTACCCTCTTGCAGAGCATGAGAGCCAGCACCTGAATTAATAGGCTAACAAGCCCTACAGAACTGCAGTGGCAAAGCCTTTTCTGGATTTGGAGTAGAGAGGTAAGTGATAGTGCTTGGTGAAAGTGTGCACTGAGCTCCAGGTTGCAGCTTCTAAAATGTCCTTGGTTGGTACTCCTCTGAGGAAAGCTGCTGAAGTGGCTGCTGCTCTGGTAGAATGAGGCCTAATGCCCTTAGGCACTGATTTGCCATGTTGTGCATAACAGAAGCGGATGCAGTGTCCTTTCCATTTCGAGACTGTCTGCTTTGTAATAAGCTTTCCTTGTGATCCTGCAGCATATAGTTGCACAGTCTTTCTGAAAGCTTTTCTTTTGTCCAAATAGAATCATAGCTGTCTGTGTATATCCAAAGCGTGCAGAAGTCTCTCCCCTTTATTCTGGGGATTTGGGTAAAAAGTAGGTAAATGAATGGTTTGGTTTAAGGCCACAATGGAGACCACCTTTGGCATGAATGTTGGGTTTGTCCTAAGAGACACCCTGTCCTGATGAAAAATGAGGAAAAGTTCCACAGCCATTAATGCCTGTAACCCTGAGACTCTTCTTGCAGAAGTTATTGCTAGGAGCAGAGCAGTTTTCCATGACAAGAATTTTAGATCAGCTGTGCTGGCTGGTTCAAAGGAGGCAGTGTGAGTTTTTCTAAAACAAAATTGAGGTCCCAAGTAGGTACTGGTGTTCTCCCTGGGGGTCTTATATTTTTTGCCCCTCTGAGGTACTGTCGTAGTAGAGGATGTGAAAAAATAGGAGGTTCCTTATTATAATGAGCTGAAATGGCAGAGGCATGGATTTTAATAGATGAGAAAGATAAGCCTTTGTCCAGCATCTCAGTTAGGTATTGTAAAATCTGAGGTATATTAGGGACAAGTGGTTCGAGCCCTTGTGCCTGGTTCCAAGCACAGAATCACTTCCATTTTTCTGCATAAGATTTCCTAGTGCTGGGCCTCCTGGCTTCTAAAATGACATCCATAACAGCTTTAGAGAGAGGTGCAGTCTGAGTGGCTACATTATCTGCCATGCTGCCAGGTTTAAGGTTCTGAGTTGACTATGCAGAATCTGATTGTCTTATGTCAGAAGATGAGGAATTTGTGGTAGAAGCCAAGCTGGGCCTTGAGACAAATTCTTTAAGATTGGGTACCAGTGTTGGCCAGTGGCCAGTCTGGTGCAATCGGGATCATTTTTGGCCTTTCTTGTCTGACTTTTAGTAGTACCTTGGTGAGAAGAGGCATCAGAGGGAAGGCACAGACTGTCAGGCCTTTCCAGCTGAATGATAGAGCATCCACTTTCCATGCTTGAGGGTGATAAGTTCTTGTGCAAAATTTCTGTATTTGGTAGTTGTGAGGGGAGGTAAAGAGATCTATGTCTGGGCGTCCCCATTTCTTTGTTATCATGCTGAACACTTGTGGATTTAGCTTCCATTCGTGAGGATCCATGAGATTTCTGCTTAGTTCGTCTGCCAGTGTATTTTTTGTTCCTGGCAGGAATTGTGCCTGCAGATGTACTTGATAGGTCAGTGCTGTGTTCCACAAATTCATGGCTTGTCTGCATAGGGGGGTAAGAATGTGTGCCCCCTTGCTTGTTTATGTACCACATAACTGTGGTATTGTCCGTCTTTATTAATAGTTGTCCTGGATGTATTAGGTCCTTGAAAGCTGTCAGGGCATTCTGTACAGCTAGCATCTCTTTTTGATTGATGTGAAGATGCATTTGTTCCTTGGTCCACGTGTCATGAATACATTTTCCTGCCATATGTGCCCCCCAGGTATAATCCGATGCATCTGTTGTTATTTTCTGCCTGGCTGTGGGTAAAGTGAAAGGCTGTCCCTTGTTGTGGTGACAGGCCTGGGCCCACCATCAAAACTCCTGTTGTAGGCAGGGGATTAAAGTTATGATTGTCTCCAGACTGTGACAATGCTGAGTCCAAACACTTTTTAGATAATTGTAGTTTCCTCATATGCAGTTTTGCATATGGAATTAGTAGAATGCAGGATGCCATGAAGCCCAGGGCCTACAGAATTTTTCTTGCAGGGAGCTGGGTTTTTGTTGCCATCATTTGAAAGTAATGAGTCAGTTGCCTTTGTCTGGCGTGAGATAAGCCATCTGGGCAGTTGTATTTAAGCTTGCACCCAGGAATATTATCTCTTGAGAGGGCACTAGTTTTGATTTATTTTCTTTTACTGTGTACCCTAGGCAAATTAGCAATCTTTTTACAAATGCCAGATGCTTTAGAAGAATGTCCTTGCTCTCTGCTTGAATAAGGCAGTCGTCCAAGTAGGGATATATTTGAATTCCTTTTTGTCTGCAAAATGCAATTACTGGTGCCAGGCATTTTGTGAAGATCCTGGGCGCAGTAGATAAGCCAAAGGGCAGTGCAGAGAATTGGTAATGTATTGAGCCTGCTATGAATCTGAGGTATCTTCTGCAAGATTGTCTGATTGGGACATGCAGGTATGCCTCCTTGAGGGCCAAAGTAACTAGCCAAACCTTCTTGCCCAGCATGGGCAGAAGCTGTTGTGTTAACATTTTGAATTTTGGAACATCCAGGAACGTATTTAGGATTGACAGGTCCAGTACTGGTCTCCAAGCTTTGTCCTTTCTGGGTACTAAGAAAAGTCTTGAGTAAAATCCTTGTCCCTGTTCTTATTGAGGAACTGTTTAAACAGCTCCCATGTCCATAAGAGCAGCAATCTGTTTTTGTGCCTCTGCCCACTGGTTTAGTGGCAGGTCTGGCATACCTTTTGATTTTGGAAGCGTGTGGAAGTGGAACCTGTAACCCTGAGAAACAATATTCAGCACCCATTGGTCCTGGGTCATCATGTGCCAATTTTTTGAGAAAAGTGCTAGCTTCCCCCCTAGGGGTGCTGTCAAGAGGTAAGTGCTTGGCATTTGCAGAGGGAAGTCATTGGGACTGTTTCCTATAAGGTTGTGATTTGTCTTCCCCTCCTTTGGGGGTGGCCACACCCCATTGCTTAGGTCTGTAGGAGCCTTGGGGTTGAGATCTGCCTCTTTGTGGCCTGTCTGACACCGGAAAGGACCAATTTTTTGAAGGCCAGTTTCTGCTAAATCTAGGTGGTTGGACCTGTAAGAAATCTTTCACTGTCTGCATTGACTATGCTTTATCCTCCACTTTCTTTAATACCTCTTCTGCCTTAACACCAAACAAAGTATCATGCTGTAATGGAGCATCCAATAATTTTACTTTAACATGGTCAGGTAAACTTTGTTCTTTCAACCAAGCATGCCTTCGAATAACAGAGCCTGTAACTGCGGCTCTATAAGAAGCCTCTAATGAATCAAAACCACATTGCAGAGTATGCCTTCCCACTTGTTCAACTGCATGCAATAAATCCTGCATTTCCTTACTGTCAGAACCTTCTGTATTTGAAACCATTTTCTGCTTTAACAAAGACATGAGGTACTGTTGGTATTTAAGCATGTGAAACTGACAGTTTAAAGCTCTTACAACTAAAGCAGCAGAAGTGTAAACTTTTTTCCCCCATCTGTCCAGAGCTCTGGAATCCCTATCCGAGGGGACAGGATTTTTAGCAGTAGAAGGCATAACCCCTTTAGGACCCTGGGAAATTGTTTCTGGGTCTGCAGCGGGGTTTTTGTAAAGAAATTTGTGAGAATCAGGGACTCTGTAGTACCTGCCTGGCTTGACTGGTGCAGGGGGTAAAGAATCAGGAGACAGACTGGATTCAGAAAAAAAATCAACAATATCAAGCACAGGGGGGATAGCCAGGGGCCTATGCTGAGGCAATAAAAGGAAGTCTCTGAGCCTTTTCTTGGATTCAAAATAATCCTGGCTCTCCCAATGGAAATGTTCCCTCATGGTGTGCAGGGTTTCCCCAAAAGAATAATCCTCAGGCGGAGAGGCTGAAGGTATGGACTCTTCTGCATCAGAGTCCTCATAGGGAGGGAGATAATATCCTTGATCAGAAGAGGAATCAGAGGAAATGGAAACCTGGTCAGAGGAGTCATAATCAGTGTCTTGCCTAGGTCTTTTGTCAGGAGGGGGATGGGAACCCCTGATTAAGGTAATTAGGTCTTCAGCCATTTTAAGCATCTGTTTCTTTGGCATGGATGACTGTTCAGGAGAATGCTGTACTTGTTTCCTTGTCTTTAATGGTGTTTTTGACTTTGCCTTTGCTGCTGTAGTGGGCTTAATTGTATGCTGTGAAGGTCTGAAAACAGCCTCAGAAGCCGATGCCTGCTCAGTGGCTCTGGACCCATCTGAGGGAATAGTTTCTGTAGGCCCAATACCTTGAGATTCCACAGGCCTCGGTGTCTCCACGTGGCTGTCGGTTACGGCCTGTGGCTCTGAGGTAGCAGGTGTCAGGGGCTGCGAAAGCGCCTCACTGAGAACCGGTGAACCAGCGACTGGCCTAGCAGAGTCTTCGTCATCGGTTTTGGACTTCGGATGCCTGTCCTTTTCTTTGTCTTTGCGTTTTTTGTAAATTCCCGTCGTCGGTTGTTCCAACGGCATTATGTAATTAAACCTTCGGCCAAAATAATGTAAAGCAAAATCAAACCGACATTTAATAGTTTGTTTATTGAATCTAGCACAAAACCGGCAACTAGTAATGTTGTGGTCAGGGCCTAGACAAGGAATACAGTAAGAGTGAAAGTCCTTATGAGGTATTTGCTTCCCACAAGAAATACAATTATTAACTTTTACTGACATCGGTCTGGAGCAAGAAAAAGTTTCCCCAACGGGGTACTTAGCTTTATTGAAGACTTCGGTTCTGAAATTCAATTTTGAAAATCTCAGGAGATGGCCGACCGGCACTTGGGACTGCTTTTGCTTTGGGCACCGCACGGCAAGAAAGACTGAAGAAAATGGCATCGGTTGCAACTTTTATACTGCTGACACACTGACGTCAGGGAAAAGGCGGCAGCAACTGACACCGGACCAAGACTTTGGAACTCAGGCCGACTGTGGGTCACCTGCCAGCAGGATAACCCAAGTGTAATGACTGCAACAGTGAAACACGATGAACATCCTAGTCTAATATCCCAATTGCCCCACAGCAATCCTGTACAATGAACCACTCTAACAGCTCATAGCGTTAATCCTCTGCACTAACTGCCAGACTATGCAGTTGACTTCCCTGTATACAACAAAGTGAGCAATGACTCTGATGCGGTCTTGCAATGTTTGCTTGGCATGAAGAGGAGTGTGGCAATCTTAATTTTTGCTGGTGTAAGATCTCAGCTGCCTGTACAGATTCATGGTGTGAAAAATCCTAAAGGTTAGGATGAAAAAAAAAAGGGCAAACAGGCAGTGTAGTTAGCAAAAATTCTGGAACTACTTTTAGTACAAAGGAAAGACTGAAACAGCATGTCATGGTCTTCTTACTGAAGATGTAGGTTTCTATTCACAATGTAACTTGAAGCTCAGAAATCTTCAGTGGCTATCAGTAAGACTGTCTTCCATGGCATGAACTTCAGTGTGGCAGAGCGACCCATTTCAAAAGAGGTCCCAAGGTGAAGGAATAGGTTGTCTTAAATGGATGATATTCTTGAATAACAGTCTGGAAGACTGTATAGGATGAAAGCAAGCATAAACAGCCAAGAGGTGAAATCTGATGTAGATGTAGGGCAAGCTACTGTAGAATCAATGGAATGATCCATCTGTTCGCTGTAACACCAACTAAAAATCTTTCCCATTTGTCCAAATATCCCTGCTTTCTGTTGCGCTGGATTTTCTGGCCTCTTGCAAGATGCAAATTATCTGTACAGAAAACAAGTACTTGTGGGGGGTGAACTAGCCTTTGAATAGACCAGCCTGAACTCAACCATGCAATGAGGTTCAGACTCCGAGATTTTGAACAAATATTGATCAAAATATTACAGTAAGATGAGTGACATTAACAGAAAATCCACTCAAGAAAAGCACTCCTTTCCCTGGAAAAACATCAATATGTGCATCATCAGAGAGACATGGTTCAAGACCAGCAAAAGTACTCCATCAGTGCAGAGTTTCAAAATGTATCACCCACTCAGGCCCATGGCAAAGGCACTAAAGATGGTGACTCCCCCATATTCTTAAAACAAGTTTCACCTCCAGACTCAGAGACATAATAATGACCTGGAACTCTTCTAAATACCACTTACTTATTAACAAAATCTGTTGTCATATACAGTTAATGATAGGACTCTCTATGCCCCCCTTGGCCCATACCTCCTGCCTGACTAGTATGTTGTCTCTATGTATTGGAGCAAACACCATTCTCCTGGGAGACTTCAACTACCCCCTCCATAAACTGGGAGATGTACATCAAATAAATATATATATATATATATATATATATGCACAGAAATTTCTGGAGTTCAACAATGCAAACTCTCTGGATCTTAATCTGCACCCCAACCATCAGTGACAAATTCCTAGATTTGGTCCTTTAATATGGGGCCAGTTTTGCTTCCCACTAATTTTCCCCCATGGACAAATTGGCCCACACATCAGTAACACTCGCCATAAGACTGAAGCAACTTCCAATACCTCAGTACTCAGTGATTATGTGAATGCTAATCTACTAAACCTGAGTGACGACCTGGCTATATTTCAAAAGCCCTTCCACCTTGACAACCCCACTGCTTATGCAGAATCCTTTACTGCAAGCTTCTATGCCCATGTAAATAGACACGCCTGTCCCCACATAAACAAATACAATGTGAAATCCTAAAATAAATCCCAATGCTCTATAACAAAAGAAAAAAATCATTACAGGCACAAATAAATTTAACTCTCAAGATGCCAAAATTGCTCATTAAATTAAACTCCAGACCCCGATCAAATCAAGCAAAGCCAGATAGGAGGTAAAAAGGATGCCTGCCATTTAACTGATAGCTTTTTTATAGAGTGCTGAGAAAACAAACAACAAATTCGACAATAGTGGAGTTTTCTTTTTTACTCCACTGTTGTGGGACCTCATAGTGGGTATATACACATTTGAGCAGTGTGTTGGGTGTCTGCCCCACATAGGGAAAGTCACTTCTGAGGTTTGGCAAAACTTGTTTCATTTGTTTGATCAGCCAGTCCAATCTGAAGCTAGCTGTATGAGTTCTGCCTGGTTTCCTCTTGCATACAGAAGGCATATGTAAGTCAACTGTTCCATGAAATTGAGAACGCAATGGCTGCTCAAGCCTCCTTTGCAAGGATATCTATAATTAGAAGTTATGTACTCACCATAACGTTCCATCTGAGTAGGTAGCTTCATTTGTCTGCAACCTGTGGGTCTTGGATCCGATATCGGATCCGAGCCGGCAACTTGTTTCAAGCTAATGGATCTGAGCTCCTAGCTCCTCCCTTCACCCATAATGCCCTGCTAACCCTCCTTGACCTCAGATCGAGTTTGCCCCTCAATATTTACCCAAAAAAATGGGTATCCAACTACCAATAGATCCGAAGAAGGCCAGGGGGAAGGAGGGGAGGATGGTTGCAGACAAATGAAGCTAACTACTCGGATGGAACTTTATGGTGAGTACATAACTTCTAAATCTGAAGTAGGGAGTTCATTTGTCAGCAACCTGTGGGACAGAGTCCCCAGCTACCTGCACCTTGGGTGGCCATCATGGAAGGATATTGCGAAGCACCACAGAGCCAAAGGATGCTCTCCCTCTAGAAATCACGTCCAGTTTGTAGTGGTTAATAAAGGTATGAGATGAAGCCCAAGTAGATGCTGAACAAATATCATCCAATGGGACTCTAGACTTGAAGGTCGCAGAAGTAGAAATGGAGCGGGTGGAATGAGCACGAACTCCTTCTGGTGCGGGTCTCCCAGAGACTTGATACGCCAATAGGATACATTGAGAAATCCAGCGTGATAAAGATACTTTTGAAATTGCTTTCTCCAAATTAAATTTGGCAAAGGAAACGAACAGCTGGTCGGATTGCCTACGGCCAGCTGTTCTATGAGTATAAAAACAAAGCTGCCTATGAACATCTAATGAATGCAGCTTGTACGCTCCCTTATTCTGACATTTAGGGAAGAAAACCGGCAAATTTATGGATTGATTTATGTTGGTTTCTGATGCTATCTTGGGGAGAAAAGAGGGATTGATCTTGAGGTACACTCTGTCTGGGTGAAAGATCAGATAAGGAGGCTTCACAGAGAGAGCTTGAAGCTCCGAAACTCTCTTTGCTGAAGTGATGGCTACAAGGAATGCTGTTTTCCAAGACAGGAATTTGAGATCTACTGAAGCATCGGGTTCAAAAGGTGGAGCAGTCAGGGCTGGAAGAACTAATGCAAGATCCCATGGGGTCTAAGTAAGAAGGTGCCCTTGAGAAAGGTTTTACACAACTTGGCCGACATCAAAGGCCCTGTATCATGTCCCACATGGTAATGTGATATGGCTGCCAATTGCACTTTGACAGTTGAAGAACTAGCGCCTTCTTGAAAGAGTTTGGTTAGGAAGTCTAATATAGACGGAAGAGGAGCCGTAAAGGGATCTAGATCATGATGCTCCGCCCAGATGGAAAAACGTTTCCATTTACTGCGGTACACTTTCCTGGTGGAAGGCTTATGCGCTGCAACAAGGATGGCTTTGACTGGTGAAGAGATACCGGGAGTCCTAACTAGGAGTGGAACTGGAGCAACCAAGCTGTTAGTTTGAGATTGCCCAGGTTTGGGGTCGGTAAGTTCGACGGATGGGAGATGAGATCCAGAGTGGGATCTAGAATCCAAGGAGGATTCACAAGGTGAGACCACAGGTAAGGGAACCAAATTTGCCGAGGCCAGAATGGGGCAATGAGGATCATCCTGCTCCCCAACCGTGAGGCTTTCTGTAGGAGTTGCAGCATCAGGGGTAGTGGAGGATAGGCATAAAGTAGACCGGGTGGCTAAGCATGCACCAGAGCGTCTCTTGGAGTTTCCCCTGGAGGGGGGATTAGAGCGAAGAAATTGTCACATTTGGTGTTTGATGGAGACGCAAAAAGATCGCAGCAGGGTTGCCCCCATTTTGTGAATATCTGCTTCGCTACTAGTGGATTGAGAGACCACTCGTACGGGGTAAGAAGGGTGCGACTGAGCTTGTCTGCTAGGATGTTGGTCCGTCCCGGAATGTGCGTTGCAATGAGAAAGCGGTTGGTGGAGATCGCCCATTCCCATACTCTCATGGCTTTGCGGCATAGGGGGTAAGATCTGGTTCCCCCCCTGTTTGTTGATGTACCAGACAACCGACATGTTGTCCGACTGAATCGCAATCGTTCCTATGGGGAGGAGATCCTGAAGTGCTTGCAACGCGAACAGCACCGCTCTCATCTCCAGAACGTTGATATGCAGGGAGGTCTCTGCATTGTTCCACGTGCCTTGGACTGTCCTGCCTGAATAATGCCCCCCCCCACCCGAGGCGGGAGGCATCCGTGGTCACCGTGGCGAGAGGGGAAGAGGTGCAGAAGGGACGGCCCGTATGGAGGTCCGAGGCTTGGAGCCACCATAATAGAGCCCTCCTGCAAACCTTGCTGATAGCAATGGGGTGGTGAAGAGGAAGGGATAGAAAGGACCATTGCACTAGAAGTGTCCATTGCAGTACCCGCATGTTCAGACGGGCGCATGGAAGAAGTGTAATCGCTGCCGCCATGGAGCCTAGTGCCCTCAAGACCAATTCCGCTGGAGAAGTTTCTGATTGGAGGATGGCCCACACATGGAGTTGCAAATTCCGGATTCCCTCGGAGGTTAGGAAGGCTCGTAGCTCTCTGGTGTTTATTCTGGCACCTATGAATTCTATGACTTGTGTTGGGGCCAGAAGAGATTTGTCGACATTGATGGTAATGCCTAATTGTGGAGCTAGGCGGAGAAAGAAGTCTCTGGCTGAGCAAAGTAGATGTCTTGTTGAGGCGGTCAGGAGCCAGTCGTCCAGGTACGGAAAGACTTGTATTCCCTGGAGTCTCAGGTGGGCCGCAATCACTGCTAATACCTTGATGAACACCCTGGGGGCTGTGGTGAGGCCAAAGGGAAGGACCCTGAACTGATAGTGACTGGCTCCCAGCCGGAAGCGGAGGAACCTCCTGGATCGTCTGTCCATTAGAATGTGGTAGTACGCATCCTTGAGGTCTATAGAGCACATCCAATGGTTTTCCCTTAAAAGGGGAAGAATAGATTGAAGAGTGACCATTCGGAATTTTTCCTTGGTTACTGACAGGTTCAAGTGGGAAAGGTCTAGAATCGGTCTCAAGTCCCCCGTCTTTTTTGGCACCAAAAAGAACCTGGAGTAGAACCCTAATCCGAGCTGGTCTTGGGGGACGGGCTGGATGGCTCTTTTTCTTAGCAGCTGCTGAATTTCTGCAGCTGCGGCCTCCCACTGATCGGGTGGTACATCGGGGATGTTTTTGAGTTTGGGAACATGGAGTAATGGTATTTTGTACCCTCTGGATATAATGCGAAGCACCCAGCGGTCTGTAGTGATGGACTCCCATGCCGCTAGGTGCTCCGATAAGCACCCACTGACTGCCTCCAGAGTGGAAAACTGGACAACCCTTCAGGGCTGCTGCGCGGGCCGCTCAGAGAAAGGTTCTCTGGACCCAAAGTTTCTCGGAGCCCCTCTACCCCTGGGGCGGCGTCCTCCCTGTCCTCCTCTGCCACAGTAGGACTGGTTGTCCGGGGCAGGTTGGGAATGTTGCGATTTCCAGAACCACATCATCTTCTGACCCTTTTGGTTCTTCGAGAAGGACCGCTGGGGAGCAGAGAAGCGGACTCCGATGGCAGACAACGTCTTCCCGTCCTTTTCGCTCTGGACAAGTGTCTCGCGAACCGTTTTGCCAAACAGGGCAGAACCATTGAAGGGGGCGTTCGCAAAGGACGCTTTAAAAGGCTCCGCAAAGTCACAATGACGGAGCCAGGCCTGACGTCTCATGACTAGGCCTGCTCCGCTAGCCCTAGCGGCTCCCTCTGTGGCGTGGGACAATAGCCGCATAGATGTATTAGAAATTGATCTCAGAGTGGCAATTCGGGTGGAGTACAATTGCTTGTCATCCGCCGACATGGACTCAGGGGGGGGGCAGCGTATTCTTTGATAAGATCCCGCTGCATCCTGATGACATGTGCCATATAGTTCAGAGACCTTACCGAGAAAGTCGCTGAACTAAAAACTCGCTTCCCTAAGTGGTCCATCGAGCGGGACTCCTTGCTCGGTGGATGGACTGAGGGGCTCTCGTGAGCCAATTCCCTCTTCTTCGTGGCTGCCGCCGTCAACATGGCATCTACGGGGGGGGGGGGCCTTACTCCAGTGTGATCGGGTCTGAGGGGGGGCTAAGTATTTTGTCCGGGCGTTTTGGTATCAGCTCCACGGTGTCCGGATCCTTCCACGCCCTGGTGGTGATGAGGTCCACCAGGGGGTCGGCCAGACGGGACACCCAAGAGGTAGACGGGGCCTGCTTCGAATGCCTCCAGAAACACGGACTCGTCGGAGGAAGACTTGGGGGCAGACCACCCACCTCTGATCCTCAGCATCTCCATGATGTCTCCAAAGGAGACATCCTCAGGGGGCGATCTTGGGGAGCCTTCCCCTTCTTCCAAGTCCGTGTCCTCGGTTAAGAACTCAGGGGAGTCCACGTGCCTCTTCTTGCACTTATGCTTGCGGGGCACTTCATCGGGGGGGGGGGGGCTGTCCGAGGAGGCCTCGCCAGCAACATCTTGTTCCAATGGAACCATCTGTGACATTGAAGCAGGCTGTCCCTTTGGCCAGGTAATGGAAGCCTGGCCCAGCAGAGAGGGAAGTGCAGGGAGGAGCCGAAACAAGGACCAGGGGTCCGGATGCTCTCAACACAGCCCTCTCCACAACATCGAAGGCCGAGGTAGAACCACTCTCTCTTGAATCCGAAAGTTGGCTCCCACTCGGATCCGATGAAGGGATCAGAACCGGCACTGAGACCATCGGATCCGAAGGACCAGTGTGCTCCGACCTGGATGGAGCCGAAGGCACACTGAATCCCTCGGATCCGAAGCTCGGGCACGGCTCCGAGAGGTCGGATCCGACAGGCTCGAGGGCAGGGTCGGATCCAAAGTACCGAGTACTGTCAGCGCCGACCCACCCCCGGCTCCAACGCTGCTCGGCTCTGAACGCTCCGAACCTGGATAGCGGGTCGGAGAAGAAGCAATAGGGTGGAAAAAAGGTGTCGAGCTCCCCCCCGAAGGGGGGGGGGCAAGAGCACTCCCATCTGCAGCTGGGCCTGGATGAACCTTCGCATCATCTGGTCTAAGTCTGCATCGGATAAACTAAAGGTAGATCTCGAAGAGGTCACCGAGGCAGGCCTGGAATGCCGCCTCGATGGAGATCGGGCCTCCTCCTCCTCAGCCCCGGGGAGAAACAAGGAGATCGGAGCCGAGGAGGAGGAGACCAAGCAGTGGAGGGAGAAGCCCGCTTAGCTGGCGGGGCCGAAACAGAGGTCTCGGCCCGCCGCTTGTGGTGCTTCTCCCTCCGTTTCTCCCTCCTGGCCTCCCTGTCCTCCGACGTTTTAGTGGGAGTTTGAGTCCCGGACGGAGGAAGGGGGCAGGAATGGCAGCAACCACAGGCTGTGGTGGAGCCACGGGAGCAGCGGAGCTCTTTCAGTGCCCTGGGGTTGAACACTGCACAAATGGTACAGCCTGAGGAGAGGTGTTCAACCCCAAGGCACCGAGTGTGGCCATCAGCTGGGGAGAGCTTATGGCCACACTCGGTACATTTCGAGAAAATGGCTTTTGAGGCCTTAGCCATACTTAAAAGTAAAAGGTAGAACTACACAAACACACAGGCCCCAAAAACACAACACACACACACACACTAACGACCAAACGAAGGGAGGGAACTAATTAAAGAAAAATATTTTTATACTAAACGGTACCTAACACTTACAAACGTTAAAATTTGAAAGAAAAAAGGAAAGTTTGACAGAAAATATGAACTTATCTGACAATTCACTTGCTGAGCTCAAGGGGATCCAGCTATCCACAAGCGCGGCAAACTAGATCTGAGGTCATGGAGGGTTAGCAGGGCATTATGGGTGAAGGGAGGAGCTAGGAGCTCGGATCCATTAACTTGAAACAAGTTGCCGGCTCGGATCCGATATCGGATCCAAGACCCGCAGGTTGCTGACAAATGAACTCCCTACTTCAGATCTGAATTTCACCAGTTTATGATTTCCATGGGATGTATCTGATGCATATCCATCTGGGACATGTCCCATTTCCCTAGGATGTTGAGGAAGATGCTACTGTCTAGTTTCAGTTTAAGCAAATTTCTCAAATACCTGCATGGTTGGTCCTCTACTGGATTCTGTTGACCCATCTACTTGAAGACAGTTGCACAATTCAATGTCTAGAACAAAAGGCAGAAGTTATAATCTATAAAGAAGTCAAGAATGTATACCTTCTTGTCTGCTGATAGCCACATTAATGTAATGTGGTTTGCAGAACAAAAATGATGGCCATTATCTTTTTTACCTTAATGTGCTTGTTGTTCTGTTCCTGACTTTCCCAGGACATCTGCTTTGCACTTTCGGAAGCTGGGTATATACCCCATGCAATGTCCAAAGCATATGTGGGTCAGTGATTGGGTAGGATCCACAATGATAAACACAAAGTATGGGTTTGTCTTAAACTGAGGTGCCACCAGAGAACTCCTTCCTGATAAGTGGAATGAGAGAGATTTTCTTCTCTAATGATTGGCTGTGCTGCACCCACAGATTCCCATGGTAGTAATAATGACTGTCATGTGAAAAGTAGCAGAGAAAATCATGAGGACAGATACTGACAGGTATCCCGAAGCCTTCAGAAAGACCATGACTGTTAACTAGGCTCTATATATCATCTGGTGAAAGTAGAAGTCCAGAAGCAGATGCTTGTTCAAAGATTACATCATCCCAAAAGGGGGCATTAATAATTACCTGATTCAGCTCATACACGATAAAGTGCAGCCTGAGCCACAACGTCTAGTGTAGGCACATACTAAGCTTCCTATCTTGACCACAACAATCAGTACAAGAAGTTTCACAGAATTATATGACAGCCCACTAAGAAAGCTGACCTAAGGGTCTTTATGACATACTCACTTAACCAGAATCAGCGGGCACTTGCCAGCTTTTCCAGAATTTGCTTTACAATAGAGGACTGGAAATTGGAGACACAAGGCAGGCACTGGGCAGATCTAAGGCCCAAAATTGGTAGATGAGAACACCCTCCTAACCAGGCTGGACTCCTTGTACAACAGCAGAATAAAATGATAGTGGACTCTGCGAATTATGCTGGAATGACAAAATCTGTCATCTGCCCTGGGATATTCAGTTAGAATGTCAATCTATTTGACAGGAGAAGGGGATAAAATCAGGCCAGCCACCTTAATAGAAGAAAACGAAGATATGGAATCTGCATACTTACAGGCTACAGAAATGCCATCCATGCAAAGAATGACCGAGAGCTCCCCAACCCTATTTTCTAGGGAATGATTCAAACACTTCTAGGTGAAGGCAGAACAGAAAAAGGGCAGTCCATTATGGACCTAAGTCAGTATTTTCGTAAAGCAGGTGAGAGCAGATAGGAGCTATACAGGTGGTTACTATCATTCTTAGGTACATCTTGCACTAGGATTTTTAAAATCCACTTACAATGGGTATACCCGAGTGACAGGGATACAAATCCAGTGCTTCTAGATTCAGAAGAGAATGGCTTGACATTGCATAACACAAAAAACAAGCACAGCAACTAGGTGTTAGATGTTAATGCCCCAAAGTTCAAAGCAGTACACTCCTAATGTGGCACAATCATGACAGTTCTGCTATGGTTCCATTGGCCATCAAAAAATGGACATTAATGGTATGATCGTGCAAATACAAGTACAGATATAATATATCCAAACCACATGCACATCTAGCATCTGGGCTATCTTTATGAGCATCACATGACTCATGAGGATTCACAGAATTAAGTTTCTCAAACCACAGTACACCTACTGAGCCCTCACTGGACAACTTAACTGCTCACTCCATATGAATTAGTAAAGTAAAATGAAACTCCTGATGCTCTAATGTGGGAAGTTCAGTACTGACACCAAACACACACCCACAAGCTGGTTGCTAAATGTGCACCTTTACAAAGAGAGAGGTATGAGCCCAATCCACTCAGGAGCAGCAGCAAGAGCCTGACTCTGGCATGGATTTCATCAGTGACAGCTCTGAAGGAAATCTACTCTCCTAATCCCTTACCTTTTCTAGACTCCCATCTGCACAGCCAGTTTCAGTGCTGACTACCTTCTAAGTCACCATCTTTTTTGCATTAATTCTCCTGCCTGCACTAGTAGTGGTGATGCATGTCCTGCATATCGGACAGCCAGAGGAACACAAAATATTTATTTAAGCTCGGAATGCAGGAACTTTATCATGACGTGGCATTAAGAATAAGGTCCAATCTGTGCAAGCAGCAAAAAATACTGTAATTGGTAAGTGCACCAAGAGTATAACATTATGACATGCAACAAGAAGGTATGTGTTCATGTCAATTAAAACAGGTGTTAGAGACGTTTAGGAATTATGGCAAGATCAGGATTTTAAGAGAGTTAATAAATAAAATTTCCACTGAAGATGCTCTTCAAAGTCAGATCAGCCTACTGGAAATCATGCAATATGGGGGGTTCTGGCACAATTAAAGGAAATTAGCACGGTACTCCTGTCACTGACATAGTTGTTTGCTCCAATTTTTGCGACCCTACAAAGAGCAAACCTTCTTGTCTTACCAAAGCCAATATTTTTTTTCCTTTTGCGTCAGCACTGAAATAAAGCCCATAAAGTAATTAGTCTGCATCACATAATGCTGAGCTGTCAAATATGATCTCACAGCCAAGTACTAACATACAAGAGCAATACCAGCATACACAAGATGCACACAGAAGTAACAAGAGTAAAAACAGTTTAACTATTACAGACTGGTTTTAAAATACACATGAAAAATGATATGTCTTTAGCCAAAATAAACAGTTAAGAGTCTACTTGCCAATTATGAAGCAATAATAAAGAGGAAAGGACATTCACTTAAATGGAATAATAATTACAGCACTTTACCGAAAATGCACACAGAAATGCAATGAATACATGACTACTGCATGTTGGAACTGCATCACAAATAAATACTATACATGTACTAAAACTGTATTGTGCCTCACTGTTTATACATGCTACTTTACCTCAGTACAGAGATTTCCAGTTGAGACTGAAGTAATTTTAGCATTAGGCACACCTGAATAAACAGGCTTTCCCAAAGGACTCTGGGGCTGATCTGTTAAAAAAGCAAGAAAGCATAAACAAATAATTGGTTTTCATTAACAGTAATACTAGACTTTATATCTTTTAGAATACTACTCTACAATTCAAACAAAAGTGACAGTTACATCTAGTGGTAAAAGTCCATTAAACCTATTACATCTAGTGGCAAATCTTACTTCAAAAGCAACAAACTGTTCACCTACTGACTGCCAAGAATGACACAGAGTTTCAACTGACAATGCTAGACAAATATTCAGGCAAGTATTCAGGATTAATTAAGGTCATCAGAAGGCCATAGCCTGGAAGGGGAAAAACAGAGAGGTACTGACAACACTAGGGACGTCTCTGACACAGGCTAGGGACCATTCAATGAGTAGAGTAGTAGACAGCAGAAGAGAAAGTCCCTGAGGCAGGTGCATACTGATAGTGAATGTACATTTGTCTTTAAGTGAAGGAAATGGTTCTCTGCATGTCTCCCATTCCCTTCTGAACATTGCACAGTCAAGCTCGAGTCTTCCATAACACAGCACTCATCATTATGCATTGCTAAAGGGGTGCTAGCAGTAGTGGGTTATGTGCATCTTGGGCTCCAGTCTGTTTTCAATGCACAAGCCCCACACACAGCTTTATAGGACCATATGTAAATACAATGGTTTCTTGCCAAGGGACCATGCATCTGGCATTATTTTGCAAAGTGTGCAGCATGCTGTAAACAGAGGGCACAGGCAGGAATTTTGGAACTGTACACTGGCTTCCATAATTGCCCTCTCACCTGGAATACACAAAAGCGGAGTTTAAAGAAGTCTGCTATGCTTTTTAAGCCAAGGTTCGGATACACTAACGAGATATCAAATGAAGTGAAAGTATGACGTCCAAGACTCGCACTGCAGGCATTTCCTGCTCATGGGTGGTAATGGTCTGCCACAGTTCTGTTGGAGTAAATAAGGGGAATATTTTATCTAAACCACAAGCAGTACAGTAGACGGCAGAAGAAAAGTCTCTCTGGATTAATTTTTACATGCCAACTCAGAAGTAAAATTACAAGAACATAGTATTGTGAGTAAATTGATTAAATCTGTTTTTGAAGTAGCAGGTATAGGTACAGGTGAATCTTTTACTTCTAGCCATGTATAAAGCATGTGCAAGCAGGAACTCTACCACTGAGAAAGATTTGTGATGGCCTCAAAGGATATGTTTCAGAAGTGAGACAAGAAGGGAGCAGTTATTAGGATTCCCACGGAGGTCTGAAATAGGTACATATATAAATGGAGTCTGAAGTAAGTAGGTGCGAGTTGTGTTAGAGTAGTAGGAGAGGAATGTAGTACAAAGTTTTGCTTTGAATGTGTGGAGTTAAAAGAAGGGTGATATTTGAGAAAAGTTTAGTTTTAAATTTAAAGTAAACTAGTAAGACAAACATACTGGAAGGAGAGGAAATGAGTAAGGAAAAACTTAAAGGAGTTAGGAGTTATTGGAAAGCTGAGGAGGCAAGGACAGGGTTCAAGTCCGAAAAGGACACAATCAAACAAGTAAGCGCAAAGCAAATAAGACATCAATAATACAATGTAAAAGCATTGAAATTAGGGCTGTACATATGGATGAAAAAGAACAGAATCTGATGGGTACAAACAAAACTACTCAGGTTAAACATGTGCTTGAAAAGGAAGGCAGGAGTGAGATTTTGATAGGGGGTGTGTCAATGCAAAAAACCTCATCTGAAGAAATTACTTGAATAGCATGGGGATAGAAAGATACCTAAGCAGCCATTATGAATTTTACAAAAGGCAGGCACTCAAAGTAGAGGAAGAAAATAATTAGAAATAATAATAGAACGCATACGAGCAAAAAAGAATGACTGAAAACCTAAGTTTAGATAAAATGTCTGAAAACAGTGCAGAATAAAAGAGCAGCAGACTATCATGGTAGGCAAGCAGGTCCTAATTGTTTCCCATTATTTTGGCTTTGTCTCTGTTTCTCCCACTAAACAGAACACACTTATACTTAGTTTGGAATGAGAATATGGTGAATGAAACTAAACACTTGACCTGCTTGGCTCTAAGCATTTGCTTTTCTTGGGTAGTAGTTCTTTCTGAACTAAAATCTCGCTTCCTGGGCTGCTGCTTTCCATGGAAATTCTGACCTCAATTCATAGCCGGCCATAGGCATAGGCCAACTAGGCGGCCACCTAGGGCACCGGTGTAGCAGGGGGACTTTTCCAGTATTTATCTGGTGTAGGTAGACCAGGCTGGGGGCACCAGATGGTGTGGTAGGGGGCACCATGGAGCAGTTTTGCCTAGGGCACCAGTTGACCTAAGGTCGCTAATCATAAGTTAAGGGATGAAACAAAAAGCAAACTGCACAATTCAACCTCCAGCTCTTCCTAGCAGTACAAAATTAAAAGACAAGCAACTACTATAAAAAGAAGTTATGTTCTTACCATAACGTTCCATGTGGAGTGTTCATCTCGCCTTTGTTCTTACACATGGGTGTCGGAGCCGATCCTCGGCTCCGAGTCGGCCGCTTAGCAAAGCTCTGCATCCAGAAGAAGCTCGAGACCAACCTACCTCCCACAATTCCCTCTGTCTTTACCTCAGATCTAGTTTGCAAAACAGCACCAGATCCAGCAACAATAATGTAAACATCCAATACATACATATACACAAGGAGCGTAACTCAAACCAGTAGCACAACAGAGAGAGACCAGCAGCAGGAGATAAACAGACCAGACCTCTAAACTGGACGTTCTTCCTGACCTGAGGGTGGGAGGGGTGGGAATGTAAGAACAAAGGCGAGATGAACACTCCACATGTGGTAAGAACATAACTTCTTTATGTGAGAGTGTTCAATCTCGCCGTTAGTTCTTACACATGGGTAGCGTCCCTAGCTCCGTGACCCTGAGAGACTCACGGAAGAACGTTCCTGAGCACAGTGGAACCAAAGGTTGCTCTGTCCCTGGAAATCCCATCCACTTTATAATGAGTGATGAACGTATGTGGTTTAGACCAAGTGGCGGCCGCACAAATAGTGTCCAAAGGTAGGTGGGCTGCATGAGCCAAAGATGTAGAAACTGATCTAGTAGAATGTCCTTTTGGTTTGGTGGGCAAACTCTGACTAGAAGCAGCATAAACGAAGGTAATACAATCAGTTAGCCATTTGGAGAGAGTACGTCACTGCCATGCCCTTTTTGTTGTCCGCAAAGGCTATAAAGAGCTGGTCTGCTTTCCTACGATCTTTCGTTCTATCTAGATAGAATCTGAGTTGTCTATGAACATTCAACTTGTGCAACATATACTCCAGCTTATTGGAATGATTTTTGAAAAATGTGGGAAGCTCAATGGATTGATTAATGTTGTTAACTGAACAAACCTTGGGGAGGAAAGAAGGGTTGGTGCGTAAAGATACCCTGTCCGGATGAAATATTAAATATGGCTGTTTAATGGAAAGAGCTTGAAGTTCCGACACTCGTCTGGCTGAGGTGATAGCTACTAGACAGAGAGTTTTCCAGGACAAGAACTTTAAGGAACAGGAAGAAGCTGGTTCAAAAGGTGGTAACATTAGCTGGGATAAGAGGAGGTTTAGATTCCACGGAGCTGTAGGAAACCTGACTGGTGGTCTAAGATGAAAGGATCCTTTCAAAAAGGCTTTACAAAGCCTATGAGCCATAATAGGTGCTCCATTCTCTCCTACATTAAAGTTAGAAATAACAGCCAACTGAACCCTTAAAGTGGCAGTAGAGGCTCCCTGGTGAAACAGCATGGATAGGAACTCTAAAACTTTGTTTAGTGGGGCTATTAAGGGATCTAAATGCTGTGGAGTCACCCAGTATACAAAACGTTTCCACTTACTAGTGTAAATTTTTGTAGTGGAAGCCTTATGAGAGGCTACTAGAATGTCTTGAACCGCCGGAGAGAGATCATCAGACCTGGTTAAGAAGGGAAGTGGAGCAGCCAAGCTGCTAATCTGAGGGACAGGAGCGACGGGTGGGGAGTTCTTGACAAATGGGTCAGTAGGTCTGGCACTGGGTCCAGAATCCAGGGCTCCCATATTTGGTGTGCTTGAAGAAAGGGAAAACAAATCTGACGAGGCCAGAATGGGGCAATGAGAATTGCAGTCCTTTCTAGATCCTTGGCTTTCTGGAGAAATCTCGGTATCAGAGGTATAGGGGGAAAAGCGTACAGGAGACCCGGGGGCCAATGGTGAATCAGAGCGTCCCTGGGGACATCCCCTGGAGGGGGTAACAGGGCAAAGTAGCTTCTGCATTTGGCGTTCATTGGAGACGCAAACAGATCGCAGCAAGGCTGGCCCCACTTGCGGAATATCATTTCCGCTATTGTCTGGTTGAGGGACCACTCGTGAGGTAACAGGATGGCTCTGCTCAACCTGTCCGCTATAACGTTGGATAACACCGGGATGTGTGTTGCTATCCGAAAGCGACCCGTGGACTCTGCCCATTGCCAAATTCTCATGGCCTCTCTGCACAACTGGTAAGACTTGGTTCCTCCTTGTTTGTTTATGTACCAAACTACGGACATGTTGTCCGTTTGAACTGCAATAGTCCCTAGAGGTAGAAGGGAGGAGAAGTGTTGCAACGCTAGAAACACTGCCCTCATCTCCAGGACATTGATGCGCAGGTTGTACTCTAGATTGGTCCATTCGCCTTGGACTGTCTGTCCCTGAAAGATGCCCCCCCACCCTATCAGGGAAGCGTCCGTGGTCACTGTGGCTGTTGGTGTGGGTAACACAAACGGTCGGCCGTCGATGAGACTGTGATTCTGTAACCACCAAGACAGGTGTGCTTTGCAGGTGTTTGTAATGTGAATTTCGTGTGTCAGCGGTAACTGTTGGAACGACCATTGTGCGAACAGCAGCAATTGGAGAGCTCTCATGTGTAGTCTTCCCATGGGAACTGCAATGAGGGAAGCTGACATGAGTCCCAAGACTTTCAGAACTAGTTTGGCTGGGGATTTCTTGGACAACAGAAGGAGAGATATGTGTTTTTGTAGGGAAGCTATTCTTGCGGAGGGGAGCCTTAGAAGCAAGGAACGGGTATCCAAATCTGCCCCTATAAATGAAATATGCTGTGATGGCTGTAAGGCAGATTTTTCGAAATTTATCGAAATCCCTAGGTGAACACAAAGGCTGAGTGTGTAGTCCCTGGCCTGTATCAGTCGACGTTCGGTGGTGGCAGTAAGGAGCCAGTCGTCCATATATGGAAACACCCGGAATCCTAGGCGTCTCAAGTGAGACGCTACCACTGCCATGCATTTGGTGAAAACCCTGGGGGCTGAGGTTAGACCAAAGGGCAGGGCCCGAAACTGAAAGTGGCTGGCTCCCAGCCAGAAGCGCAAGTGATCTCTGGACGCTCTGGCCATTTTGATGTGGTAGTATGCGTCCTTGAGATCTATTGAGCACATCCAGTCGTCCTTCTGTAAGAATGGAAGGATTGATTGAAGCGTGACCATCCGGAACTTTTCTTTCTTCACATAGGTATTGAGATTGCTTAGGTCCAGAATTGGCCTCCAGTCCCCTGTCTTTTTTGGAACTAAAAAGAACCTTGAGTAAGTTCCGGACTATAGCTGCAGGTTCTCGCAGATGGGGCGGTACATCTGGGAATCTTTTCTGTGGTAACGGAGGAAGTAGAAATGGAATTTTGTAACCTCTGGTAATAATGCTTTTTACCCAATTGTCTGAGGTAAGACTTTGCCAGGCCTGAGGGTATAAAGCTAAGCGACCCCCGACTGCCTCCAGAGCGGGACAGTCGGGCCTCCTCTCAGGAGTGCTGGAAAGGCTTCCCAGGGATAGTATCCCTGTCGCCTTGGTTCTGCGGACCCCCTCTGCCACCAGGGCGACGTCTTCCACTTCTGCCCCCCCTCTCTGCCTCTGGAGGGGGCATCACCCTGTGTGCTTGGGAAAGAACCCTGGGGTTTACGAAACCACATTTTCCCACCTCGTTGCCTTTTGGGGTATGGTCTGGATGAGGTGGAAAAACGAACTCCGACAGCAGACAGAGTCTTTCCCTCTTGCTCACACCGGGTCAGGGTCTCCTTTACTTTGGGGCCAAAGTGAGTGGCACCATCAAAGGGGGTGTTAGTAAAGGAAGACTTGAAGGCTTCCGCAAAGGAGCATAGGCGCATCCAGGATTGTCTACGAAGAGCAATCGCTGAAGCCGCAGCCCTACTCGATCCTTCGGCTGCATACGAGATGAGCCTCATGGACGAGTTTACAATAGATGTAAGGGTATTGAGCTGTGCTGTAACCTTATCCGAGACAGCAGCATCTGTAGTACCCTGGAGGGTATCTCCCAACTCTGACTAGATCCCTCTGTAAGCGTGTGAAATGTGTCAAATAGTTCAGCGATCGCATGGAAAAAGTCGCTGAACTGAAAATGTGCTTCCCATATCTGTCCATGGTCCTAGAATCTCTGTTAGGAGGATGGACAGACGAGGAAGATTCGGACATCTCCTTTTTCGTGGCAGCTGCCACCACCATAGCATCCACTGGAACTCCCTTTGTGAGGTATGCCTTATCCTGAGGGGCCATAATATATTTATTAGGCTTTCTGGGAACTGGCTCCACTGTGTCAGGTGTCTCCCACGCCCTTCGAGCAATTAATTCCATTAACTCGTCGAAGGGCGGAGTGACCCAGGAGGAAGAAGGGCGAGCACCGAATGCCTTCAGCAAAACTGACTCATCCTCAGAAGGGGGTAGGGCTTGCCAATCACCTCTCTGTTTTAGGATCTCCAGGATGTCAAAGAAGGAGACATCCTCCGAGGGTGATTTTGGGGACCCTTCTGACTCATCTAAGTCAGTGTCTGATGTTAAGGACTCTTGTGGAGAATCCAAGTGCCTCCTCTTGCACAATCTTTTCCTCGGGACGTCATCGGGGTGGGGCATCCGATGAAGCCTCCGAGGAAGAGGGGGCTCCCTCTGGGAGCGGCTGAGACACTGGTGCTCGACGCTTTTGAGTAGCTGTAGGTGCAGAAGATGACAACGGGCCTTTATGGGAGGGAGACGTTGCTTCTGCTGAAGTAGTTGTCTGGGAAGACAATACGTTCCTCATAAGGTCGAAGGCCCCCGGACCCCGAGCCGAGGAATCCCCCGGTTCCGAAGAACACGGAGGTATCTCCGACGCAGAAGCCAAGGGCACCGACCCCGAGGACGGAGCCGAGGTGATCCGTGCCGAGGCGCCGAGAGGGAGAGTCGGCACCGAAACATCAGTTCGGCTCTCGATCCCGGACCCAAGGATAGATCGTCGGCTCCGCGAGTCCGGTAGTGGTTCAGACGGAGTCGAGGTCAACGGTGCCGACCGAGAAAGAGACGGTTCCGGCACCAAGGGCTCCACTATCAGCAGATCAGTGTCTCCTGGCTCCGAGGGCTGAGTAGGCCTCGGAGGAGGACCAGATGGAGACAAGGGAAGGCCTTCGAGTCTCGACACCAACTGAGAGGAGACTGCAATGAGTTTGGACAAGGCCGTGTTGTCCATAAGCTTCTGCACCACACGATCTACGTCGGTGTCGGAGGGGGGCCTGGAAGACTGTGTCGAAGGAATCGAGGACGGTGCTGACCTCAAAAGAGCAGGAGGTGGCAGTTTCGTCACCGGTTCCAAGACCCGAGGCTCGGTGACCGACAATAGTTCGACACTCGGCCCCGAAGTCTGTGGAACCGGTGAACGAACTTTAAAAGAAGAACTTGGAGCCGATGACGTGGGCTCCGAAGTCTTTGACTCCTTCGAAGATTTAGAAGTCTGGTCTGACTTATCTAAAGCCTCTTGGAAAGCAGGCTTCAGAAGACCTCTCTCCATAAGCTTCCTGCGCCTATCTGTCATGACCCTTCCACTAAAGGAATGACATATGGAACAGTCCTCCTGAAGGTGGAGAGGGCCAAGACAGTAGACACAGGAGCTATGGTTGTCGGTGACAGACATCTTCTGTCCGCACTGACATCTTTTAAAACCTGACAATCTTCTCTGACATAATAAGAATTGAAAGTCAAGAATAATGTCAAAAAGTAAAGTGTCACAGCAATAATGATATCAAGTATATCAAGTAGTCAAATCTGGGTTTTAGTAGGTGGGGTAGGCCCCTAGATAACCTAAACTAAATATAAATGTATTAAAACACTATATATATAGTTAAAGGGGAAACCAGACCATATACACACACACACACACACACACACACACACACACACTATATAAGTCTACAATCCTAGAAATTTTTAAAGAAAATTTTCTTTGAAAAGTTAGCTTATCTGTTCCAGTTGGCTCAGAGCTCTTCAGAACGATGCGATCGGTTGCAGCGGCAAACTAGATCTGAGGTAAAGACAGAGGGAATTGTGGGAGGTAGGTTGGTCTCGAGCTTCTTCTGGATGCAGAGCTTTGCTAAGCGGCCGACTCGGAGCCGAGGATCAGCTCCGACACCCATGTGTAAGAACAAACGGCGAGATTGAACACTCTCACATTAGATTAACATTATACAGACAAATCAAATAACTGGATTTCAGAAAAAGCAGAAAACTGCTTCACCTGCCTATCACAGTTAAAGAATCCTGACACCATACTCTTAGAGAGTCTGCACACATCACAACAAATTGTTACAGATAGAATACTAGGACCTGTTGCTGGCAGAAATCTCTAAAAAAGTCTAAACTAACAAACTGACCCTACAACTTTCACTACTGTGGCACCATATTCGGATCCTACCAGGCCAGCTGCGACCAATATGAAACCTGCTAGCCTCGTCACACACCCATAGCCAGTTAGGTGAAATGCAACACTACCATGTTACTGCTGCTCATAACCCCTTCCCTACCTGGGCAACACGGCCGGCCTTAGGCATAGGTGAACTAGCCTACCGCCTAGGGTGCCATACAGGCTGGCTTTGTAAAGGGCGCGTTATCTATTTATTTACTTTAATTAATATAAAGTTTACACTCTTCTAGGTACTGCAACCAGAGGGCGGAGGGTGAAGTGCAGAGGGTGGAGGTTGGGAGGCGAGCACCCTCCCACTTACAGCTGCAGGTTAGCCAGGAAACTTAAAAAAAAGTTTACTTTGTGTTGTGCAAGTCTTCTCCTTTAAGGAGAAACTTGCGTGCGTCACAATGCCAACGTCATCCAAAAGCATTCTGCAGTTCCACGCGGAATTTAACCCAGCAGTTGAAGAGAACAGTTAAGTCTGTGTCTCCACGTGTGGCTGTTTGGCTTAAGAAAGTTAAGTGTATGTGTGTCTCTATGTGTAATTTAAAGTGAGAGAATGTCTGTGGGTATGTATGTATGTGTATGGAATTTTAATTCACTGTTCTGTTTGTATGAGATATAAAGTGTGTGTGTGTGTGTGTTACTGTGTGAGAGTAGGTGTGTGTATGGAATTTAAACTAGCCGTTCGTTCCTTTGAAAGAGACAGTCTGTGTTGCTGCGTAAGAGAGTCGGTGTGTGCACGTGTGTGTGTTGCTTTGTAAGAGAGTCACTGTATGCATGTGCTGCTAATGCTGTGGCAGAACACAGAGAAGTTAGGTGTGTGTGTGCATAATTTAAACTAGTGATTTTGCTCATTTCTGTATGAGAGAAAAGTGCAGGGTCAGTCTATGAGGCCAGTAAGTAGTTGGTCATCTAGTACTGCTGACTTACTTTATCACAATCATAACGCTATTAACATTTTTATGTGGACTATGTCATTGGTATTTGAAACAGTTATGTACTTCTTTGGTTTATATTATGTTGTATAAAGACTGCTAAGCTTGGGGGGAATGGGAATATGTTAAATGATTCTGTCTTTCCCAAGTTGTGTGATCTTAATATATAGAACTAAAGTGGATGAAAGTGTAGTGGCTTCCAATGCTTAAAAAAAATCCTTACTCTCTGCATTGAGGGTGATTTTTTTATTTATGTGTAATTTGCATTTCTGTCAGTAAAATGTGCTATGTGATACAGTCAGAGATATATAGTTAGCAGCAATTAAATTAGTCAGGGCAAACAAGTGTGAGCTTTAGATGTTTCAGTCATGTGATCAGCTACCAGTGGCTTGGATTTGTACCGAACAGGACTGACTTATGTCTGCCTTGATTTGCTGTGCTCCTTGATTTAATAAATCATCCAATCATCTTAGAATAGTGGGGGTTTTCTATCTTTGTTAAAAGAGGTCTCTGTGATCCCTACATTGAAGTAATCTTCTCTTAGACTAGATAACATTTACAATTACCGCCTCATCGCTAGCCTTTCATATCCTGGAAAGGTTACTGAGAAGGTAGATTGTTCACTGCTTGATTCAGTTTTACAAGAGTATTGTGCTGATTATTATTCCAATCTGGATTTCTCAGTAGACTTAGTACAGAGACTGCCCTTACTTGGGTCATGAGCAATATTCTTAATGGTGAGAGATGATCATTGTTTTTCTGCCCTGGTCTTTTGATCTCACTTCTACATTTGATACAGTGAGCCACAACATTCTACATAATCTTTTGAAAACTCGTGGGAATTCAGGAACTGATCTGGACTGGGTTGCCTTCTGCCCTTTTGGACGCACTCAAAAGGTTGCTTTTGGTATTCATACTTCAGCCATTTACTGAATCACCTCTGGTGTCCCACATGGTTCTGTTCTGAGTCCACTGCTGTCTCTGTGTGCATCCTTCTACTATGAGAGCTCATTTGGGGAGGAGCGTATACCACGACTGCTATCCTGGTTATACAAAGTTTTAACTCCTTCCCTCAGGACAAAACATCTGGACAGCAGCTTACACTATGACTGCTATGCCTGTGATACACAGTTTAACTCTCCTTCCCTCAGGGCAATAAGTCTACTGCCCAGTCACTTGACAAGGACTTGAAATACATCCAAAATTGAATGAATCATAATCAACATAAGCTTGACACATCTAAGACAATAGTGAACATTCTTGTCCATAGGGAAAGTACTAGGTTAGCTGCCCTTGTGGGCCATTTTAAGCCTAGTCAATTTCCATTTCAAAGGTTAAAATCAAACACTGTACCTTGTCTCTGTGGGATAAACACCATAACCATTATACCAACCCCCAATCCCTTAATGGCATCTCATATAGTATACAAACACTGTACATTAAACATACAATATCACCACTGCAATTGAAATGAATATTGCATGTAATCATAATTATAAAAGCAATTAAATGTCTTGTTTTATTGTTAATCTAAGGCTGTTCATGTAGAGTGCTTGATCTCTGCACTTCTGTGTTTTATATACAGTTATAGTAGTTAAGCGTTATTATGACAAGATATATAAATAGCTGTTGTAGAAAATAAAGTAGACAACAAAAAACAACGATAGAAGCTCTACAATTAAAGTATACTTTGCAGACTTACAAACAGATGCAACAAACTAACAAACAGGTTACTTAATAACAAGCTAACATATTTATTATACCATGACCCCCCCCATTAATATTCCAAAACGTGCACGCTGATTGGCCAGAGTGCACGTTGTAAATCGACTTATACTAATGGAAAAAGGTCCGGTCGCCCGGACTTCTTCCATTAGTACAAGTCTTTTTTAAAACACTGTCTTGCTATGTTAAAGGAGTTTAACATAGCGACACAGGTTTAAAAAAAGCAACGGAGATCTCTGTTGCTTTTTAAAATGTCTCGCTATGTTAAACTCCTTTAACATAGAGACACAGTGTAAAAAGCAATGAGATCTTGCTTTCTCCGTTGCTTTTTTTAATTGTCTCGCTATGTTAAATGGGTTTAACATAGCGAGTTTAAAATAAGCAACGGAGATCACCTGCTTATTTTAAAGTTCTCCATGTTAAACCCATTTAACATAGCAAAACAGTTTGTAAAAAGCAACAGAGATCTTGCTTTCTCCGTTGCTTTTTTCAAAACTGTTTCGCTATGTTAAATGGGTTTAACATAGCAAGACAGCTTTAAAATAAGCAACGAAGATTCTCCGTTGCTTTTTTTTTAAGGCTGTCTCGCTATGTTAAACCCATTTAACATAGCGAAACAGTAAAAAGCAACGGAGATCTTGCTTTCTCCGTTGCTTTTGCCCACAGCTCTGATGTACTGCTTAGGCATGCGCAGTACATCAGAACTTCCGCGGAATACCAGACAGCTGTGGAAGGGCAGCAAAGAGGCATTATACAATGCCATTATTTAAGAAATGTAATTATTTTTTTTCTTAAATAATGTCATTGTATAGTAATAACACGCCTGGGTGTGGGTAATGCTGGATTTACCCATGGTTGGCTTTGTTTGGTCCCTCAGGCTTCGCCCTCGGGACCAAACCACGCCAACCGTGGGTAAATCCAGCATTACCCACACCCAGGCGTGGGTTATTGCTATAATAACACAGCTTGAAGGATTGTCACCTTGATGGATTCAAATTGTCCATTTCTGACTCCCACCATTGTTTCGGCGATGACAAATTGGACTTTGGTGAGGAGGTCTGAAGTCTCGGTGTAGTTATTGACAACAGGGTAGCATTTAAGGATCAGGCATCCTGCTTTTTAGTTTATCCTTTGTATTTTTGTGAAATATTGCCCACCTCAAGCACTTCTCCCTTCACAGGCTGTCTCTGAATTTGTAGATGTAACATTGTTTGCCAGTGTCAATCTCTTCATTAGTTACAGATTTCTTTAATGTGGAATTGTTCAGCTGATTTATCTTCTGGAGAGATTGTTTGCATTGAGTGATATTGGTGGATTGTAATGACAGAAGTCCGAGTGGCCTTTTATGGTTGAAATTTTCTGAAATGGGTAGTTTTGTCATTATTGGTTTATACAATTTGTTTCTTTGCTTATTAAAAGAATGCTTAAAACTACAAATTTAAAGCACATTCTAACAAGTGGTGCTGTATTACATAAAGAATATAATTTAATGCAATCAGGAAGTTGAATCAAAGAACAAATACATGTATGCATGGCCGTAAAAATGTGTGCAAGGAGTCTGTTTTGAAAACAACCCAAATGTAAACTTAATCCTCCACTGACCAGATGCAGTTTCTATAAATATGGGTTTGCATGCAGTTTCAGTGGCAGAGAATTTTACCGCTCATGTTAAGCATGTTTTCATTGTAAGATTGTATTGTTTAGCAAATGGCTATCTGTGTTTGTGCTATTCTATCTTAAGCTTCTGTACACAGGGAGGAGAGAGGTTGCTATTCTACTTTCACTGAGCTGTAAGGCTTGCGCCTAACCAAGAGTAAATTAAGCTAAGCAACCCTCTGAACTAAGGCACATGGGCTTCTATTTTCTGAAGACATGACATTTTATAGTAAGGTATGTGTGAAGGAGAAACAGATTAAAGCAGGCGTTGTCGCCTCACAGTAAGATGTTGTCCTGTTCGATTCTCAGCTAGAGCGTCTTCTGTGTGGAAACATGCGTGAATGGGCGTACCTTCGTTGAAGGTTGTGCGTCAGAGCTGGCAACTCGGCACGTAAAAATCTACTGCCAATCATTAGCGGACTGGAGTTCCGCTGTGGCGACCACTAACCGGGAAAAGCCGAAAGACAACAACAACATTAAAGGAAATTTCCAACTTCACTTGCAGTTTAAACTACATTACAAGCTATCCTTTCTTCTATGCATTTAAATAATTAAAGGAAATGACTGAACTGGCTTTCTTGGGGAGTGAATGACTGGAGTGGCTTTTTTGGGAAGTGACCTACCTGTGGGCATGGCTCGTAGGTGTATTTCATGAGTATGGTGTGGGTGGGGCTTAAGGGGCGCCGGAGCACTACTTCGCTTAGAGCGCCATATCAGCTAAGGCTGGCCCTGCTGGGTAACAGTTTGTTACGCACCCCCAACCAATATTTTTAATGATTATGTAGTTAGACAAAAAGAAGATAACCATTTGAAATGCCAAGACAGAGAGACTGAATGTCTAAAAAAAAAAAGACTTGCAAATAAGAAGTCCAAGATGGCCATTTCCCAGAATATTCTCTTTTCTCCAAGGTAAAGTGATCTCACAGTTGGTATATGTAAGTTTGGGATGTGAAGGGTGGTGCAGTGGGGGAAGCCCACCCCTGCAAAAATGAAGTTTAAAGAGCAATAATCTTCGAAATTTGCTCTTCTGTAGTTTTGATCTTTTTTTTTCAGCTTGAAGGCGCTCAGCGTTTTAAGGACCGACATTTCAAAGGGGAGCCAAAAAAAAAAAAACACAAGAATAGCACAACTTACTGATAGAATTACCTCAAAATTGTAACATCAGGGTAATGAAACCTGACCAGGGGGCTGTACATACGAATGCAGCTGACTATTCACAAAGGATGTTAAATCATCCAAAGCAAATTTCGAGAGAAAAATAGCTAAAGACTCAAAAGACAATCATAAGTTTGCAGCCCGAATCTATTAACAAAAAAGTTAGAT